>NC_071626.1:25686824-26032431 GCF_014839835.1 Dryobates pubescens
CAAGAAGCAGCCCCTCTTCAGGCATGGGGAGAGTGCTGTCTTATTAGGATTGCACTGATGGCTGAAAGGGGAGATGCTCCTCCATGATATTTGAAGTGAAGCCACTGCTGTCTCTCAGATTCCCTTATTTTCTCCCACGTCAGCAGCTTGACAACTGTGTCTTTGCCCTTCCTGTGTGAGAAGACTGCTAAAGATCCTCTGGGGAGAAAAGAGCATAGCAGTTTTCTTGGCTTCTCCTCGAATGATGCTAGCTAAGTGTTGACACTTAATATAACTTACAGATGAGGGACCCATGTTTATGTTTTTGCTTTGTCCCCTCACAGAATGTGGATCCTGAGCCGCAGCACTTGTCTTTGACAGCACTGTTTGGCAAGCAGGAAAAGCCAGGTGGCTCAGAACCGCTAAAGAAGCAGCACCAAGAGAATCTTCCTGTTAGGCAGGGGGTGGTACGTTCCCTGTCCTACGAGGAGCCCAGCAGGCATTCTCCCTCTGCAGAGAAGCAGCTCTGCCCTGCCATTCAGAAGCTGATGGTGCGTGGGACAGAGCTGCAGCCCCTGGCGGAGCTGCCCGAGCGCCGGCTCTGCGCGAACGGCAGCGGCCACCCCGCGGGGCAGCCTTTCACTGGACTCTTCCAGCCCGTGGCTTCTCACGCCATTGCATCGCCCCACGTCGTCCAGGATCCTGCTGGCACCCAGAACTTGTTGCAGAAACTGCAGGGTCAGGCTGGGTCAGTGACTAAAATGGAGGCTGGTGCAACAGGAGCTGTGAACTCAACCGCTGCTGTGTTCAGCACTTCTCCCGCTGCTGCTGCTGGAGCTCCGGCGGCAGCAGTCAATACCAGGGGCCAGCCACCCCTGGTGTACTTCAATGGTTCCTTACCAGCCCAGACCTTAGAGTCTCAGACACTCGGTAAAGAACAATCCAAACTTCCTAGGCAGCCACTTGCTCTCCCTGGCAACCAAGCGGCTGGGTCCGGAGTGATTTCACCTCAGGAGTTACTGAAGAAACTGCAGGTGGTGCAGCAAGAGCAACAGTTGCACGTATCCAGCAGACCAACCCTGGCAGCTAAGTTTCCTGTTGTTCCTCAGACCAGCAGCACGCTGAAGCCACTGGATTCCTGGATGGACAAGGCCCCCGGGGCAGAAAAACAGAGTGCTCTGTTTCAGGTAAATGGGAAACATCAGCACTGGAACTAGGCAAAGCAAGAGCAGTCTGGCAAGCTTTTGAGCCTGCTCTTGGGTGAGCTTAGCCTTTGTTTCATGTTGGCCACCATATGCTGGTTGCTATCTCCCTGCGTGTCACACATCATTCATTTTGCAGGTAGTAATGTAACACCATCAAGTTCTGATTTACCAATCTGTACCAAGGGCTGGCTCCTACACTTTGGCCACAGTAAGCCCATGCAGGCTACAGACTGGGGGATGAGTGGATGGAGAGCAGCCTGGCAGAGAGGGACCTGGCAGTGCTGGGTGACAGCAGCTGAACAGGAGCCAGCAGTGTGCCCAGGGAGCAGGGAAGGCCAATGGCAGCTTGGCTTAGATCAGGAATAGTGTGGCCAGCAGCACTAGGGATGGAATTCTGCCCCTGTGCATGGCACTGCTGAGGCCTCACCTCCAGCACTGTGTGCAGCTCTGGGCCCTCGCTGCAGGAAAGATCTTGAGGGGCTGCAGCAGGTCCAGAGGAGAGCAACCAGCCTGGGGAAGGGAGTGGAGGGAAAGGCTGAGGAGGAGAGGCTGAGGGAGCTGGGGGTGTTCAGCCGGGGGGAGAGGAGCCTCAGGGGGGACCTTCTCACACTCTACAAGTACCTGAAGGGAAGCTGTAGTCAGGTGGGGGTCAGGCTCTGCTCCCAGGCAGCTTGTGCCAAGAGGAGAGGGCATGGCCTGAAGCTGTGCCAGGGGAGGTTTAGGTTGGATGTTAGGAAGCACCTCCTGATGGGAAGGGGAATTAGAGACTGGAATGGACTGCCCAGGGAGGTGGTGGAGTCGCTGTCCCTGGAGGTGTTTCAGGCCAGACTGGATGTGGCACTCAGTGCCATGGTCTGGTCGGTGTGGTGGGGTTGGGTCCTCGGCTGGGCTTGATGAGCTCAGAGCTCTATTCCAGCCTCAATAGTTGTGTGATTCCATGAGTCTTAGTCTCACTTTGCATGGCTGTGAGCAGACCAAGTAGTCAGAGACTGCCTAGGAGAGGCTTCATGGACTGCCACAGCTACGGCTGCTAGCGAAACATTTTCAGATGCAGTTCTTCCAACACATTCAGTGTTGCCTGTGAGATTTCATACATAGACTAAAAATGATAATGAAAATATGACTAATTATTGTTTAGGACAACTAAAGCTCTGCAATCTGGAAGGAATGACCTCTTTCACTAGCAGCACATTGCCAAAGAAGAAAAAGGGGGGAGGCTAAAAATGAAGGAAGGAGTCTGTAGAGCTAGCTGTAGAGTGCCATGAATGAGCCACATGAAATACACCCACTGTGGGGGGGGGGGGAGGAATGGAAGAGAAAAATTGGAAACAACTTTCAAACCCAAGGTAATATCACCCTTGCTGTAGAGCAGAGGATTGAAATGCTGGCATGCCTGCAGACAGACATTTGACTGCAGTTGGATTGGCACAAATGTATCTGCACATGCTGAGGCGAACTCCATTGAAGCAGATTCTGACAACAAATGCAGCAAAAGGTTTGTTCTCTGCAATTGCTTCTGGTTGGCTTTGCCTCTTCTACTCCAATTCAGCATCCAGAAGCAGCAAAGTCTGTAAAGTCTGCCAGGAACAGAGAGGTATGTGGCCAGTGTTGGAAAGATCATGTTAAAGGAAGACCCTGAATCCAGCAGCAGCCCCAAGAAAATGAAAGCAATAGGCTTCTCCACAACTGACACATTGCAAGCCCAAGTTTAAATTGGCTTCTGCTGCATCTCCATATGGTGTAAGAACTGTGATCTCCCACATGGGAAGGAAGAGACCAGTTACACACACACCAGAAAAAAAAAAGGAGGCAAGAAAGGGGAAAAAAATGAAAAAAATCAATAGCTGAAGAATAATAGTTGGAAGGATTTAGTCTGGTTTGATGGCAGCCCTCTCTGTGAAGCATTCCTTATGTGGCCAGTGAGTAATGTGTGCCTAAGATGCAATTCAAAAGATGTTAATCTGCAGTAGGCTCTTAAGCATATGCCTAGAGTTAGAATCAGAGAATCAGTAAGGTTGGAAAAGACCTCAGGGATCATCCAGTCCACCCTATCACCCAGCAGCTCCTGACAACTAAACCATGGCTCCAAGTGCCACATCCAAGCCTTTTGTGAACACCTCCAGGGATAGGGACTCCACCACCTCCCTGGGCAGCACATCCCAGTGGCCAATCTCTCTTGCTGGGAAGAACTTTCTCCTCACCTCCAGCCTAAACTTCCCCTGGCGCAGCCTGAGACTGTGTCCTCTTGTTCTGGTGCTGCTTGCCTGCGAGAAGAGGTCAACCCCCACCTGGCTACAACCTCCCTTCAGGGAGTTGTAGAGAGCAAGAAGGTCTCCCCTGAGCCTCCTCTTCTGCAGGCATGAGCTGTCCTGATGATATATCCACGCTTGCTTAAGTGTTCAGATTGGGCAGAATTACAGTTTTAGAAGCCTTAGAATAAGCTGGGCACACATTGATCACTTCTTCAGAAGCTCACTTCTCTTGCAGCCCTTTTGTCTCATTTCCTGGAACATTTTCCATCAAAACTGTGTTTGGGGTTTTTTCCATAGCATTGCATCTTCTGAATGTGCAGTACCTAAGACCTGTTGTGTGAGCAGCTCACCATGCTCCCTCCATTGTCCTCACTGCATTTTCAGTGTGAGGTTGCAAATACACACAAGAAGAATCCAAATAGGTACATTAAACTTCTTCTGAAGGAGGATGGAGAGAGACTGTTCCCAAAGGCCTGCAGGGACAGGACCAGGGGCAATGGCTTCAAACTAGAGCAGAGCAGAATGAGATTGGATGTCAGGAACAAGTTCTGCACCATGAGGGTGGTGGAACACTGGCACAGGTTGCCCAGGGAGGTGAATGGGGCCTCATCCATGGAGATACTCAAGGTTAGGTTCCACAGGGCTCACTGCAACCTGTTCTGGTTGAGGATGTCCCTGCTGAGTGCAGAGGGGGTTGGACTGGGTGAGCTTTGGAGGTCCCTTCCAACCCAGCCCATTCTGTGACTCTGTGATTTTGTAGGTAACATCAGTTAAAGAAAAGACAATGAAATTTGAAAGAGAAAGCAATGTCAGCACTGTGGCCAGCTCTATTGTAATAGTAACTGTCTGTAAAGTTCCTGAACCATTCTTAGGTTAAATGTTCTCAGTTTTAAGTCATCCCCCTGAAAACAGTTAGAGGCTCACATCACCCACTGGGTGCTGCTGTTCCAGAGGAGCACTTGATGCACCTGGGAGTTCTGCACCTGGAGGAAGCAACAGAGCAGGCAGTTTGCATTGCAGGAGACCCAATGCATTCCTTACTTCATGGTGTTAGGGGAATTTGCCAGCCAGCCTGGCACCTGGCTGCCAGCAGCCAGGGTGAACATCAGACTGATAGCTCAGTGGGCACTTGTGCTTCAGAGCAGGAACACTCTGTGCTGCAGTATTTGTTTTGCACATTTTGCATTGTTCAAACCCCATTACTGCACAGCTGACAATAGACTCCTGGCCTGGTGTTGGTGACTGAGAGATCACAGAATCATAGAACCAACAAGGGTGACAAAGACCTCAAAGATCATCAAGACCAACCTATCACCCAACACCATCTGATCAAGTAAACCATGGCACCAAGCACCCCATCCAGTCTCTTCTTAAACACCTCCAGGGACAGTGACTCCACCACCTCCCTGGGCAGCACATCCCAATGGCCAATCTCTCTTGCTGGGAAGAACTTCCTCCTAACATCCAGCCCAAGCCTCCCCTGGCACAGCTTCAGACTGTGACCTCTTGTTCTGGTGCTGGTTCCTGGGAGAAGAGACCAACCCCCACCTGCCTACAACCTCCCTTCAGGTAGCTGTAGAGAGCAAGAAGGTCTCCCCTGAGCCTCCTCTTCTCCAGGCTAAGCAACCCCAGCTCCCTCAGCCTCTCCTCACAGGGCTGTGCTCCAGACCCCTCCCCAGCTTTGTTGCCTTTCTCTGGACACCTTCCAGCAACTCAAGATCTTTCCTAAACTGAGGGGCTAATCTCTCTATATCTGTATCTACATCTATATATCTCTATCTCTATGTCTATATCTCTGTACCTATACCTATATCTGTATCTACATCTATATATCTCTATCTATACCTTTATCTCTATCTGTATCTCTATCTATACCTATATCTCTATCTCTCTCTATACCTGTATCTCTATCTCTACCTCTGTCTGTACCTATATCTATAATTTTCTGCTTCTGCCAGCAGCATTTCCAGTTCTGCAGTACCCTGTGGATGGCAACACTGCATCCTCAGTAGAGTTTCCATTTGCTTGGCAAGTCCTGCCCGAGCTAACAGCTCATGCTCCCGGTGTCTCTGTGTTTGGCAGCTGCAGCTGCATGTTAGTGAAGGCACAGTTTGTCTCAGGTTTTGTTTGCTTGTCTTGGACTCCAGAGGGAGGCAGGCTTTGATGTTGAAGGACGTGTCATGGAGGTCTTTGACATAGTCTGTCATAGATTCAGCTCTGTTAGTGGCACAGCTTATCTCCTCCAGCTGCTCACCACCAGCCCTTTGCTGCCTTCCCTGCCCTTGGAGAGCAGCTTGTGTAAGCAGTCCTTAAATCACATTAGGAAGAATCATATAGTTTAAGCAAACCTTGGCAGTTTTGCTTGAGGTAATTAAAGGGAAGTTACTTGAGCTGCATAGATGAGTAGAGGAGAAGCATTGTGCTAAGTGTCTGGAGGCTGTCAGTCTTCCACAGACAAGAGAACAATCTTCTCACTTAGAGGAGATCATCTTGTTAGGCCACACCTTGAGTCCTGTGTCCAGTTCTGGGCCCCTCAGTTTAGGAAGGATGCTGAGATGCTGGAAGGTGTCCAGAGAAGGGCAACAAAGCTGGGGAGGGGTCTGGAGCACAGCCCTGTGAGGAGAGGCTGAGGGAGCTGGGGTTGCTTAGCCTGGAGAAGAGGAGGCTCAGGGGAGACCTTCTTGCTGTCTACAACTCCCTCAAGGGAGGTTGTAGCCAGGTGGGGGTTGGTCTCTTCTCCCAGGCACCCAGCACCAGAACAAGAGGACACAGTCTCAAGCTGTGCCAGGGGAGGTTTAGGCTGGATGTTAGGAAGTTCTTCCCAGCAAGAGTGATTTGCCATTGGGGTGTGCTGCCCAGGGAGGTGGTGGAGTCACCATCACTGGAGGTGTTTAGGAAGAGACTGGATGGGGCTCTTGGTGCCATGGTTTAGTTGATCAGATGGTGTTGGGTGATAGGTTGGACTGGATGATCTTGAAGGTCTTTTCCAACCTGGTTAATTCTATTCTATTCTATTCTATTCTATTCTATTCTATTCTATTCTATTCTATTCCATTCCATTCCGTTCCATTCCATTCCATTCCATTCCATGTGCCCAGGGAGGTGGTGGAGTCACCAACGGTGGGGGTGTTTAAAAGTCACTTGGCTGTGGTGCTTGGGGCTATGTTTTAGGGGTGAACTTTGTAGAGTAGGGTTCTGAGTTGGACTTGGTGATCCTGAGGGCCTCTTCCAACCTGAATGTTTCTGTGATTCTGTGATCTGTGCAGTCTGGAGGTATCACAGTATCACTAAGGTTGGAAGAGACCTCGAGGATCATCGAGTCCAACCCGTCACCACAGACCTCATGACTAGACCATGGCACCAAGTGCCACATCCAATCCCCTCTTGAACACCTCCAGGGATGGGGACTCCACCACCTCCCTGGGCAGCACATCCCAATGATGAACGACTCTCAGTGAAGAACTTTCTCCTCACCTCCAGCCTAAACTTCCCCTGGCACAGCTTGAGACTGTGTCCCCTATAACCAGGCAGGGTTTTTATTTCCACCCCCAACTTTTGGATTTCTTTTCACTCCTCCCCCTCCTCCCCCTCCTCCCCATTTTCAAAGGTGACCACAAAGCAGGACCAAGCTCAGGGATGCCCACAGAGGGCTGGGCACCCTCCACCCATTCCAGGGGCAGCCAACAGCCTTTGCATGGTGACACCTCTGAGTGCCTCAGGATGCTGCCACCTGTGTGAGAGGCTCCTCCAGGTCCTGGACCAGCGCCTGTGCCTTGGCCTTCAGCATCCCAAGTCCAACTGTCTGCTTGGCATCCATGCAGAGCAGCAGGTGTGCCACCCGTGTGATGGCCACTCGGCCCTCCATGCAGTCCACGAGGATGAATTTGAGGTTCTCCTCATTGAAGGCCTGGTGCCCATTCTTGTCATAGGCCACCCAGATGTTGCTGGCAATGGCAGCAGCGACCCTGGCATCGGTGTCCCCATAGCCTGAGTAGGCAGGCAGGGACCCCTCGTTGTTCAGGAGCAGGGTGCTCTGGACCCCGCCGGCGTGGGCCTGGCTCAGCACCTGCGTCAGGTCTCGCTCTGCAGAGGGATCTCACTTTGGCCTTACACTGAACAGCTGGGTTCATTTCAGAAGGAAACCAAACAAAGGTGTGCAAACATATGCACTGTCATACTGGCTGAAGAAGTCCTGAGAGGAGCTGGGAATACATTAACTCGTTTGTCAGCTTGCAACACAGACCTGATACAAGCAAGCTGGTGAGGGAGCTGGGAATACATTTTAGGGTGTCAGCTAGCGATAGGACTGGGGGGAATGGATCCAAGCTAGAGGAGGGGAGATTCTCTTCACCATGAGGGTGGTGAGAAGTAGAGGATGAATATATACATACATATATATAATCTGATTTGAAAGCTATGATTGGAATACACTTTCTAGTGTTAGACACAAAGATTAGTCCTTAATAATGCTAAGTATGTTCTTAAAGATCCAACTGAATGGTTTACTGTCCCCACACAGAGGCTGATCCCGTGGCTTTCTCCTGGAGTGCTGATACTTAATAGCACTCTGATGTCTGGAGCGCTCTTGTCCCAAGATCATTTGCCTGTCAGACTTAATCCCACCTGAATCCATGGCTGCCATATCAAATTTGATGGGAAGCTTTTTAACCTGGAAATGGATCCCGCAGGTGGTCCTGAGCTGGAGTTTCACATCTCCAGCAGCCTGTGGGAGTGCTGGGATTCAGCCTGCCTCCTTCCTCCTCTTCATCCCCGCTGAACCAAGCAGAAAGATTTGATTGGTGCCTTTGCTTTTCTGTGACCAGGTCATCTCGCCTCAACGCATCCCTGCCACCGTCACTCCTACCTTACTGATGTCCCCCATGGTCTTCACTCAGCCCAGCCCTGCCCCGCCAAAAGCCGGCGAAGGTGGGCGGCTGGCGGCGGCCAGCCAGGAGCCTGCGGTTAGCTCGGCCAGCCTGCTCCTGCCGCTGCAGAGCCCAGAGCCCGCTGCGGCCAGCAGCACCTCGGTGACCAAGATGCAGCTGCAGGAAACGCTGCTTCATCTGATCCAGGTAAAGAACCAAGAATGCTCCTGGGTTGCTTCAAATCTTGGGTCCTGTTTTGATGTAAGCAGCCTCTAATCATAGTATCATGGAACTGTCAGGGGTGGAAGGGACCTCAAAGATAGGGTAGGGTAGGGTAGGGTAGGGTAGGGTAGGGTAGGGTAGGGTAGGGTAGGGTAGGGTAGGGTAGGGTAGGGTAGGATAGAATAGGATAGAATAGGATAGGATAGGATAGGATAGGATAGAATAGAATAGAATAGAATAGAATAGAATAGAATAGAATAGAATAGAATAGAATAGAATACAGTAGAATAGAATGGAATGGAATAGAATAGGATAGGATAGGATAGGATAGAATGGAATAGAATAGAATGGAATAGAATAGGATAGAATAGGATAGAATAGAATAGAATAGAATAGAATAGAATAGAATAGAATAGAATAGAATAGAATAGAATAGAATAGAATTAACCAGGTTGGAAAAGACCTTCGAGATCAAGTCCAACCTATCACCCCACCACCTAATCAACTAAACCATGGCACCAAGTGCCTCATCCAGGCTCTTCCTAAACACCTCCAGGGATGGGGACTCCACCATCTCCCTGGGCAGCACATCCCAATGGCCAATCTCTCTTGCTGGGAAGAATTTCTTCCTAACATCCAGCCTAAACCTCCCCTGGTGCAGCTTGAGACTGTGTCCTCTTGTTCTGGTGCTGGTAGCCTGGGAAAATCCAGTTCCAACCCCCCTGCCAGGGACACCTCACACCACAGCAGGTTGCTCACAGCCACATCCAGCCTGGCTGCAAAAACCTCCAGGGATGAGGCTTCCACCACCTCCCTGGGCAACCTGTGCCAGGCTCTCACTACCCTCATGGGGAACAACTTCTTCCTGACATCCAGTCTGAATCTCCCCACTTCTACTTTTTCTCCATCCTCCCAGTCCTATCACTCCCTGACACCCTAAGGAGTCCCTCCCCAAGTTTCTTGCAGCCCCCTTCAGATCCTGGAAGGCCACAATTAGGTCTCCTTGGAGCCTTCTCCTCTCCAGACTGCACAACCCCAACTCCCTCAGTCTGTCTCCATAGCAGAGCAGCTCCAGCCCTCTGCTCATCCTCATGGCCCTGCTCTGGACACATTCCTGCACCTCCAGATCCTTCTTGTAATAAGGCCTCCAGAACTGGACACAGTAATCAATTGCATCTCTTTGTCTGGAGGCTAAAGGAAGGATTGAAACTTGTGTTGGAAGTTGCAGTGTGGCTGCATCTTACCAGAGCACCATGGCATTGACTGGGGCTGTGACAGCCTATCCTTGGGACACTGCTGGCTTCACTACTTTTTGATTAATGCATCTGGTTTGGGCTTCAGAGAGATAATAAATTTGACTGAAAAGAACAAAGATGACTGAAGGCTTCATGGGGTCAACCTAAGAGCCAGAGAGCTCTGTGTTCTATTTTTAGCTGAAGATAAATAATGGACCTTATCCTGGCTGCCAACTATTCCAGAGATGCATGTTAGCAGGAAGAGGAATTCAGATGGCAAAATACAGTTGCAGGGTAAGAGTGATCAACTTTAAAATACAAGGTTCTAGAACCTAAAAATACACTCTCTTTTTTTGGTTATTCAATATAATTCTCTAGTTCAAATGCTCCCAGGAGACCTTATTGTGGCCTTCCAGTATCTGAAGGGGGCCTGCAACTTGAGTCCTGTGTCCAGTTCTGGGCCCCTCAGTTTAGGAAGGATGCTGAGATGCTGGAAGGTGTCCACAGAAGGGCAACAAAGCTGGGGAGGGGTCTGGAGCACAGCCCTGGGAGGAGAGGCTGAGGGAGCTGGGGTTGCTTAGCCTGGAGAAGAGGAGGCTCAGAGGAGACCTTATTGCTGTCTAGTACTCCCTGAGGGGAGGTTGTAGCCAGGTGGGGGTTGGCCTCTTCTCCCAGGCAAGCAGCACCAGAACAAGAGGACACAGTCTCAAGCTGTGCCAGGGGAGGTTTAGGCTGGAGGTTAGGAAGAAGTTCTTCCCAGCAAGAGAGATTGGCCATTGGGATGTGCTGCCCAGGGAGGTGGTGGAGTCACCATCCTGGAGATGTTTAGGAAGAGACTGGATGGGGTGCTTGGTGCCATGGTTTAGTTGATTAGGTGATGTTGGGTGATAGGTTGGACTCCATGATCTTGATGGTCTCTTCCAACCTGGTTAAAATTCTATTCTATTCTACTCTACTCTACTCTACTCTACTCTATTCTATTCTATTCTATTCTATTCTATTCTATTCTACAAGTAAGCTGAGGAGAGACATTTTAAGGTGTCAGATAGTGATAGGACTGGTGGGGATGGATCCAAGCTAGAGGAGGGGAGATTTAGATTAGAGCTTAGGAAGAAGTTGTTCCCCATGAGGGTGGTGAGAGCCTGGCACAGGTTGCCCAGGGAGGTGGTGGAAGCCTCATTCCTGGAGGTGTTTGCAGCCAGGCTGGATGTGGCTGTGAGCATCCTGCTGTGGTGTGAGGTGTCCCTGCCCATGACAGGAAGGTTGGAACTGGCTGAGCCTTGGGGGGGTCCCTTCCAACCCTGTCAGTTCTGTGATTCTGTAAAATTCCTTTTGCTGCAATGTTTCAGGTTTGGATGTGACAAAGCATAAAGAGCATTGTGTATGTGATGATTGTTCACTGCTCTGGGATGATGTGAGTGTGAATGTGGTTTTCTTCTGTAACTTGCCATGTCTCCCAGAGTCATAGTTATGAGATACAGGCTTAAGGGTCCAATTTGTAGGCCAAAACTCTGTGCTTGTCTGGCTTGGGAATGAAATCAGCAGTCAGTACTGGAATGGTGAAGTGACTTAAAATACTACTGAACTTACAGACCCAAATTTGAACACTTTAGAGGCTCTCCTCAGTTCCCCCTGTATTTTTTGAGGTTAAAAGATAAAAATCTTACATTATTTTGTGCTTACATACTTTGAGTATCTGGAGAGTAGTAAAACATACATGAAGTTAATAGGAACCTAGGCAAGGAAAATAAGATTTTGCCCTCTGAAACTGTACTTGTGAGAAGTCTGTTTGGCCCTGCTGCTGCTGCTGGTGTTTAGGAAACATCACCTGGAAATTATTCACTGCCAATTGATTATCTTTTTCTTTTTTCCTTCCATGATATAAAGCTACAACCTCAGAGGCTCCTCATTTCTCCTCTAATAGAATCAGAGGATCAACCAGGTTGGAAAAGACCTCAGAGATCATCAAGTCCAACCTATCACCCAACACCATCTCATCAACTAAACCATGGCACCAAGTGCCTCCTCCAATCCTTTCTGAGCACCTCCAGTGATGGTGACTCCACCACCTCCCTGGGCAACACATTCCAATGGCCAATCTATCTTTATGGGAAGAATTTCTTCCTCAGCTCCAGCCTAAACTTCCCCTGGTACAGCTTGAGACTGTGTCCTCTTGTTCTGGTGCTGGTTGCCTGGGAGAAGAGACCAACCCCCACCTGGCTACAACCTGCCTTCAGGTAGTTGTAGAGAGCAAGGAGGCCTCCCCTGAGCCTCCTCTTCTCCAGGCTAAACAACCCCAGCTCCCTCAGCCTCTCCTCACAGGGCTGTGCTCCAGACCCCTCCCCAGCCTCACTGCCCTTCTCTGGATGCATTCAGGTGTCTCAACATCCTTCTTAATTCCCAATGTCTCTTGATTTTCATTTCTCTGCATGCTTATGTGAGCTACTTTAGGCTGTTCTTTCTTGATGTGCATTGACCATTTTTGCAACATAATCTTCACAAGGAAAAAAGTTAGTCCAGAGCACCAGAGTGAAAGGAGCAGCATCAGTTAGGAACATAAAGTCTAGAGCAGCTAAATAAGATGCAAGGGTTTGCCCAGGTAGGATTTAGCAGAAGGTCAAACCCAGGATATTTCACTGTTCCTTCAGACACACTTGGAGTTATCACTCACCTAATGGAGACTCTCTGGAGACTTTCAAGCCCCATCTGGATGTGTTCCTGTGTGGCTTGTGCTAGATTCTATGAGCCTGCCCTGGCAGCGGGGTTGGACTCAATGATCTTCAAAGGTCCCTTCCAACCTCTAACTTCCTATGGATCAAACTAATGAAACAAATCCCTAGGTCAATGCAGGCAAGGAGAAGGAATGACAGTCTTGTACCATCACCATGGCATCAAGTTAAACCCACTGGGAGCCTAAAAAATCTGCTTGCTGTGTGCTGATTGCTTGTCCTGGCAGCCCAGCCATGTTTGCTGCAGCAAAGCCTATGCTCACAGCCGGTTCTGAGGCTGCTCGCGTGGCTTGGGAGTAGTCAAGGGAACAGCTTTCCTGCTGTTCACTTTGTAAAACAGAGCAAGGTTGGAAAGCATCTGGTCCATAAGGTTACTCCAGGGGCCGGTGGTGCTCTAACAGTTACCTGTTGTTGTCTTGCAGCACGATGACAACTTCCTGAACATCATCTACGAAGCGTATCTCTTCAGCGCCAGGAAGGCGGCGGTGAAGAAGGCTCTCTGAGAGAGGGTCTTGCTGTCCCAGTGCTGTTGCTTCCTGGACTCCAGGAAGAAGGGTTCCAGTTCCTCAAGTGTGTTTACTTTTACAGGAATGAAGGGTCTTAGGCGTTCTGCACACACATAGGTTTTGCTGGTCGGCGAGCGCAGGCTGTACGGAGGGAGGAGCGAGCGGGGGCAGATTGTGCCTTTGGGGAGGGGGAGCAGCGCCGCACTCCAGAGCTCATCACAAAAGATCTGACGTCATTTTGCTTACCTTGGCCCACATTCTGGGTCGGTTGCCCAGCATAAACACTCGGACCTCGGAATTCCGTTTCCTTTCCCGCCTTGCAGCGCGGTTATCGCTCGGCTGGGTATTTGGCTCGGGTTTCCCCCCCGGGGCCGTCCGAGGCAGCTGCGCTGCGGGGCGTGCCCAGCTCCGGCCACACGGTGGCGATGTTGGACCGGTTTAGAGGACCACCGAACTCCGCCTGCCGGCTTGCAAGGCAGGAACGCTTGGGCAGCCCGATCTGTCCTAGGTGTCTGCAAAGCCAGCGAGGTGAAATGTCATGAATCTCCCCCGCCACGATTTTGTAGCAGAATCTTTTTCTATTTTAACAAGAGTATTTTTAGCTAGCAGTAGAAAGGGGGGCTCTGCAGGCCGAGGAACCAAGGGCGGGGGGGGGGGGGAAAGGCTGGTTTGTTCGTGTCCTTGCTCTTAGCATAGCTCTGGGGAGGGGGGCATTGGATCCACGTTTCTATAATTCCAGATCAAAATCTGCGTTCTTAGAAGTGATGTACAACTCTGGTGAGGGGAAGGCTGCCTAGTGTGACAGTACTGTTAACTTTTGGGGGGTTTTGTAGTCTGTTCCTGGAGCACAGCGATTCCTTTGATCAGTTTCTAAGGAAAATAAACCGGATAATCCTCACTGCCTGCCAATTCCATTCCAGGCTACCCTCCACTGGCCATGTAGAATTGTTGGCTCACTCTTATTTGTATGACTTGAGAATGTTTTTACACTTGGTAGAAGATACTTGGGGCTTTAAATGAGAACAAATGACTGGGGGGGGGGGAAATCTGTAGGTTTTTATTAGCTGCTGCTGCTGCTGAAGTGCAAGTGTACTGCAGTTCAGGAGCCCAGAGTGGTTGCTGGGGAGGCATTGCTTTGGGGGGTGCAGGGAACCCACAAATAAGTATACACTCTTCTTCACTGTGGGCATTCATAGAATCAGAGAATCAGTAAGGTTGGAAAAGACCTCAGAGATCATCCAGTCCAGCCTGTCACCCAGCACCTCCTGACAACTAAACCATGGCTCCAAGTGCCACATCCAAGCCTTTCTTGAACACCTCCAGCAATGGTGACTCCACCACCTCCCTGGGCAGCACATCCCAGTGGCCAATCTCTCTTGCTGGGAAGAATTCTTCCTAACCTCCAGCCTAAACCTCCCCTGGCACAGCTTGAGACTGTGTCCTCTTGTTCTGGTGCTGCTTGCCTGCAAGAAGAGGCCAACCCCCACCTGGCTACAACCTCCCCTCAGGGAGTACTAGACAGCAATAAGGTCTCCCCTGAGCCTCCTCTTCTCCAGGGTAAGCACAGGGCTGTGCTCAAGGCCTCTCCCCAGCCTTGTTGCCCTTCTCTGGACACCTTCAAGTCTCTCAATGTCCTTCTTAAACTGAGGAGCCCAGAACCAGACACAGGACTCAAGGTGTGGCCTAACCAGTGCTGAGCACAGGGCACAATGACCTCCCTGCTCCTGCTGGGCACACTGTTCCTGATCCAGGCCAGGATGCCCTTGGCCTTCTTGGCCACCTTGGCACACTGCTGACTCATGTACAGCTGCTGTCAACCACTACCTCCAGGTCCCTTTCTGCCTGGCTGCTCTCCAGCCACTCTGCCCCCAGCCTGTAGCTCTGCCTGGGGTTGTTGTGGCCAAAGTGCAGCCCCTGGCACTTGGACTTGTTGAATGCCATCCTGTTGGACTCTGCCCATCTGTCCAGCCTGTCCAGGTCCCTCTGCAGAGCCCTTCTACCCTCTAACAGATCAACTCCTGCCCCCAGCTTGGTGTCATCTGCAAACTTGCTGCTGATGGACTCAATGCCCTCATCCAGATCATCACCATCGCTGGAGGTTCAACTCTAGCTTCATTTGTGAAGCTTCTTCAGTGTAAATTAGGATGCAGGTTTCAATTAGGATGGTGATGACGACTCAACCAGCTACCCCCATCCCCATCCCTCTGACCTTTCTGTGGTGTGAGAGCATTAGAGAGGGGATGTGCTCACATTCTTTGGGAAAGACTCTCAATCAATATCCATTTAAAAAGTCAGGGGCAAATTTCTTTCTACACAAGTGAATCACCCCAAGAGACTCACAGCTACAAAGCTGCTTGACCTTTCCTGCTGAACTCCACTCACTGCTAACTGCTGAATAGCTCCTAAGGAGCAAGCTGTGTTCTGGTTCCATTTTGTTACCAAGCTGCTTACTTTTCTTGCAGATGCAGTGAGAGGAATATGTGCAGGTCTCAGGGAGAGCAGTCCATAAAGGTGACAAGTCCTGATTCTAGTCCTGTAGCCTTAATAATCTGTGCATTGTTGTCCCATCATGGATGAGATGTTACTGAGTTAATTGATGCTGATTCAGAATTAACTGATCTGGAAGAGATTGGAACCTACACAGAAGAGTCCCTGTAAACTGAGGGCAGCCATGACTGATGTCTGTGATGCTGGATTAGAGAATCATGGAATTGTCAGGGTTGGAAGGGACCTCAAGGCTCATCTGTGTCCAGGGACACCTCACACTACAGCAGGTTGTCCAGAGCCACTTCCAGCCTGGCTGCAAACACCTCCAGGCATGAGGCTTCCACCACCTCCCTGGGCAGCCTGTGCCAGTCTCTCACCACCCTCGTGGGGAACAACTTCTTCCTAACATCCAATCTGAATCTCCCCTCCTCTAGCATGGATCCATCCCCCCCCAGTTCTGTCACTCCCTGGCACCCTAAAAACTCCCTCCCCAGCTTTCTTGTAGCCCCCTTCAGATCCTGGAAGGCCACAATTAGGTCTCCTCAGAGCCTTCTCTTCTCCAGACTGCACAACCCCAACTCTCTCAGTCTGTCTCCATAGCAGAGCAGCTCCAGTCTTCTGCTCATCCTCGTGGCTCTTCTCTGGACACCTTCCAGCACTTCCAGATCCTTCCTGTAATAGAGGCTCCAGAACTGGCCCCAGAGCTCCAGCTGTGGTCTCAGCAGAGCGGAGCAGAGGGGCAGAATCCCCTCCCTGGCCCTGCTGGCCACACTTCTCTTGCTGCAGCCCAGGCTCTGCTTGGCTCTCTGGGCTGCAAGTGCTCCCTGCTGGCTCCTGTTGAGCTTCTCATCCCCCAGCACCCTCAAGGCCTTACGCTACTAAGGCCTTTGGAGAGGAAAAGGCCACAGCAGGTAAGATTGCATTTCTTAGCACCTGGGTCTCCTTTTATGTGAAAAATAACAAAACCAAACCCCAACAACAACAACAGAAAAGCAAAGCAGCAAGCAGAAGAGCAGGAGGTGTGTAAGGGTCACAGTCACCATGGGTAAGGGGTTTCATTGTCTGAGTATTTCTCACTGAGTGCTGCTTTGGGGGTGCTGCATTATTAGTTTTTTCCCCTTCAAGAAGAATGAATAAATTTGGGCTTAGCAAGCACTCCAGAGGCTGCAGCAGTACTTTCTGCTTTCATTCCAGTCTCAGCATTAGGATCACACAATGCTCTGGGTTGGAAGGGACCTCCAAAGCTCACCCAGTCCAACCCCCTCTGCACTCAGCAGGGACATCCTCCACTAGATCAGGTTGCCCGGAGCCCTGTCCAGCCTCACCTTGAATAGCTCCAGGGATGGGGAACAAACCACCTCCCTGGGCAACCTGTGCCAGTGTTCCACCACCCTCATGGTGCAGAACTTGTTCCTCACATCCAATCTCAATCTGCTCTGCTCTAGTTTGAAGCTGTTGCCCCTGGTCCTGTCCCTGCAGGCCTTTGCAAACAGTCTCTCTCCATCCTTCCTGTAGCCCCCCCTCAGGTACTGGCAGGCTGCTCTTAGGTCTCCCTGGAGCCTTCTCTTCTCCAGGCTGAACTGGGAGTAGTTTTCAGTGTAATTCCACTTCACCACTGTCCACTCCCTTAGCAAATTCCACACCTTTCAGCTTGAGTGAGAAGAGAAGGAATGGAAAGGCAGTGAACTCCTGAGGCATCATCTCTGTCATTGCTTGTGGTGGAAATGCATAGTGCTCAGGTGAAGGCATCCAAAGCCTTCCTCAGGCCTTTCTCACAGAAAATTCAGCTCCTGAATTTGATTCTGAATTTGATCAAGCCCTTCATTTGATTTTGATTCATTAGCTTGCTCTTGCTCCTCTATTTACTCCTTTGTGTTGCTGCACAGGGGATAATTAAAACTGTGCAGCAACACAAAATCCTCCTGGAGCTGGCTGCAGCTACAGCCAGGCAGGAGGCTTCTGCTCTTCGTTGCAGCCTGTTGAGAAGGTGGTGAGCTCTGACTTTCAGTCATCAAGGCAGGGAGGATTTGAGGCATCCTTGTCCCCTTAGGACATGAAAATCAGAGTTTCATGTTCAGGCAGACTGGGAGGAGCAGGCAAAATTAACAGACATTTCTCAGTAAGTCCTTGAGGCTGCAGTGTAGAAAATGTTCTGAGGTGGCAGCTTTGTCCAGAGGGATTCATGAAACCTAGAGAAAGGCAAAGAGCTCAGCCTGCAGATCTTCAGCCAACCTGCAGTAAGCATTGCTGCTAATCCCAAGGAGTCTTGAGAGACTCTCACAAGTCCTTGCCTGTTCCAAACTGCTGTGGGGATCTCTAAGGAGCTTTTGTTCAGACCTCTGGATGTAAATGTGTGCAGCTGAGTTGGGAATCACAGAATCACAGAGACATTCAGGTTGGAAAAAACCCTCAGGATCACCAAGTCCAACCCAGAGCCCTACTCTGCAAGGGTCACCCCTAAACCCCAAGCACCACAGTCAAACCACCTTGAAACACAGCCAGGCTTGGGGACTCTACCACCTCCCTGGGCAGCACATTCCAAGGCCTGACCACTCTTGATGGCAACAAATTCTTCCTGCTGCCCAGTCTGACCCTGCCCTGCTGCAGCTTGAGGCTGTTCCCTCTTGTTCTGTCACTAATTACCTGGGAGAAGAGACCAGCACCAAGCTCTCCACAACCTCCTTTCAGGCAGCTGTAGAGAGCCAGGAGGTCTCCCCTCAGCCTCCTCTGTTTCCCACTAACCATCCCCAGCTCCTTCAGTCACTCTCCATCAGATTTCTTCTCCAGGCCCTTCCCAGCTTCCTTGCCCTGCTCTGCCCTGGCTCCAGCACCTCCACATCTCTCTTGGATTGAGGTGCCCAGAACTGGACACAACCCTTGAGGTGTGGCCTCCCCAGAGCTGAGTGCCAGGGGACAATCCCCTCCCTGCTCCTGCTGGCCACAGCATTGCTGATCCCAGCCAGGAGGCCTTTGGCTTTCTTGGCCAGCTGGGCACACTGCTGGCTCCTGTTCAGCTGCTTGTCCATCAGCACCCCCAGCTCCCTTTCTGCCAGCAGCTCTCCAGCCACACTGCCCCAAGCCTGCAGGGTTGCTTGGGGCTGTTGTGCCCCAAGTGCAGGCCCTGGCACTTGGCCCTGCTGGAGCTCATCCTGTTAACATTGGCCATGGATCCAATCTGTCCAAGTCCCTCTGCAGAGCCTCCCTGCTGTGGTGCAGATCAGCACAGACACCTAACTTGGTGTCATCTGCCAACTTACTGCTGGCACACTCTGTGCCTTCAGCAAGGTCATCTCTAAAGATGTTAAAGAGAAGTGGTCCCAACACTGAGCCCTGAGGAACACCTCTTGTGCACGGCCACCAGCTGGATTCACCTCTGCTGACCACCACTCCTGGGGCCCTTTCTCCCAGGCAGTGCTTTATCCAGCAGAGCATTGCTCAGCCAAGCCATCAGCAGCCAGTTTGGCCATGAGGATTCTGTGGGAAACAGTGCCAAAGGCTTTCTGAAAGCCTAGGTAGACACTATCCAAAGCCTTTCCCTCATCCAGTAGTTGGGACATCAAATACAGGAGCAAGGTTGGCATGTGCAAACAGGAAGAAGGTTCTGCAAGGCACTGAAGGAACAAAACTGTACCTTTATAAATGCTTTAAGCAGGCTCTGCTGCTGGAGAGGCAGCCAGTCCCAGCCACCCTCTCCCAGCTGATCACAACAATCCTTCCTTCCTTTCCCTTTCATTGTTCTCCTTCCTAAAGTGTTTGTTAAGACATGAAAGAAGTTGTTGCAGCAGAATTACTCCATGTTAGGATTCTCTTCATGCCCAGATGAGGTCAGTGGGCAGCAGCCTAGGCTGGTGCAGCCAGGGGGATAAGTGGATGGGATACAGGGAGGGGAGAGTGAGGCAGGAGGCTTGATGGAAAACTTTGATCTAAAGGCCTTTGCCTCTTTGCTTTATTAAGACTTGGAAGCCTCATCCCTGGAGGTGTTTGCAGCCAGGCTGGATGTGGCTGTGAGCAACCTGCTGTAGTGTGAGGTGTCCCTGGCCATGGCAGGGGGGTTGGAACTGGATGAGCCTTGAGGTCCCTTCCAGCCCTGCCAATTCTGTGATTCCAAGGTGTCACCAAGATCAAAACCCTGGTCATTGTTATCCCTTGCCTTGGCTCTGCCTGGAGATCCCAGGAGGCATTTGCCTCACCTCCACAAAGGGTGACTGCTGTTCATCAGCCCTAATCTCTCCAGGCTGCCTGCAGAGCCAGTAGAAAGACAGGGTCTGCTTGAGGGCAAGCCTCACTAGAAACCTAATTTAGCTTGGGAGATTAGACTGACTGGGCTAAAGTTAGCCTTGGCAGACATCTTCTGGCTA
This sequence comes from Dryobates pubescens, assembly GCF_014839835.1. Lineage (NCBI taxonomy): Eukaryota > Metazoa > Chordata > Aves > Piciformes > Picidae > Dryobates > Dryobates pubescens. Next base: position 25,706,663 of record NC_071626.1, read on the forward strand.
CCACCACCTTGCACTGACCCAGCAGGGACATCAGAGCCATCCCCTACCTTTCCTCACAATGCAGCAGGGCTTTGGGTGAATTTCCCCTTCTTTTCATTTAATGGAGATTGCACCATGGAACCTGACCAGGCTGTGCAGATACACATCAGTGTGGAAGGGAATGTGAAATGCAGGAGCCAGATTGCTTTTGTGTGTGCAGCTGGAAGAGTAATAACAAACCCACAACAACTGAAACAAGCAGGAAGGAGGCACTGGAAGGATAAAGGGGAGAGCAGAGATTTCTAGGCAACGTTAAAGAGCAGCCTCTGGACAAAGTGTGTCCAGTATCTGAACACCTTGACTTCAGAGCTGCTACAAAAAGACTTTGAGCTGCAAGGAGTCTCCTTGCTTTCTGCATTCTGCTGGTAAAGCTGTGCAGGGTGAGTGCCCAGAGGCTGGAGCCAGGCTCTGCTGGGGGATGCCCAAGGACAGCACAAGAGGCAGTGGTGGAAGCTGAGGCAGAGGAAGTGCCATGGGAACAGGAGGGAAAAAAAAATCTCTGTGAGGGTGGTAGAAGCCTGGCACAGGCTGCCCAGGGGGGTGGTAGAGTCTCTCTCTCTCTGGAGATATTCCAAACCCACCTGGAGGAGAGGACACAGTCTCAAGCTGTGTCAGGGAAGGTTTAGGCTGGAGGTGAGGAGAAAGTTCTTCACCGGGTGAGTTGTTCGTCATTGGGATGTGCTGCCCAGGGAGGTGGTGGAGTCACCGTCCCTGGAGGTGTTCAAGAGGGGATTGGATGTGGCACTTGGTGCCATGGTCTAGTCATGAGGTCTGTGGTGCCAGGTTGGACTTGATGATCTTTGAGGTCTCTTCCAACCTTGGTGATACTGTGATACTGTGATACTGTGGATGCGTTCCTGTGTGATCTGCTCTAGGTGCTCCTGCTCTGGCAGGGGAATTGGACTGGATGAGCTTCTGAGGTCCCTTCCAGCCCCTAGCATCCTGTGATCCTGTGATTCTGTGATGCTTCTTCCTTTTCATAGGTGAGCAACTTCCTGAAAGTCTTCCAAATAACCAATTTAGAATAAACATCTGTCTGGTTTCAGACAATGGGAAGTCACTATGCATTTGTGAGAGCAGCAGCTTCAGTCACATAGGCAAGAAAAGAAACCCATTTTTAAAAGGATTTGGGATGCATATTAATCAAAAGCCCTTTAAAAATACATTTGAACACAAATTCCCCAAAAAGCAAAGCAAGCTTTGGGTTCAGAACAATGCTTGAGCACAAACACCACCAGACAATAAAGGCTGAAGGAAACAACTTGGACCAGACCATGGCACCGAGTGCCACATCCAGTCTGGCCTTAAACACCTCCAGGGACAGCGACTCCACCACCTCCCTGGGCAGTCCATTCCAGTCTCTAATTCCCCTTCCCATCAGGAGGTGCTTCCTAACATCCAACCTAAACCTCCCCTGGCACAGCTTCAGGCCATGCCCTCTCCTCTTGGCACAAGCTGCCTGGGAGCAGAGCCTGACCCCCACCTGACTACAGCTTCCCTTCAGGTACTTGTAGAGTGTGAGAAGGTCCCCCCTGAGCCTCCTCTCCTCCAGGCTGAACACCCCCAGCTCCCTCAGCCTCTCCTCCTCAGCCTTTCCCTCCAGTCCCTTCCCCAGGCTGGTTGCTCTCCTCTGGACCTGCTGCAGCCCCTCAAGATCTTTCCTGCAGCGAGGGCCCAGAGCTGCACACAGTGCTGGAGGTGAGGCCTCAGCAGTGCTGAGCACAGGGGCAGAATTCCATCCCTAGTTCTGCTGGCCACACTATTCCTGATCCAAGCCAAGCTGCCATTGGCCTTCCCTGCCCCCTGGGCACACTGCTGGCTCATGTTCAGCCAGCTCATCTTCTTGTTCAACCCTCTGGCATGTTGCCAATAAACCAAAGTCAAGACCTGGAAAGGATGCCATCTGCCCACCAGCAAGAGAGGGTCCTGCTTTTGTGCCCAGAGGGAGCTATGGGAGATGCTGGCAAAGTCCTACAGCTGCTACCCTGTGCAGAGGGAGGCTGAGCTGATGGTTACATCCTCCAGCCACAGCAACACTTCTCCTGCCCCCAGCTGCAGAGGCTCAGGTGCTGGGCACAGAGCTGCTGGGCACAGAGCTGCTGCACACTGTTAGCTGTGGGTGCAAACACTTGTGCTCCTTTCCTTCACCTGGGGCCTGGAATCTGCTTCTGAAGGGCTCCGAGGGAGAGATGAAGTCTCTTCAGACACATGCACACCTGTGTGTCTTTCCCCAGCAGGTGCCTGGAGCTGCAGCATTCAGAGGGAGGGAGGAAAGGAGCATGCAGGCTCTTGGCAGCACTCCCAGCGCAGCGCTGCTCAGGCTGGGAACAAAAGCTCTGTTCTCCTTCATTTTCACTGCTGCTTAGCAGCCTGCCTCACTAACAGCTGCCTTCTTTCCACTGACAGCAGTAGCCCCAGACCTACCACTTAGTCAAAGTGTCTGTAATTCTCATTCCTCTGAGAAAGACTTTTCGCTGCCTGAGGCTCCCCTCTGAGGTTGTCAGGGAGGTCTCCCATGGGTGCAGAGAGCTGTGGCCAAGCCTTTGGCTCAGTCAGGCTGCAGTCTCATACATGGATTCAGGAGACAAGGGACAATAGATGGAAACTCCAGCACAGGAGGTTCCACCTCAACATGAGGAAGAACTTCTTTACTCTAAGGGTCCCAGGGCTACAAGGATGCTGCCTGGGGAGGAGAGGCTGAGAGCCCTGGGGCTGTTTAGTCTGGAGAGGAGAAGGCTGAGAGGGGATCTGATCAATGTCTATCAATACCTGAGGGCTGGGGGTCAGGCAGGAAGGGACAGGGACATCCTCTGCTCACTTGTGCCCTGGGATAGGACAAGGGGCAATGGATGGAAACTCCAGCACAGGAGGTTCCACCTCAACATGAGGAAGAACTTCTTGACTGTGAGGGTGCCAGAGCCCTGGAGCAGGCTGCCCAGAGAGGTTGTGGAGCCTCCTTCTCTGGATACTTTCAAGACCCACCTGGATGCATTCCTCTGTGATCCAATCTAGGTGACCCTGCTCTGGCAGGGAGGTCAGACTGGAAGATCTCCAGAGGTCCCTTCCAGCCCCTGATTTTCTGTGACCCTGTGGTCCTGTGATCCTGTGCTTATTAATGCATGCTGCTTGGCAATTCCCTTCTCTGCTAGAGCTAGACTCAACCACTTCTCCTTCCAGTCTCACCCTCATGTGATAAACCTTTCCTTTCCTCTGTTTCTACACCTGAAGGCCAAAACCTACTGCTTCCAGGCCATCTGTGTCCTCTGCATTCAGTGATTGTGTGATGATGATGAATTAGCACCGGTGAGGTGGGGGCAGGTCTGAATGCAGAGCTTGTGTGGAGGGGAACACAGGCAGATGCAGGTACAGAAGGGAGCGGTCAGTGGTCAGCAGTGGTCAACAATTAACCCAAAGCAATCTGCTCTTGTGGAATCAGTCATTTCATCATCCACTCAAGCATCTTTGGATCAGAACTCTTGGATAATTTTGAAGGTCTTCTCCTTCTTCCATATATTTTCCATCTTCAGCGTGGCTCTGAAAGTGCTTTCACACAGGTTGCTAGGTACAAAGCATCCAGAAGTGCTTCTCATACAAATTGCCCTTGCAAAGGAGAGGGAAGGGAATATTCTCTCCACTTGAAGAGGCCATGAAGAGTGGCTCCATAATGGATTTATGGAGGTCAGAGAAGGAGTCAAGAGGCAGAGAGCAGCGCTCGGTCGTTCGCTCCACTGAGGCTTCGCACTCTCCTCCATCACTTCACTTCTGTTGGCAGCAAACAGGCAGATCTCAGCCCAGCCCAAGGGGCTCTCTTTTCCCAGATGCTACACACTGTAAGAGACCAGCATGGTGTATCCATGGGGAAAACTGGAAGAGGCAACAGCAGCAGTCTGCAGACCAAATCATTAGCCCTGCCTGATGCAGGATTTCTGATGCTGTCCTTTCTCCCTTTGCAGGTGCTGCAGGCACCAGCAGCAATCCTTTTTCTCTCTTCTTCTGCAGCATGCTGCAGGCTGGCATGTCACAGCCCAGCGTGCCCTGTGCCTGTCATGGGGCAGGTAAGTGAACAAAACACTCTGCTGAGACCCCACCTGGAGCACTGTGTCCAGTTCTGAAGCCTCTATTACAGGAAGGATCTGAAGGTGCTGGAAGGTGTCCAGAGAAGGGCCACGAGGATGAGCAGAGGGCTGGAGCTGCTCTGCTATGGAGGCAGACTGAGGAGCAACTTCTTCACTGAAAGGGTCCCAGAGCACTAGAGAGAAGAGAAGGCTCCACAAGACCTCCTTGTGGACCAGTGTCTGAAGGGGGCTACAAGAAAGCTGGAGAGGGACTATTTAGGGTGTCAGGGAGTGACAGAACTGGGGGTATGGAGCAAAACTAGAAGAGGGGAGATTTAGATTGGATGTTAGGAAGAAGTTCTTCCCCATGAGGGTGGTGAGAGCCTGGCACAGGTTGCCCAGGCAGGTGGTGGAAGCCTCATCCCTGGAGGTTTTGAGGGCCAGGCTGGATGTGGCTGTGAGCAACCTGCTGTAGTGTGAGGTGGTCCATGGCAGGGGGCTTGGAATTGGATGATGCTTGAGGTCCCTTCCAACCCTGACAATTCTTCTGTGAGTGAATGGAGCAGTATCAGTATTTTCATAAGCAATTCCTGCACTGATCAAGAAATAAATGCCTGTGGCTCTGAAGTGTACTCCCTCCAGCTGGGTAATAGGGGCACACTAAAGAGGCCAGCCCCTGCCAGTTTCCCATTATCCTTCCTGTCCCTTCCCTCAGCTCTTGGCTCACAGCCTCTGATGTGATTTGTGACCTGCTGCTGAAAAGCTACTGTTGCACTTCCTCCTTAGAAATGGTTTTTCTTCTGCCAGAGGACTGCAACAGCTCAATGGGAGTCACAGAGGGTTTTTGATGACCTGTCAGGAGGCGAGCAATTGCTGCTGGCACTCCAGAAAAGGCTGGGACTAACAGAAAGTCCATTGGCAGTGGTAGGGGAAAAGGAAGACTCCCGTGTTCTGCTACTCCTATGTTTTGTTGCTCCCATGTTCTGCTATTCCCATGTTCTGCTGCTCCCATGCTCTGTTACTCCCATGCTAGCTATGTCCTCACAAGCACGAGTTTGCCAGACCAGGTTTGACCACTGGGCTTTTGTGATCTGTTTCTGCCCCTGTCCTTTGCCACCCAAGTCTTCTCGTGCAGTACCATCCCTTCGCCCTGGGCATAAAGAGGACTTTAGCTCCTTCTTGCCCTTTTCCAGGAAGTGACCCTTAGGTGAAGAAGTTCCTCCTCGTGTTGAGGTGGAACCTCCTGTGCTGCAGTTTCCATCCAGTGCCCCTTGTCCTATCCCAGGGCACAAGTGAGCAGAGCCTGTCCCTGTCCCTTCCTTCCTGAGCCCCAGCCCTCAGATATTGATAGACAGGGTCCCAGAGCCCTGGAGCAGGCTGCCCAGAGAGGTTATGGAACCTCCTTCTCTGGAGCCTTTCCATCCCTGTCTGGATGTGTTCCTGTGTGACCTGTGCTGGATTCTCTGGTCCTGCTCTGGCAGGGGGGTTGGACTGGAAGATCTTTGGAGGGCCCTTCCAAACCCCTAGCATCCTCTGATCCTGTGGTCCTGTGGCTCTCTCCATCACAGCCTGTCAGATGTAGTCTTCATTTCTTTGTGGTGTTTTGTAAATGAGCAAAGGCACTGCAGTCTAATGGCTGTTGTGAGGCTTCAGAGCAGCAGTGCTCCACCAGAACTGGCAGCATGCAAACTGCAACACTCCTCCCACTGCTGCCTCATGTTTTGGCCCCTCCACAGCCACAGAGCAATTCAGTGGCTGCTGGACAGTGAGGCTGTGCATTTGAGTACCAGAGCCATGTAATGCTGCTTCTCTGTAGGGGGTTTATAGGCCTGGCAAGCTGATCAGATCTAGGTTTAAAGTGCAGCTGGAAAAGGGAGTCCCTGCAAACGGAGAGCACCAAGGAACTCGAGCATCACTTGCATGAATGAAGCTAAGGTCAGAGCTACAGCGAGCAGCCGTGGTGAGGGGGCGTCAGAGCCACTCTGCCTGCTCCCAGCACAGCAGATTTCCTGTGAAGGAATCCCTTAGGGCACAACTCGTTGGCTTCTCTCTGGAGCCTCAGGAGCCTCAGGCACAGTTAACTTCAACCTCCATGCTGCACTGCTAAGCAGCAGGCAGGCAGCTGGAGTGCAGATGATTGTAGACAGAAATCACAGCTTGCAATCCAAGTTTCTCTCCTTGCAATATATGCCTGTGGCATTCAGTTCTTTATCTGCAGCTCTGGGAACCCTAAGTTCCACTTTTGGTGACAGAACAGGGAATGCAGTTCTTAGTTTTATTTCAAGCCTGCTGCAGGTTGCTTCATCCCTGACCCAGGCAAGTGGTTTGCTGAGCTGCCCCAGTCTCTCTGGTGGCTGTCCCGTGTGCTGCCGAGATGCTGACAGCACAGGAGCAGAGTGAGCAAGGCTGCTAGAAGCTGATCTTTTCAGACACATCCTTTGCACACTCTCACATGTTCCAGCAGCAAGAGAGATGATTTGCTCTCATAACATATGTGCTAGATCAGGCTAAATCCTTGTGAGCCGGTCTTTCTTTCCCAGGGGGGTTGATGGTCTCCCCATCCAGCATCCACTCTGGGAGGAGATGGCTGAGACCTGGAGAGACCTTACTACCCTCATACCACATCCTCCCATCACACTCTCACCATCCCATGCTGAGGAGGATTAAGAAACCTCAACAAAAACTGCTAGCCAGAAACGCACTGTTTTGATTTCCTTTCCTCAGCTAATTTGTGCTCCTTGAAGGCAATCAAAGGCAGCGTTTAATGATCCTTCTGGGCACTACATGATTTGTATCTTCCTCCTTCTGGGGCAGGCTCACAGCATGAGAAGCCCTGGGGGAGAGGGGAAATCTCTTTGAAAGCTGCTGGCCCAGCGAGGTGCTGTCAGATGTTGAAGGGAGGCAGAGTGAGCCGCGTGTGTTATGGAAGCTGGCAGGTGACGGAGCTCGTTACAAACTCAGAGGCAGTTTAGGGTGATGGGAAGTGACTTGAATTGTAACCAGAGGTTACAAGGGTTTAAAAGGAGACAGTGCCGTGCTTGGATGGGCTGAAGGCTGCTCCCCATCAGCCTGCTCAGCTGCCCCAGCTCAGGGAAACACCTTTCACACTCCCTGGGTTAGGTCGGGGCAAGCCTTGAGATCAAGCCAGGCTTGATGATGAAATTGAGAGCAGCCCTGCAAAAAAGGATTTGGGGGTGCTGGTGGATGGGAAGCTGGACAGGAGCCAGCAAGGCACACTGGTGGTGCAGAAGGCAAATCACAGCCTGGGCTCCATCCCTGGAGGTGTTCAAGAGGGGATTGGACGTGGCACTTGGTGCCAGGGTTTAGCCATGAGGTCTGTGGTGACAGGTTGGACTCGATGATCTTTGAGGTCTTTTCCAACCTTGGTGATTCTGTGATTCTGTGAGGAGAAAGCAAGTTCTTTCCAGAGAGAGTCGTTAGCCATTGGGATGTGCTGCTCAGGGAGGTGGTGGAGTCACCATCCCTGGAGCTGTTCAAGAGGGGATTGGACGTGGCACTTGGTGCCATGGTTTAATAGTCATGAGGTCTTGGGTGACAGGTTGGACTTGATGATCTCTGAGGTCTTTTCCAACTTCACTGATTCTAAGTGTGGTCAGCAGGTCAAGAGAGGGCATTCTGCCACTCTGCTCTGCTCTGGTGAGACCTCACCCAGAGTACTGCGTCCAGCTCTGTAGGCCCCCAAAACAAGAGAGACATGGACCTGATGGAGCAGGTCCAGAGGAGGGCCACAAAGATGATCAGAGGGCTGGAGCACCTCTCCTGTAAAGGCAGGATGAGAGAGTTGGGGCTATTCAGCCTGGAGAGGAGAAGGCTCTGGGGAAACCTTTTGGCTGTGTTTCAACATCTGAAGGGGACCTACAAGCAGGCTGGGGAGGGACTGTTCAGAAGGGCCTGGGGGGATAGGCTGAGGAGCAATGGTTTGAAGCTGGAGCAGGGCACAGTTAGGGTGGACACCAGGAGGAAGCTCTGCACAGTGAGGGTGGTGAGCCATTGGAAGAGGCTGCCCAGGGAGGTGGTTGAGGTCCTGGAGACATCCAAGATGAGACTCAACATGGCCCTGGGCAGCCTGCTGTAGTTAGAGCTGTCCCTGCTCACCGTAAGGGCTCTGAACAAGATGACCTTTGAGGGTCCCTTCCAATCCGACACAATCTGTGGCGCTGTGAAGCGGGGGCCAAGATGCAACCTGCTGTCAAATGCTGTTAATCAGAAGCCTTAGAGACCCTGCCCCCACCCCTCTTTCTCTTCTTCAGAGCTGTCAGGGTATTTTTAATAACAATTGACGGTTGCCTAAAATCACAAACCAGGTTGGCATTAATATTCATGCCAGAAGGGACTGGTTTGATCTGCACCTACAGCACTCTGTGGAAACAAAACGTCCCCAGTGCCCAGCTTTTGTCTTTAATCAAGCTGCAAATGGCTGCCTCTGAGTTTTGGGGGGGGTGGGGGGAAACAACAACAAACCAAAGCAGCACTGTTTGCAAAGGGAAAAATCCAACATGAAAAGGGCAACAAAGTTGGTGAGGGGCTTGGAACACAGCCCTGTGAGGAGAGGCTGAGGGAGCTGGGGTTGCTTAGCGTGGAGAAGAGGAGGCTCAGGGGTGACCTTATTGCTCTCTACAACTACCTGAAGGGAGGTTGTAGACAGGCAGAGGTTGGTCTCTTCTCCCAGGCAACCAGCACCAGAACAAGAGGACACAGTCTCAAGCTGTGCCAGGGAAGGTTTAGGATCAAGGTGAGGAGAAAGTTCTTCATAGAAAGAGAGATTGGCCATTGGAATGTGCTGCCCAGGGAGGTGGTGGAGTCCCCATCCCTGGAGGTGTTCAAGAGGGGAATGGATGTGGCACTTGGTGCCATGATTTAGTTAGTCCTGAGGTGCTGGGTGCTAGGTTGGACTTGATGATCTCTGAGGTCTTTTCCAACCTTATTGATTCTATGAGTCTATGATTCTAAGGGAGGTTTAGGCTGGAGGTTAGGAGGAAGTTTTACACAGAGAGAGTGATTGCCCACTGGAATGGGCTGCCTGAGGAGGTGGTGGGGTCGCTGTCGCTGGGGGTGTTCAGGGCAAGGCTTGACAGGATGCTTGGTTGCATGGTTTAGTTGATTAGGTGGTGTTGGATGATAGGTTGGACACGATGATCTTGAAGGTCTATTCTATTCTATTCTATTCTATTCTATTCTATTCTATTCTATTCTATTCTATTCTAAAAGTTATAATTTGTGACCTAGAATTTTGGCCAAGCTGCTGCCTTCTGTGGAATCAAAAGGACAGGGGGAGGGGGGAATAATGATACTTTTCAGTTTTTTGGTTTTTTTTTTTAATTGAGTTCTAAATCACAGAATCACAGAATTGTCAGGGTTGTAAGGGACCTCAAAGCTCATCCAGTTCCAATCCCCCTACCATGGGCAGGGACACCTCACACTACAGCAGGTTGCTCACAGCCACATCCAGCCTGGCTGCAAACACCTCCAGGGATGAGGCTTCCACCACCTCCCTGGGCAGCCTGTGCCTGGCTCTCACCACCCTCATGGGGAACAACTTCTTCCTAACATCCAATCTGAATCTCCCCTCCTCTAGCATGGATCCATCCCCCCTAGTCCTGTCACTCCCTGGCACCCTAAAAACTCCCTCCCCAGCTTCCTCGTAGCCCCCTTCAGATCCTGGAAGGCCACAATTAGGTCTCCTAGGAGCCTTCTCCTCTCCAGACTGCACAACCCCAACTCTCTCAGTCTGTCTCCATAGCAGAGCAGCTCCAGCCCTCTGCTCATCCTCACTCTGTTATGCACACAGCTCCTGCCTGTAAGCTCAGGATCAGCAGCAAAACGAATCAAATTCACAGGAAACACTGAGAGAGTCAATAAAAACAATCAAACCAATAAACATCATTAAAAAAAACCACAACAAAGATAATAAAAGTGAAACCAATGAAAATAACAACAATTAAAATAAGCAAAATAATAAAGATGAAAAGAATAAAATCTAAAATAAAAAGCATAAAACTAAAACCAATGAAGGAAATAAAAATTAAAATAATAAAGGGAATTAGAATGAAAGTAATCAAAATAACAATAATTAAAAGAAGCAAAATAATAAAGATCATGAAAATAATAAAAATGAGAAAGTTAATAAAAATAAAGCTGAAAATTATCAAAATAATAAAGTTAATAAAAAGCAAATTAATAAAGATAATGAAGCTGAAAATAATCAAAACAATAAAGTTAATAAAAAGCAAAATAATAAAGATAATGAAGCTGAAAATGATCAAAATAATAACGTTAATAAAAAGCAAAATAATAAAGATAATGAAGATGAAAATGATCCAAATAATAAAGTTAATAAAAAGCAAAATAATAAAGATAATGAAGCGGAAAATGATCAAAATAATTAAGTTAATAAAAAGCAAAATAATAAAGATAATGAAGCTGAAAATAATCCAAATAATAAAGTTAATAAAAAGCAAAATAATAAAGATAATGAAGCTGAAAATGATCAAAATAATTAAGTTAATAAAAAGAAAATAATAAAGATAATGAAGATTAAAATAATCAAAATAATAAAGTTAAGAAAATAAGAAAGCTGAAAATGATCAAAATAATTAAGTTAATAAAAAGCAAAATAATAAAGATAATAAAGCTGAAAATAATCAAAATAATAAAGTTAATTAAAAGAAAATAATAAAGATAATAAAGCTGAAAATAATCAAAATATTAACGTTAATAAAAAGCAAAATAATAAAGATAATAAAACTGAAAGCAATAAAAATAGCAATTAAAATAATCAAAATAATAAAGATGAAAATAACATCATTAAAAATAATAAAGATAATAACAATAATAACAATAATAGCAGTTAAAAGAATACAAATAATGAAGTTAATCAAAAGAAACTAATGCAAATAAACATTAACATCATAAAGGTAATAAAAATGAAAAGAGTAAAAATACCTACAAGTAAAATAATAAAAATTAGAGAGATGAAGAGGAACATAACAAAAACAAAACTAAAAGGAATCAAGAGAATACAAATGAAAAGAATAAAAACAGCAATTAAAATAATCAAGTTAATAAAAAGAGAATAATAATAAGCCTTAGCATCAGTCCCCGTGCTCTTTAACATCTTTATTGATGGTCTGGATGAGGGCATTGAGTCCATCAGCAGTAAATTTGCTGATGACACCAAGCTGGGGGCAGGAGTTGATCTGCTGGAGGGTTGAGAGGCTCTGCAGAGGGACCTGGACAGGCTGGGCAGATGGGCAGAGGCCAAGGGCAGGAGATTGAACACATCCAAGTGCCAGGTTCTGCACATTGGCCACAGCAACCCCAGGCAGTGCTACAGGCTGGGGTCAGAGTGGCTGAGAGCAGCCAGGCAGAGAGGGACCTGGGGGTGCTGGTCGATGGTAGGCTGAACATGAGCCTGCAGTGTGCCCAGGTGGCCAAGAGGGCCAATGGCATCCTGGCCTGCATCAGGAACAGTGTGGCCAGCAGGAGCAGGGAGGTCATTCTGCCCCTGTACACTGCACTGGTTAGGCCACACCTTGAGTCCTGTGTCCAGTTCTGGGCCCCTCAGTTTAGGAAGGAGGTTGACTTGCTGGAACGAGTCCAGAGAAGGGCAACAAAGCTGGGGAGGGGTTTGGAGCACAGCCCTGTGAGGAGAGGCTGAGGGAGCTGGGGTTGCTTAGCCTGCAGAAGAGGAGGCTCAGGGGTGACCTTATCACTCTCTGCAACTACCTGAAGGGAGGTTGTAGACAGGCAGAGGTTGGTCTCTTCTCCCAGGCAACCAGCACCAGAACAAGAGGACACAGTCTCAGGCTGTGCCAGGGGAAGTTTAGGCTGGAGGTTAGGAGGAAGTTCTACACAGAGAGAGTGATTGCCCATTGGAATGGGCTGCCTGGGGAGGTGGTGGAGTCACCATCACTGGAGGTGTTCAGGAGGAGACTTGATGGGGTGCTTGGTGCCATGGGTTAGTTGTTTAGGTGGTGTTGGATTGGTTGAGGGGTTGAACACAATGATCTTGAAGGTCTCTTCCAACCTGGTCTATTCTATTCTATTCTATTCTATCCAACCTGGTCTATTCTGTTCTATTCTATTCTATCCAACCTGGTCTATTCTATTCTATTCTATTCTATTCTATTCTATCCAACCTGGGCTATTCTATTCTATCCTATTCTATCCAACCTGGGCTATTCTATTCTATCCAACCTGGTCTATTCTATTCTATTCTATCCAACCTGGGCTATTCTATTCTATTCTATTCTATTCTATTCTATTCTATTCTATCCAACCTGGTCTATTCTATTCTATTCTATTCTATCCAACCTGGTCTAGTCTATTCTATTCTATTCTATTCTATTCTATTCTATTCTATCCAACCTGGGCTATTCTATTCTATTCTATCCAACCTGGGCTATTCTATTCTATCCTATTCTATCCAACCTGGGCTATTCTATTCTATCCAACCTGGGCTATTCTATTCTATTCTATTCTATCCAACCTGGGCTATTCTATTCTATCCAACCTGGGCTATTCTATTCTATTCTATCCAACCTGGTCTATTCTATTCTATTCTATTCTATCCAACCTGGTCTATTCTATTCTATTCTATTCTATCCAACCTGGACTATTCTATTCTATTCTATTCTATCCAACCTGGGCTATTCTATTCTATTCTATTCTATCCAACCTGGGCTATTCTATTCTATTCTATTCTATCCAACCTGGGCTATTCTATTCTATTCTATCCAACCTGGTCTATTCTATTCTATTCTATCCAACCTGGGCTATTCTATTCTATTCTATTCTATCCAACCTGGGCTATTCTGTTCTATTCTATTCTATCCAACCTGGTCTATTCTATTCTATTCTATTCTATCCAACCTGGGCTATTCTATTCTATTCTATTCTATCCAACCTGGGCTATTCTATTCTATTCTATTCTATCCAACCTGGGCTATTCTATTCTATTCTATTTCTATCATAACGATAAAAATGAAAATAATCAAAATTAAGATATAAATGAAAACTATTAATGCTGCTGCTGCCGCTGGTGATGATGATGATGGTGATGATGATGATGGGGATAACAGCAATAATATTTTCACAGCCTTTCTGCCCTTCATTTGTGCTCCAGCAGCGTGCAGCATCTTCCCCAGGGCTCAGGCACGACTGCACTGCAAGCCAGCAGGGCCTGGCCCACAGAGGCTGTGCTGGGGACAGTCAGCTCAGCTGCATTGATGCCATTTTCCCTGACAGGCAGATGTTCAATGCCTGGATCACTACACAGAGGTCTGCAGAGTGCCTCTGCCTAGCTCTGCTGGCTCCCTGACCCCCTCCCCCTGTTGCCAGGAAAAATCAAACCGCCCTGGGAGCTCGGCCCTACCCTTTGGCCTCTGCCAGTGTGAGTCAAATAAATCAGGGGAGGGAAGCAGAGAGGTTTGCTGCTGTGGCAGCTTTAGGCTATGCCTTTGAAAAGATTTTCACAGATCTTGAACAGAAAATAGTAAAAATGTAAACAAATCACTCTTGGGTGTAAAAAGGAAAACAAGGATAACTCTACCCCATCCCATTGGAGAGATATCTGCCAGAAGATGTAGTTCCCAAAACAATTTCACTCTCTTCTTGCTTCTTTGTTCTGGGAGAGATACTGACTGGCTTCTGCTTCACCTTGGCCACTTTGCTTTGGCCGAGTCTAACTTCTCTGCTCCTTTCTTTTCTCCCTTTTGTACAGGGGGGTAAGGTGGAGGCAGAAAGGGAGAAGCTGGTAGCTTCCCTTGGTCCTTGCCCAGGGGGGTCCTTGTGCTGCTTATTAATTGTAAATCCCTGTAAATATTGTCACTCCTGGATGTTTGGTACATGCTCATTGCACTCCACTGCAGATGGTAGTGCTGCTTGTAAATACAGCTTTCATTTGCTTCCAACTGAGCTGCTCTGGCAAAGTTAATGTTGGGGGGTGGGAATTTCAACCCAGCACAGCTGCTTTGACCCTTGCCAAGCAAGAAGACAGTCCCCATGCTGGGGGGCTATGCCTTCAAAAGAGCACTGAGAGGTGGAGACCATCCTGCATTTCCAAAGCACCCAATAAATCCTGCTCAGGATTCCAGCAGGTAGGTGAGGTAGTAACATCAGACCAACCTCTCCACATCTGCTGATGCTGAAGGGAGGAGGCATCTACCTTCTTTCCAGACCAACCCCAGTTTGGCCCAAATGCCTCTGTCCTGATATCCTTGCAAGATCCTGGATGCCTGTTAACACATTGTGGTAGTTTTAGGCTGTGCCTTGAAAATCTTCCACAGATCTTGAAGAGAAAGTGGTAGAATGTAAATGAATCACTCTTGGGTGTAGAACAGAACAGAACAGAATAGCATAGAACAGAATAGCATAGAATAGAATAGCATAGAATAGAACAGCATAAGCCAGGTTGAAAGAGACCTTTGAGATCCAACCTATCATCCAACACCATCTAATCAACTAAACCATGGCACTAAGCACCCCATCAAGTCTCCTCCTGAACACCTCCAGTGATGGTGACTCCACCACCTCCCTGGGCAGCACATTCCAAAGGCCAATCACTCTCTATGAAGAATTTCTTCCTAACATCCAGTCTAAACCTCCCCTGGTGCAGCTTGAGACTGTGTCCTCTTGTTCTGGTGCTGGGTGCCTGGGAGAAGAGACCAACCCCCACCTGGCTACAACCTCCCTTCAGGGAGTTGGAGAGGGCAAGAAGGTCTCCCCTGAGTCTCCTCTTCTCCAGGCTAAGCAACCCCAGCTCCCTCAGCCTCTCCTCACAGGGCTGTGCTCCAGACCCCTCCCCAGCTTTGTTGCCCTTCTCTGGACACCTTCCAGCATCTCAACATCTTTCCTAACCTGAGGAGCCCAGAACTGGACTGTAAAAAGGAAAAGAATGGTAAGTTCCAAACAATCCAATAGGAGAGAGAATAAACAGAAGCTGGTACTGTAAAATGACTTTCCCTCTGTTCAGCTTCCTCACTCTGGGAGACACTAACCTGTGCTCCCTGCTGGCCTTGCTGTGGTGTTCTTTGCTGTGGTTGAATATCCTAACAAACAATTCTCTGCTCTTTCTCTTGTCCCTTGCACACAAGGGGGTAGAGGGGAGGTGGAAGCAATTAGCAGCTGCCCTGCTCTTTGGCCTGGGGGAGTTTCTTGTGCTGTTCAGAAACTATGAACCCCTGTAAATATTGCAGATCCTGGGTATTTTGTTCATATTCATTGCATTCCATTCTGCTTCCACCTGGGCTGGGATGGCAAAGTTAATGTTGGGGGGGGAAACATCAACCTACCACACTCACTGCACGGAGAAAAGGAGGCATCTGTAGGGTGTCCTCTGGCCAGGGTCGTTGCATCATGCATCTAATACAAAGGATTTGGCAACAGAGATGCTGCTGCTAGACGTGCTCTGAGCCCAGTGTCATTGCAGCCATGGAGATTAGCAGAGTAAGTGGCATCATGTATTTAAGTCACTTGATGCACCAGGGCTCCTGGGGCTCCCCGTGAAGCAAAGCAAAGCCTGCCTTCTAGTGCAGCCACTCTACCACAAAAGGCTTTAATCTCTTTTCAAAAGGGGTTGCCTTCCTCCTAATCAAGTTCCTTCAGCTCATGTGGACTTGAAAGAGAAAAGATTAAGTTTAACCCTTTGGTGGTGGAGAGATAAGGCTAAATCTGATTTTTCACTCTGGGTGCTTTTGTGACGGCACCCAGGAAAGCTGTGCTCTGCTCACAGCTCTCCCCAGACTGAGCACTGCCTGGGGAGGAGAGGCTGAGAGCCCTGGGGATGTTTAGTGTGGAGAGGAGAAGGCTGAGAGGGAATCTGATCAATGGCTATCAATAGCTGAGGGGTGGGGGTCAGGAAGGAAGGGACAGGGACAGCCTCTGCTCACTTGTGCCCTGGGATAGGACAAGGGGCAATGGATGGAAACTGCAGCACAGGAGGTTCCACCTCAACATGAGGAGGAACTTCTTGACTGTGAGGGTCTCAGAGCCCTGGAGCAGCCTGCCCAGAGAGGTTGTGGAGTCTCCTTCTCTGGCACCTTTCCATCCCTGTCTGGATGTGTTCCTGTGTGACCTGTGCTGGATTCTATGCTCTGGCAGGGGGGTTGGACTGAAAATCTCCAGAGTTCCCTTCCAATCCCTAACATCCTGTGGTCCTGTGACTCTATCCATCACAGTCTGTCAGATGTCTTCATTTCCTTGCAGTGTTTTGCAAATGATCAAAGGCTGAGCATCTGCCTTTCACTCACTTTGCCTTTTTCTCTCTTCTTTTTCTTGTGGGAAGAAGATGCTTCAGTGCTCCTTGTTTCCTGTGTGTTGTTCATTCTGCTCTCCCTTGGTGTATCCCTCCATGCCCTAAATTTCCTGCTGCTCAGAACACTGTGCCTGATGAGGGTTTAAAATGCTGCTAGCAAAAAGAAAGGAAAAAAGCAAGCAAACAAACAAAAAAAAAGCTCATTTCATCTTGGAGTATTTAAACAAGACTAAAATTAGAGCAGAGCTGTGGGGGATAAAAAAAAACAGAAGAAAAAAAAAGGCAAAGTAAGCAGCCAAAGGCATTAATTAATGTGACACCTATGTGGCTGCTTCTGTAATCAACAGGGAGAGAGTGCAGCTTGCAGATGAATGGAGCTGCAGGCAGATATTGACAGAGCACCCAGGTGGAATGTGGGCTCGAGAAGGACACATTTGGTCCAACTCACCCTGCTGATGTCTGATGATGCTCTGCAGGCATCCTCTGCCTTTGAAGCAAGCCCAGATGAAGGCAGGCAGCCTGCATGTCAGCTGGTGTGCCTGTATGTTCCTCTGGATATCCCCCCTGTGTTCTACATGGACTGAGTCTGTCCTGCTCCACAGAGACCCCAGTGAGGTGTGAGGTATGCAGGCACTGGCAGCACACCCATGGTGCACAGGCTTTCGTGTACCTCCTCTCTGGCCTCATCAGGGCCTTCCTGTGACCACTGCCAATCTTCACCCTGGACTCCAATGGCAGAAGAACCCTTCCACACATACAGAACCATAGGATGGGCTGGGTTGGAAAGACCTTCAAAGCTCACCCAGCCCTCTGCACTCAGCAGGGACATCCTCCACTAGATCAGGCTGCCCAGAGCCCTGTCCAGCCTCACCTTCAATATCTCCAGGGATGGGGCCTCAATCATCTGCCTGGGCAACCTGTTCCAGTGTTCCACCACCCTCATGGTGCAGAACTTGTTCCTCACATCCAATCTCAATCTGCTCTGCTCTAGTTTGAAGCCATTGCCCCTGGTCCTGTCCCTGCAGGCCTTTGCAAACAGTCTCTCTCCATCCTTGCTGTAGCCCTCTTCAGGTACTGGCAGGCTGCTATTAGGTCTCCCTGGAGCCTTCTCTTCTGCAGGCTGAACACCCCCAGCTCCCTCAGCCTGTCCTTGTAGCAGAGCTGCTCCAACCCCCTGATCATCTTCTTGCCCCTCTTCTGGACCCTCTCCATCAGGTCCATGTCATTCCTCTATTGAGGGCTACAGAGATGGATGCCACACTGCAGGTAAGGTCTCAGCAGAGCAGAGCACAGCAGAGCACAAGGGCAGGATCCCCTCTCTCCATCTCTGGCCATGCTGCTTTGGATGCAGTCCAGGCTGCCATTTGCCTTCTGTGCTGCAAGCTCACACTGCCTGCATCCTGCTCCATCAGGTCCATGTCCTTCCTGTGTTGAGGGCTTCAGAGCTGGATGCAGTAGTGCAGGTGAGGTCTCCCCAGAGCAAAGTGGCAGAGTCTTCAGGCTGTATCAAGCAGACAGTGTTACAAGCAGCTAGCTGAACCTAAACCACACCTGGGAGTAAGGGAGTTGTTATTTTCCCACAGCGCTGCAGATCTTTCAGGTGTCACCACCCCAAACTTCCCAGGTCCAGGCAATGAACACAGTCCCACACCAAATGACATGTCCCCATTGCACTGAGGCTTCCCAGGGCTCAGCTGGGATTGCACAGCCCCTGATGGGACCAAACAGGGAGGGGGGGCAGCTCTTGGCTGCAGGGACACCTCCCCACCCCCCAGCCCAGGGCCTGCTTGCAGCATCAGCACTCAGGCAAAGGCAAGCCTGCAGCCCTCTCGCTCATCCCTGCTCAGCAAATAAATCCACATGCCTGCAAACTCAGCTTGCAAGGGCTGGCTCCCCACAGCACTGAGACCTGAGCAGCAGAGATTTGCCTGAACAGCCAGGACAGCCACAACTGAAAGTGCTTCTCCATCCCTGATTCTGGCAAGCTCCTCCTCCTAGCAGTTTCTAGGACATGGGGATCGGATTCTCTACTACTGGCAAAACACCACACAACTGATTCCCAAACTGCCTCAAGGGAGGGTTAAACCTATCCAGACAGGCCAGAGGCAGTGTCCTCAGATCTCCTGAACAGGACACCAGCTGAAACACCATGGAGAGAGCAGCTGCACAAGCAGAATGTTTGACCACAATGGCAAGGACCTGTTGTACCCAGATACTTACCTAAGGAGTCCTTCCAGGAGATAATGAGAGGACCAGGATTATGATCCTAGACAGGATCCTACTATGAGGAGAGGCTGAGGGAGCTGGGCTTGCTTAGCCTGGAGAAGAGGAGGCTCAGGGGAGACCATCTTGCTCTCTACAACTCCCTGAAGGGAGGTTGTAGCCGGGTGGGGGTTGGTCTCTTCTGCCAGGCAAGCAGCACCAGAACAAGAGGACACAGTCTCAAGCTGTGCCAGGGGAAATCTAGGCTGGAGGTGAGGAGAAAGTTCTCCACAGAGAGTAATTGGCCATTGGAATGTGCTGCCCAGGGAGGTGGTGGAGTCCCCATCCCTGGAGGTGTTTAAGCTTGGATGAGGCACCCAGTGCCATGGTCTGGTTGATTAGTTAGGGTTGGGTGATTGGTTGGACCTGATGATCTCAGAGGTCTTTTCCCAGCCTGGTCAATTCTGTGACTCTGTGAAATGCAGCTGCTGTGAGCAGGACCACACAGTTGATTCCCATCATGCCTTGCTTTAAGTTCTTCACAACCATAGCAAATTGTTCTTATTAAGTGATTATGTCCCAGCTGGCTTTAATTGAAGGATTATGCTGGAGCAAAGACTTACCTTGGGGTTGGCACCGGTGGCAAAGGCCCAGCAAGATTTCAGTGTCTCTGGAATGAAAACCAAGTCAGTGCTGAGCTCTTGCAACCTCTTCCTCAGTCCTGGCATCTACAGTGCAAAAAGGACTCTGATGCTCACTGCATGTGGGCCCTGAGGCACTGCCCCAGAGCACCCAGAAAACAGGATGGAGCTCTCCTGGCATGGGCTGGCTGGGAGATCAGTGCCTTGCACCACGGGGGCCATTGTCACAGCAGCCATGGTGTCTCTGGTGACCAGATCCAGCCCAATAAACCTCCTAGCAACAATGATGCCTGAGGAGGCTGAGACACTGTTCCATCTGCTCTTCATCTCCAGGAAGCAGCATACTCTTCTCGTTGCTGTGTTCAAGGTTGTTGCCACATCCCCTGCTCCAGATGACTTTCTGACAAAGAGACACATGGCTGCTACAAAAGGTGTCTTCATTGACCTCAAGAGGATCACAGCTCACAGGAGGTTAGGGGTCGGAAGGGACCTCTGGAGGTCTTCCAGTCCAAGCCCCCTGCCAGAGCAGGACCAGAGAATCCAGCACAGGTCACACAGGAACACATCCAGACAGGGATGGAAAGGCTCCAGAGAAGGAGACTCCACAACCTCTCTGGGCAGCCTGCTCCAGGGCTCTGGGACCCTCACAGTCAACAAGTTCCTCCTCATGTTGAGGTGGAACCTCCTGTGCTGGAGTTTCCATCCATTGCCCTTTGTCCTATCCCAGGGCACAAGTGAGCAGAGGCTGTCCCTGTCCCTTCCTGCCTGACCCCCAGCATCAGGTATTGATAGACATTGATCAGATTCCCTCTCAGTCTTCTCCTCTCCAGACTAAGCAGCCCCAGGGCTCTCAGCCTCTCCTCCCCAGGCAGTGCTGCAGTCCCTTCAGCATCCTTGTAGCCCTCCCTTGGACTCTCTCCAGCAGATCCCTGTCCCTCTGGAACTGGAGAGCCCAGAACTGGATGCAATATTCCAGGTGAGGTCTCATCAGGGCATAGTGGAGGGGGAGGAGAACCTCCCTGGATCTGCTGGACACACTCTCCTGAATGCACTCCAGGATCCCCTTGGCCTTCTTGGCCCCCAGGGCACATTGCTGTCCCATGCAGAACTTGTTGCCCACCAGCACTCCCAGGTCCTTCTCCACAGGGCTGCTCTGCAGCACATCCCCTCCCAGCCTGTACTGATGCAGTTTATTATTCCTCCCCAGGCCTAGACCATCTTTCTAATGGGCTTTCTCTGATGCTGTGTGCAGTTCCCATTTCCTCCTTTGGCCCCATCTGCCTTCTATTTATCCCACTGTAAGGCTCCACCTTAGTCTGCTTAGGCATTTGCAGGCCAGGGCAGCCACATGAATGCATTAAACAAGTGAGGATTTCTGCTCTCTTTGATAAACTCCCCTCACAGCCTACTTACACCAGGGGTTTTTGGTGATATTTGTTCTTTGGATGGTCTTGACATTTGCCAATACCTTCTCATAACAAGATCATCCAAATGCCCTCAGGTTCTAGCCAATCCAGCAATTAAACAGAGCTGGCACACAGCAGAAACAAATCACAGTGGCATTGCTTCTATTGCCCCCTGGTTTTGCAGCTTTAGCTCTAATTTGCTGCACTCCCTCAACCCATATCTCTTGCAGCCCTAAATTCCCCCTCCTCCTCATGTGGCTGCTTTCATCCCTTCTCACAGGATTAATTTTCTCTCTCTTTTCCCCCCCTGGTAGGACCCTGCTGTCTGTTCATCTCTTCCTCGTTCTCACCCACAGAGGTGGCTGAGCTCTGCAGAAGGAACTGGATGCACACTAATCCCATTAAGGACCCCCTCCAGTCACCTGGGGGTTTCTCTGCTATTTTCATCTCATCTTTAAATCTCCCACCTTTGCAGCTTCAGATCATGAAGGGGTTAAGTGAGAGAGACCCAGTAAATGAGATAAATCCAAATACAGGGATTTGCATCTCCCAGTTCAGCGTAGAATCAATAAGGTTGGAAAAGACCTCAAAGATCATCAAGTCCAACCTGTCACCCAAGACCTTATGACTACTAAATCATGGCCTTATGACTACTAAACCATGGCACCAAGTGCCACATCCAGTCCTCTCTTGAACACCTCCAGGGATGGGGACTCCACCACCTCCCTGGGCAGCACATCCCAATGGCGAACGACTCGCTCGGTGAAGAACTTTCTCCTCACCTCCAGCCTAAACTTCCCCTGGCACAGCTTGAGACTCTGTCCTCTTGTTCTGGTGCTGCTTGCCTGGGAGAAGAGACCAACCCCCACCTGGCTACAATCTCCCTTCAGGGAGTTGTAGAGAGCAAGAAGGTCTCCCCTGAGCCTCCTCTTCTCCAGGCTAAGCAACCCCAGCTCCCTCAGCCTCTCCTCACAGGGCTGTGCTCCAGACCCCTCCCCAGCCTCCTTGCCCTTCTCTGGACACCTTTAAGTGTCTCAATGTCCTTCTTAAACTGGACACAGGACTCAAGGTGTGGCTTAACCAGTGCTGAGCACAGGGCACAATGACTTCCCTGCTCCTGCTGGCGACACTATTGGTGATCCAGGCCAGGATGCCATTGGCCTTCTTGGCCACCTCGGCACACTGCTGGCTCATGTTCAGCTGCTGTCACCCAGTACCCCCAGGTCCCTTCCTGCCTGGCTGCTCTCCAGCCTGTAGCACTGCATGTTGCTGTGGCTCATGGCCTCTTCTCTCAGTGGTTCAGGGGGTTCCAAACACAGAACCCATCTGGATTACACTGAGTCTCAGCTGCAAATAACAGAGAGTGGCCAGAAAGGTCCTGCAAGAACCACTCACAAGAACTACTTGTGATGGCTCCTTGCAAAGCAGAGAGCAAATCCTGTCTAAACCCTTGCTGCTTCTGCCTTCTGCTCTCATTTTGCATTCTTACAGACCTGTGGCCGTTCAGGCTGGGTGCCTCCAACAAAGAAGCCACAGAGTGGAGGCCTCCAGTGCCCAGCCCAGTGGGTGGACACAGCCAGCAGTGGATTTCTACCCCAAAATCCTGCACCCTTACCAATCTGGCTGCAAAGTCCTTGTCTTTCTCTTTCCTCCCTCTCTGCTCCTGCGGGAGAGATGCTCTCTTCTCTGGTAGCAGTGGGGGAGCATCCAAGGCCTCTCTGGCCTGAGCAATGTATTATTTGTTGTCCCCTGTGCAATCTTGGTCTATTTAGGCCTAATGGCAGGGTAAAAAGTGGAGGCAGTTCAGGCCTGGCCAGCCTGGAACCAGCACAGCAATGGTGGGGGAAAGAGTGAGCCCTGGGGTTTTGGGGGAACCCCAGGAGGGGAGAAGGGAAGTGTTGTGCTGTGTGTTAAGTTTAGCCTGGGCACCTCTTTGAACTTTATAAGCTTTGCTATGCTCACCACTATGCTTTGTAGGCTTTGTAGTGTATGAGTTGCTTTTCCATTTCAACTTTCCATGGCTACCCAATCCATTTGTGTGAGTGGTATTCTTTTGCCCCTTTGGGAGCAACAGAACAGTCTGTCCCCCTCTAAACTCGGGCAAGACTGTGAAGTCTTAGCATATCTTTCCTGAAGGACTTGGGCAGGGAAGCCTGCCACCCTGGACACCAGCCCTCCTTTGGGATCTTGGCAAACATGGGGGAATGAGACCTTGCAGGTCAGTCTACCTAGCTCCTCTTATTTGAAGAGGAGCTCTAAAGCTCCTCCTTCTCTTTTCAGGCTGAAGAAGAAGGAGGATGCAGCGGAAGCCCAGCCCCATGGTCCCTGGTCCAAGTAGCAGGAGGTAAAAGGCAATCAGCTCCTTCTGCTTGCATGGGTGCCACACTGCACCCCTTATCTGCTGTGAGCATTTAGAGGTGGAAGATGTTTCTCTGCACTGTCCTGGCCTCCTGGCCTCCTGGCTCCTGCTCTCTGGGTCTGTATATGCCCCTTTTCAGGTCACAGGTCCACATACCACAGTCTGGCCATTTACCAAGCCCCAGACCTGTGCTGCCTGCTGCCTTCACATGCAGGCTGTGGAATTTGCTGTACAGCCATGTGATTCCCTGCAGGCAGTGTCTCCAGAGTGTCTGACTGTGGAGAAATTGATTTTCTGTAGATTTTTAAGGTCAGAAAGAATCATTTCAACCTTCCTGTGTCTCCTTTTGCACAGACTTAAGAAGATCATCTGGAAATCTCAAGCCCACAGCCTCTGTGTGAAGATGGCAACTTTCAAAATGATACTCAGCCTGGAGTAAAGCCTGCAGTGGATGATGAAAGCATCCTGTCCCAAGGTGAGTTATTCCTGTAATTACTTACTTGCTCACCCTGAGCTTTCAGCCTCTTCATCATCCCATTTAACCTCTATTCCACTTTTCACAGTTCTATTCTCTTCTCTGCATTTCCTCTGCCACTTCTATCATCCCTTTTAAGGTGCAGCAGCAATCACACAGAATCACAGAGTTATTGAGGCTGGAACAGAGCTCTGAGATCATCAAGCCCAGCCGAGGACCCAACCCCACCACACCAACCAGGCCATGGTACTGAGTGCCACATCCAGTCTGGCCTTAAACACCTCCAGGGACAGCGACTCCACCACCTCCCTGGGCAGTCCATTCCAGTCTCTAATTCCCCTTCCCATCAGGAGGTGCTTCCTAACATCCAACCTAAACCTCCCCTGGCACAGCTTCAGGCCATGCCCTCTCCTCTTGGCACAAGCTGCCTGGGAGCAGAGCCTGACCCCCACCTGACTACAGCTTCCCTTCAGGTACTTGTAGAGTGTGAGAAGGTCCCCCCTGAGCCTCCTCTCCTCCAGGCTGAACACCCCCAGCTCCCTCAGCCTCTCCTCCTCAGCCTTGCCCTCCAGTCCCTTCCCCAGGCTGGTTGCTCTCCTCTGGACCTGCTGCAGCCCCTCAAGATCTTTTCTGCAGCAAGGGCCCAGAGCTGCTCACAGTGCTGGAGGTGAGGCCTCAGCAGTGCCGAGCACAGGGGCAGAATTCCATCCCTAGTGCTGCTGGCCACACTATTCCTGATCCAAGCCAAGCTGCCATTGGCCTTCCCTGCCCCCTGGGCACACTGCTGGCTCCTGTTCAGCTGCTGTCACCCAGCACTGCCAGGTCCCTCTCTGCCAGGCTGCTCTCCATCCACTCATCCCCCAGTCTGTAGCCTGCGTGGGGTTACTGTGGCAAAAGTGCAGGAGCCAGCCCTTGGCCTTATTAAACCTCAGCTCAACCACCCAGCCTGGCCAGGGCTCTCTGAAGTGTCTTCCTCCCTTCCAGCAGCTCCACACTGCCGCCCAGCTCGGTGTCACCTGCTGCACTCCATGTCCACAACACCTGCCTTAGTTCTACCTCCTTGCTGTGACAGCCACTTCCCCCTTCAACATCCTTCCCAGACACCTAAGGACCCAGCCTGGCTTTGCATTTTGTGTTTGATGAGCTATTTGTACAGGTGCAAGAGGTTGGTGGGGAGATGCTCTGATAACTGGGCTGGCTCAGTCACACAGTTAAGCTGGTCAACAGGTCACTGCAGTCATTTGTAATCTTTCCACTGCCCTATCTGTGGTTATTTATAATGCATGTTTCTCGTGACAATAATGAGCTTAGATTGCAGGCTGCAGGGTGCTACTTGCTGCTGTTCATCAAGTTCATCTGTTGGGCTCCTTTGGTCTCCAGTCCCAGATGAGGGCATGGAAATCTCAATCAAACCTTGCCCAGAGAGGTTTGACTGTCAATAACTAACCTCTCACACGAGGAGGTGATCTGGTAAACCCGGGAGTCCTTTTTCTCCCCATGCAGTGGTTGCTTCCTGCTGCTCATTTTCCCCTCCTCTTCCTTCTCCCGTGTGAGGCTCCAGACGTGGCTTGGAGTGCTCCAGGAGGACATGTGCTGGGTGCTCTCAGGGCACCAGCCCTGCCTGGCCTCATCCTCCTGTACAAAGCACCCAGCAGCAGCACAGCACAGATCCCCTGGGGCATGCAGGAGCCCACCTCACACCCCATGCTCCTGGAACAACCCCAGGTGCCCGGTGCTGGGCTGACCTGCTGGAGTAACTCTCCGGCACCCTGCCGTGTGCAAGGAGGTCCCATGGGACACAGCTTAAACATCAGGGCTGCTTTTTGGGGGGTGCGGATGTGACCCCTTTAAAGCAGGCACGGCCTGACCTCTGGCTGGAGAAGCTGAGACCCGTCTTCAGGAATCAGAGTAATCCCGGGTGATTTTATCCCACTCCACTTCCCTAAATCTGGGGCTGCTGCTGCTTGGCGAGAGGATTAAGGGGCTGGCAGGGGATTACGTAGCTGCTGCAGCTCCCAGCGCGGAGCTCCCTGCCGGCGTGACCGCTCCTCGGGGCACGGAGGCGCACAGCACCCCTGGGTGCTCCCCGGCCAGAGGCCCCGCCGGGGTTTTGGCTGCTCACCGTCCGTCAGAGACTACTGACGGCGCCGGGCGGCAGGAGCAGCCTTCCCGGGGCAGAAGCAGCCGGGGCTCCCCCGGGGCTCGGCCCCGCGGCGGCAGGGCGGCCAGCCCGGCGCCATGGCGGGGGCTGCGTGGGATCCCCCCCGCGGCAGCAGGAAGGGCAGGGGAGCCCCGCGCCCCGCCGGCCGGTGCCCCTGCTGATGGTTGGCAGGTGGAGGATGGGGCCCAGGGCCGTCCTGTGGATGATGCTCTGCCTCTTCTGCCTCCCGCCCGCTGCCAGGGCCCAGACGAAGATCCCGCTGGAGACGTAAGTGTTTGGCTCTCCCTGGCGCGGAGCGTGCCTGGTGTGGAGCTGGCGATGCCATGGGCATGGGCGAGCGGGGGGGAGCGCCTCCCAGAGCGGGGCAGGCACCGCAGGGGCAGGCACATCGCCTTAGGGGAGGTGGCATTTCCTTCCCACCGTGATGATGGCTCCCGGGAGAGGAGAGAGCTGTGGGAGCCAGCGCTTCAGCCCGCAGGTCTAGCTCAGATGCAGCGTCTCATTTTGCTCGTCGGTGGAGCAGAGCAATGCTGCTCACCTGCTGCAGTTAAGCACTTGGACATTTATTAATGCTCTGCTTAATGCAGTGGGCAGCAGAAGGCACAACCAGTTTAAGGACATGTTCATGAAACCTCGCTGCTGAGGCAGCTTGTGGAGGCCCAGCCATGGAGGCAGATGTAGGCAGCCCCACGCCAGCCCAGCGTTCCCGGCAGAGGTTGCTGGTGTGCAGCCTGCCACAGGCACCTTGGGGGTGCAAAGCACTTGTCAGAATCTGACCACAGGAGGCAGAGGTGCAGGGTGTTTGAGGCAAGATGCATCTCTTCAACACACAGGAGGCCCACATCATGCAATGCAAGGCTTGCAGCTCCAAAGCTGTGAGCTCTTGCGCTGGTCTGGTGCACCGACGGCTGAAAAATGCCTTCACCTGCATATAGGCAGCCTGGGTAAGAGGCTGGGCTGGGTTGAAATCACCCCCCAGTTAATCTGGAGAGCTGTGTCCCCAAAATAGAATCACTCAGAGCAGCTCAGTTTGGGATGGAAGCACATGAAGCTCTATTGACAAGTAAACTATGTTCTAGAACTATGAAATGCAATGAATATGCCCAAGATAGACAACAGATGTACAATACAGAGATACTGATCAACAAAACAGAAACTCCTCAGACCCTCCTGGATGGATCCAGGAGGGACCATCCACCTCCTCCCCCTCTCCCTCCCTCCCTCCTTCCCATTACCTCACACAGTAGTCAAGAGAGACATCCCCTGGCAAGGCCACAGAACAGAGAAAGAGGTTGCAAGCAGAAGCAGCAGAAGAAGAAAAGAGAGGGAGAAAGAGCTGTTTAAGCCTCTGCTCTATGTGCCATTAGCAAGCCAAGGAATTCTATAGACCTTAGCATTGTTTTGCATCCAATGGTCATTTATTTTGCTTTCAGTCTTTGCAGTCAGGGACTAGGCTAAAAAGTTCCCCTTCAAACTGTAGCACAGACACACAGATACACGTACATCTACTCATGTGTGGATGTCAGGGAATGCTGGTGAGGCAAGGCTAAAGAAAAGAAAGAGGCCATGGCACCTTTCCTTGCTTGTTCCTGCTCCACCTGACTGATTAGGGCATCAGAGTCCTTCCCAGAGCTCTGCAGCACAGGAAGGCAAACCTGAGCTGTGATACAAACCATGAGCAGCCACGGCCGGTGCGTGTGCTGCATGTGGGCCCCAGCACCAGTGCACAGGCAGGGAACCTGGGTGCACTTCTGTGGGTGCAGGTTTGCAGGGCACCTCTGCCCCTCTGTGTGTTGGTGTGCACTTGGTGGTGCCCCTGTGTGTGTTGGTGTGCACCTGTTGGTGCCCCTCTGTGTGTTGGTGCCCCTCTGTGTGTTGGTGTGCACTTGGTGGTGCCCCTGTGTGTGTTGATGTGCACCTGTTGGTGCCCCTGTGTGTGTTGGTGCCCCTCTGTGTGTTGGTGTGCACTTGTTGGTGCCCCTGTGTGTGTTGGTGCCCCTGTGTGTGTTGGTGTGCACTTGTTGGTGCCCCTGTGTGAGTTGATGTGCACGTGTTGGTGCCCCTGGTGTGTGTTGGTGTTCACTTGTTGGTGCCCCTGTGTGTGTTGGTGTGTATTTGTTGGTGCCTCTGTGTGTGTTGGTGCCCCTGTGTGTGTTGATGTGCACATGTTGGTGCCCCTGTGTGTGTTGGTGTTCACTTGTTGGTGCCCCTGTGTGTGTTGGTGTGTATTTGTTGGTGCCTCTGTGTGTGTTGGTGCCCCTGTGTGTGTTGGTGCCCCTGTGTGTGTTGGTGGTCACTTGGTGGTGCCTCTGTGTGTGTTGGTGCCCCTGTGTGTGTTGGTGTTCACTTGTTGGTGTCCCTGGTGTGTGTTGGTGCCCCTGTGTGTGTTGGTGTTCACTTGTTGATGCCCCTGTGTGTGTTGGTGTTCACTTGTTGGTGCCTCTGTGTGTGTTGGTGCCCCTGTGTGTGTTGGTGTGCACTTGTTGGTGCCCCTGTGTGAGTTGATGTGCACTTGTTGGTGCCCCTGTGTGTGTTGGTGTGCACTTGTTGGTGCCCCTGGTGTGTGTTGATGTGCACATGTTGGTGCCTCTGTGTGTGTTGGTGCCCCTGTGTGTGTTGGTGTTCACTTGTTGGTGCCTCTGTGTGTGTTGGTGCCCCTGTGTGTGTTGGTGTTCACTTGTTGGTGCCTCTGTGTGTGTTGGTGCCCCTGTGTGAGTTGATGTGCACTTGTTGGTGCCTCTGTGTGTGTTGGTGCCCCTGTGTGTGTTGGTGTTCACTTGTTGGTGCCTCTGTGTGTGTTGGTGCCCCTGTGTGAGTTGATGTGCACTTGTTGGTGCCTCTGTGTGTGTTGGTGCCCCTGTGTGTGTTGGTGTTCACTTGTTGGTGCCTCTGTGTGTGTTGGTGCCCCTGTGTGTGTTGGTGTTCACTTGTTGGTGCCTCTGTGTGTGTTGGTGCCCCTGTGTGTGTTGGTGTGCACTTGTTGGTGCCCCTGTGTGTGTTGGTGCCCCTGTGTGTGTTGGTGTTCACTTCTTGGTGTCCCTGGTGTGTGTTGGTGCCCCTGTGTGCGTTGATGTGCACTTGTTGGTGCCCCTGTGTGAGTTGATGTGCACGTGTTGGTGCCCCTGTGTGTGTTGGTGTTCACTTGTTGGTGCCTCTGTGTGTGTTGGTGCCCCTGTGTGTGTTGGTGTGCACTTGTTGGTGCCCCTGTGTGAGTTGATGTGCACGTGTTGGTGCCCCTGTGTGTGTTGATGTGCACATGTTGGTGCCTCTGTGTGTGTTGGTGCCCCTGTGTGTGTTGGTGTGCACTTGTTGGTGCCCCTGTGTGAGTTGATGTGCACGTGTTGGTGCCCCTGGTGTGTGTTGGTGCCCCTGTGTGAGTTGCTGTGCACTTGTTGGTGCCTCTGTGTGTGTTGGTGCCCCTGTGTGAGTTGCTGTGCACGTGTTGGTGTGCACCAGCAGCTCTCCTGGCACGCTCACTGCTGGGAAGCCCCCAGCCAGCAGCGCTGCCTCCTCAGCAGCCCCCCAGCAGGCTAACAGCTCTTAGCAAAGCCACTGCATAAAAACTTCACCTTGTTAAGCTGATTCAGGCAAGTTTAATCCTTTAAAGATTAAAAATGTCACTGCTGCAGCTGGTAAAAGTTGTTATGGGGCAGCTTCTCATCAATACAGCCCACAGGATTGCTATTCAATACATTCATCAACACCCTGGATGAGGGCACAGAGCACTGTCAGCAAGTTTGCTGATGACACCAAAATGGGAGGAGTGGCTGCCACAGGAGGGCTGTGCTGCCATTCAGCCTGACCTGGACAGGCTGAGAGCTGGGCAGGGAGAAACGGAATGAAATTCAGCAAGGGCAGGGGTAGAGTCTTGCACCCGGGAAAGAACAACCTCATGGAGCAGGATAGGTCAGGGACTGACCTGCAGGAGAGCAGTGAAGGAGAAAGGGACCTGGGGGTCCTGGTGGATGGGAGGTTGGCCATAAGCCAGCAATGTGCTCTGGTGGCCAAGAAGGCCAATGGCATCCTGGGGTGGATTAGAAGGGCTGTGGTTAGTAGGTCAAGAGAGGTTCTCCTGTCCCTCTACTCTGCCCTGCTGAGGCCACAGCTGGAATATTGTGTCCAGTTCTGGGCCCCTCAGTTCAGGAAGGACCTCAGGGAACTGCTTGAGAGAGTCCAGCACAGAGCCACAAAGATGATGAAGGCAGTGGAACATCTTCCTCATGAGGAGAGCCTGAGGGAGCTGAGGGCTCTGTAGCTTGGAGAGGAGGAGCCTGAGGGTGACCTCATTCCTGTTGATAAAGCTGTGCAGGGTGAGTGCCCAGAGGCTGGAGCCAGGCTCTGCTGGGGGATGCCCGAGGACAGCACAAGAGGCAGTGGTGGAAGCTGAGGCAGAGGAAGTTCCATGGAAACAGGAGGAAAATGTTTTCCCCATGAAGGTGACAGAAGCCTGGCACAGGCTATCCAGGGGGGTTGTGGAGTCTCCTTCTCTGGAGATAGTCCAGACCTGCCTGGCTGTGTTCCTGTGTGACCTGCTCTAGGTGCCCCTGCTCTGGCAGGGGGCTTGGACTGGATGAGCTTTCAAGGTCCCTTCCAGCCCCTGGCATTCTGTGACTACCAAGATTTGTGCTGACTTTATCCAGGCCAGAGTCTCACGAGACTTAGCCACCAGGATCATTCTTGGCTGTACTCTCAAGGCCTTCCTCAGCAACATGCTTCTGCTCTGTGTTTTACAAGAAGGATGCAGAGGTTACCTAGAGTAAAATCCTACTTCTGATCATTTCAAACCCTGACAAATAAAAATGGACTTTTTGTGCCCTGGGAAAGGACTTCATGGAAGTACCTTTTGGCCTTGACATCTGTGGCATTCAGAAGCCAGCCTGTCCTCTCTGCTGGTTTTGCCACTGAACCCAAGTGCAGGGCTTACAGGCAGGCAATCTCTGACCAAATCCTTTCCTGCTGTGTTTGGTTGTAATGTGCAAGCCCTCTGAGAAAAGGCTCCCACTTTGCACAGTCTTCATGTACAAGAATGACAAATAAACAACAGGGAAAGAGCTTTCCTCTCCTGGCACCAAAACCAGCCCAGTCCCTGGTGTTTCAAATCCACTGATGAACTTAACTAAAACACAGAAGCTGCCCCTTTTCAAAGGAAGTTTCAGTGGAAGGACACATTGGCCAGGGGACAAAAGGGAGAAAATCAGCAGGAAAATAGACCTGCTTCCTAGGTCACTCAGAGATGTTCTGGGGACAGAAAACCTGAACCTTTTTAAGCAGCACCTGGGTTAAATCACAGTGACACAAGGCTGAGCTGGCCTGTGCTGCTCCCCAGGCTGTGCCTGTCTTTGTTGCACTGGGCTTGGTCTGGCACCAGATCATTGAGACACTGAAATGGGTTGCCCAAAGAGGTGATAGTAAGAGTCCAATCCTTAGTGATACTGTGATACTGTCAGGTTGGACTCGATCTTTGAGTGACTCTGTGGTGCAAGCCCCATCCCTGCACACACCACCCCCTCCCCAGGCCAGGCTGGATGCGGTTCTGAGCAACCTGCTGTAGTGTGAGGTGTCCCTGCCCATGGCAGTGGGGTTGGAGTTGGATGATCCTTGAGGTCCCTTCCACCCTTGACAGTTCTGTGATTCTGTGATTGATTCACAGATCTTGGCAAAGCTCACTCAGCTTCAACTCCAGCAGTGCAAAAATCTACTCAGTTACTAGCAATGTCTCTGAGGTGCAAGTTCAGGATGGAAACCACCTCCTCTTTCTTCCTGGACACCACTCTGCTCACCAGCCGCTCATGGCATGGGCAGGAGTACCTGCAGTTGTGAGGGTGGTGAGGATGTGGGGCTGGTTGCCCAGCCTTTGCTTCCTCGGGTACTGCAGACCTCAGGAAGTGCTGGTGGGGAGGTGAAGATCAATGTGATGTGGCTTTTTTAGGCTGCCTTCACCATCAAGATGCATCTGCTGCTAAGTTCACATCGATCCAAAAAAAGGGGAGGGGGTGGGGGGTGGTAAAGAAGCCTTCAGCTGGTGTTAAGATCACACTGGGTGGTTAAAGATGAACACCTCATTGCTGGCTACAGGGTACCCACTGTCTCACTGCTCCTTTTATAGGCAGTGGGTAGAGAGGCAGCTCAGAGACAAGCCCCCTGGGTGCTCCAAATCTTCTCCTGTAGCTGCCTACCTGCCTCACTTTGCAAGAGGGGAGCCTAGGCAGGCTTCCCTAGGCTAAAGTTAGCTGGTGTGATTATTCCACCATTGCTGTGCTGGCTTTACTCCAGAGCTCTCCTTTATGTTTGCTTATTGTTCTGCCACAGAAGTGGTGCAGTTGCCCTGCAAAATCAAGCCCTGAGGTTAAAGTCTGCTTAGGACTGGAAGAGGAGCTCCTCTCAGATGAGAACAGGCTGAGAGAGTTGGGGTTGTTCAGTCTGGAGAAGAGAAGGCTCCGAGGAGACCTCCTTTTGGCCTTCCAGGATCTGAAGGGGGCTACACTAAAGCTGGGGAGGGGCTTTTTAGGGCGTCAGGGAGTGATAGGACTGGGGGGAATGGATCCAGGCTGGAGGAGGGGAGATTTAGATTAGACATTAGGAAGAAGTTCTTCACCACTGGCACAGGTTGTCCAGGGAGGTGGTGGAAGCCTCATCCCTGGAGGTTTTTGCAGCCAGGCTGGATGTGGCTCTGGGCAGCCTGCTGTAGTGTGAGGTGTCCCTGCCCATGGCAGGGGGGTTGGAGCTGGCTGATCCTTGAGGTCCCTTCCAGCTCTGAGAATTCTGTGATTCTGTGAAACCTACTGGAAGCTATAGGTGAAGACTCTGCAGCCTATAAAGTAGTGGTGCATTCTGCTAGGTGTTGAAGGCCATTTATTCCATTAAAGAAATCTCTCCTAAGCGAATCTCTGCTGAAGGAACTGCATGTAGGTGGAACTGTCTAATGTGAATCATCCAACAGATCTCTGCTGAAGTGTTCTGTCAATTAGCAGACCCATCTATTTTGATTTGGGTGGCTCAGTGTACAAGCTGCTCTTCAACATCCTTATGTTCTCCCTGTGGCATTGCTAGCATCACTTATTTGCAGGCTGGCAGAGATGGGAGCCGTGTTTTGCAGCCATGAGGTGTGTAACCCACTCTGGCACCATCGAGCCACAGCATCTCCACGGAGAGCAGTGAATCTGGCTGGCTGCTTAGTCCCTGCCCCACGCAGCTCCAGGAGCTCAATCCAAGTGGTGAATCTTGAAAGTGTCTTTCAGATCTGACACATTTATCTTCAGCAGTCTCGACAGTGGATGTCTAGCCCTTCACTCCAGGCTGTGTCTGCAATCAGTGAAGACAAACAGGTGTCTGCAGAGAGCTATTTATTTCACTTCACTAACAACAGAGGAGAGCAGGTGATATCTAGGACAACTTTTGTGCCTCTAAAGTTAGGCAAGACAAATCCCAGTCTGAGTGAGACTAGCAGAACTTGGTGTTTCTCCTTGGTGATCAATGCCCTGTGCAAACTGTCCACAAGCAGTACCTCCTGCCTTACTGCTGGCTTGTCTGAGGAGACAGCATTGTCATTGTCACCATGGTGCCTTAAAGAAACACAAGGGAGTTCACACTCCAGAAGGTTGAGTTTTCCCTGACTAAGGAAGTCAGCAGCTCTGGTGGATTAGAATTATTCACACCAATTTTCCTTTTCCCCCCTCTTTTCAGGGTGAAGTCTTGGGCAGATGCATTCAGTGGGGAGCTGTACTCCATTGTGACTAAGTATTCAGGCTCTCTCCTGCTGCAGAAGGTAGGCAAAAGCTGTGCAGACTCCCCTGGCTTCACATCATCGACCCACGTGGCCACTCCAGGTTGTGCTTGGGGTGGAAGAAGGCAAAGCACACAGGTCTCCAGCTGGCTTTGAAAGCTGGGAAGCTCTGTGGCCATCCTCCATGAACTGGAGAGGGGGGTTCCAGCTAATGCCTTTCCTGCTTTCATTGCCCATGGTCAAACACCAATTAAATTGCTCTGTTGTTTAGAGAGCCTTTGTAACACTAGTCCTCATGTTGATCATTTCATGCCCTTCCATACTGACCCTTTACTCCTCCCTTCCTAAGTGCATATCAATCCCTCTCCTACTCATCTCTCACCTTCTCACTGTCACCTCATTGTCCCTTCCTGCTGCTCTCCAGCTGCTGCTCTTCTGCTGTCTGCTTCCTTATCTGTCTTCTTCCAGTCACTCATCAGGTTTTCTGAATTGTGCCTTTAAATCTCTGACTGGGACAGGGTCTCTGAGGCAGGTGCCCTAGAAGCTGTGACCTTCCAGAGTGCAGATCTCTGCTTGCCTTGGCCACCAAACAACAGACACTTTCACACTAAGCCCTCTACCAGCACCAAAAGCTGCAGCTGCAATGGCTGTAGAGAAATGGTGCCATTGGCAGCTGTTGCCTCCTTGCCTTGATTCCTGGGCTCACAGGTGAATGGCTGTTCCTCTTTCAGTGACCTCTGCCCTGTGGCAGCAGGGCTGTATGGGCCAGCACCTCCCAGCTGCTGCTCAAGGGGGCCTGGTGGGTGCTGAATGTATCTGAAGAGATGCCATCCCCTCCCTGTTGCAGCCACTGCTCTGAGGGCAGCTGCTGGACACGTGCAGAGTGCAGGATTCCTTAGCTGACCAATTCCTTAGCTGCCCAGAGCAAAACAATCACATTCCATGGGTGCCAAGAGCAACAGCCTCACCTTGGCACCCTTGGATTGGCACATGCTGCAGAAGCCACCTCCTTGACATGCTGGCATCTCTCACTGGGAAAAGCTTTTAGCTTATAGAGGTGGTTGGATTTTACTGGTTAGGTGATTGATAACAAAGAGTTCAAACACAGCCACTCTGAGCTACAAGGCAGATTGGGGGCTTAGGGCTTCTGTGCAGGGATTTATAACAGAGTATAAAAAACAGCCACCCTGAGCACTAGTTACTGGGGTTAGGGACTTAGGGTAGGAGCAGCCTGGGGGCTTAGGGCTGCTAGGGATTTCTGCTCCTGATAGTTAGCTACTTCTGGCCAGGGCTTTGGTGCAGGGATGCTGCTAGGGATATGCTCAGGAATTCTGTTAGCTGCTTTTTCTGTTGAGGGCTTCTGGGACTTCTGTTAAGGATACTCTGAGACTCTGCAGTGCTGGGGATTCTACAATGCAGTAATAAAGGACTTCTGGGAGGACCTCGAGATTCTCTCTCTGCATTTCTGCAGTCTCATTTCTGTATGGCAGTGGGGTTTGTGCCTTCATTAGTTACCCAGTGGCCCCTGAATCAGGGGAAGAACAACATCTCTCCACCTCATGTGGCCATCCAGTTCTCATTTTTACTCTCTCTGAGGACTCTTAGACCCCCTATGTGTCCCATTTTTGTCCTTGTATTAGTAATAACACCCACATCCCCATGCAGAAAGCAGCTCTGGGTATCATTTGCCTTGCCTTGCTGCTGAGCCCTCTGTTTCCCTCTTCTCACAGTGCTGCTTTCTGTTTGGAGTAAGGGAGCATCTCTGTGGTGGTTTTGAGGCCCAGGTGACTTGAAGATAACCACAAAGAAAAAAGTCCTCCAAAAGAGACAGAAAGTCACAGGGGGATGGCCAGGTTGTCCCAGGATATTGTAGGATGCTATTCCATTCCATTTCACAGAATCAGAGAATCGCAGAATCAATGAGGTTGGAAAAGACCTCAGAGATCAAGTCCAACCTATCCCCCAACTCCTCCTGGCAGCTAAACCATGGCTCCAAGTGCCACATCCAAGCCTTTTTAGAACACCTCCAGGGAGCACACCACCTCCCTGGGCAGCACATCCCAATAGCCAATTACTGTCAGTGAAGAACTTTCTCCTCACCTCCAGCCTAAACTTCCCCTGGCACAGCTTGAGACTGTGTCCTCTTGTTCTGGTGCTGCTTGCCTGGGAGAAGAAACCAACCCTTACCTGGCTACAACCTCCCTTCAGGGAGTTGTAGACAGCAAGAAGGTCTCCCCTGAGCCTCCTCTTCTCCAGGCTAAGCAACCCCAGCTCCCTCAGCCTCTCCTTACAGGGCTGTGCTCCAGACCCCTCCCCAGCCTTGTTGCCCTTCTCTGGACACGTTCAAGTGTCTCGATGTCCTTCTTAAACTGAGGAGCCCAGAACTGGACACAGGACTCAAGGGGTGGCCTATCCAGTGCTGAGCACAGGGCACAATGACCTCCCTGCTCCTGCTGGCCACACTGTTCCTGATGTAGGCCAGGATGCCCTTGGCCTTCTTGGCCACCTGGGCACACTGCTTAGAATGAAGGCACCACCATGCAATGAAAGACTCTCAGCACTGATACAAGCACTTCATGTACTAGACAGGAAGTAGCTGGGATGGGATACAGCTGCAGCTGGGATGAGCTATAGCTGCAGCTGGGATGGGATACAGCTGCAGCTGGGATGGGATGCAGCTGCAGCTGGGATGGGATACAGCTGCAGCTGGGATGGGCTATAGCTGCAGCTGGGATGGGATACAGCTGCAGCTGGGATGGGATGCAGCTGCAGCTGGGATGGGATATAGCTGCAGCTGGGATGGGATACAGCTGCAGCTGGGATGGGCTATAGCTGCAGCTGGGATGGGATACAGCTGCAGCTGGGATGGGATATAGCTGCAGCTGGGATGGGATACAGCTGCAGCTGGGATGGGATATAGCTGCAGCTGGGATGGGATACAGCTGCAGCTGGGTTTCAGCAGTTTTGATGATGCTTCCAAATGACAAGACCAGAAGGCATGGCCTGAAGCTGTGCCAGGGGAGGTTTAGGTTGGATGTTAGGAAGCACTTGCTGATAGGAAGGGGAATTAGAGACTGGAATGTGCTGCCCAGGGAGGTGGTGGAGTTGCTGTCCCTGGAGGTGTTTAAGGCCAGACTGGATGTGGCACTCAGTGCCATGGTCTGGTTGGTGTGGTGGGGTTGGGTCCTAGGCTGGGCTTGATGAGCTCAGAGCTCTGTTCCAGCCTCAATAATTCTGTGACTCTCTGAAATTGCTTATTTTACCATGGGGTACCCAAGGAAAAATTGCCAGAGGCATAGTGCTATGCTAAGGTATTTCTGGTGGGAGCTGGAGCTCCAGTGGGCAGGAGATACAGGCTGTGGTTATTTGATGGTTGATTGTGTCTGTGTCTGATGCTGCCAACCTACACAGCTTCTGTAGCTGTTTCTAACAATTTAAGAGAGTTCAGCAGGGCTCAAAAGTCAGTGGAACTAAGGAGATCAGTGGCTAGGTTGAAAAGATGAGCCTTGTGGAAGCAGCAGTGGAGTCCAAGGCCGGCAGACGTGGCCCCGAGGGGGCGTTAAGGCAGCTGTGCTGTGTTGTCCCTCCAGAGGTGTTGCATCAGATCATTTCACCTTCCTCTGCACACACTGTGTTTTGTCCCTAGGGATGTTGGTCCCTTTAGGATGGGGTTTATGTGAGACCTGTAGATGCTAGTAGAGTACTACTGGGAGCTGCAATCATGGTGACCAGATCTTGAAAAACAAATTCACAACTCTCTCAGCTTTTGGAGCAATTCACTGGAGGCAAAGAGAGCTAATTTCTGGTGTGAAAGGCTGGATGTGGCCAAACCCAACCTAGAGGTCACATAGAGGGGAGTCAAGGCAGAGCTCCATTTCCTTGGTGCTGTGACTGCCTTTGTTCTGGGAGAGGGGTAGGTGTCTGGTTTGCTCGTGCATGTTTTGGGGCCTGGGTGCAGCACAGACCACATGTGCATTGCAGAGTCTCTGGACACCTCTGAGAGGGGCACAGTGTCACTCATGACTCAGAGAGAGAACTTCCTTCAGTGAGTCACTGTTACCACTTCCAGCAGTGTGTACAGAGGAGCCTGATCCAGCCTGTCTCTGTTACCACTCCAGCAGAGTCGGCTCCTAAACGCATGTCCTGCTCTGCCCTGACATTACTGAAGCAGTTTAGACAGCTCAGGTTTACCTCAAATCCCACTTCTGGAGCTTTTTCCTTTCCCCTTATTTCCCTGGGAGACAAGCAAGGATGAGCCAGCACCCTCTTCTTCAGCCCTGCTCTCAGCCCCCACTTCTTTAGCAAGAGCTGGGTCAGAGAAGTCACAAATCAACATCAGCAAGTCATCAGCAAGTTTGCAGATGACACCAAGTTGGGAACAGATGTTAGTCAGTTAGAGGGTAGAAAGGCTCTGCAGAGGGACCTTGACCGACTGGACAGATGGGCAGAGTCCTATGGGATGGCATTTAATAAGTCTAAGTGCCAGGTGCTGCACTTTGGCCACGGCAACCCCATGCAGAGCTACAGGCTGGGGTCAGAGTGGCTGAGAGCTGCCAAACGGAGAGGGACCTGGGGGTGCTGATTGACACCCGCCTAAACATGAGCCAGCAGTGTGCCCAGGTGGCCAAGAAGGCCAATGGCATCCTGGCCTGTATTAGGAATAGTGTGGCCAGCAGGAGCAGGGAGGTCATTGTGCCCCTGGACTCTGCATTGGTTAGGCCACACCTTGAGTACTGTGTCCAGTTCTGGGCCCCTCAGTTTAGGAAGGACATCGAGACACTTGAACGTGTCCAGAGAAGGGCAACAAGGCTGGGGAGAGGCCTTGAGCACAGCCCTGTGAGGAGAGGCTGAGGGAGCTGGGGTTGCTTAGCCTGGAGAAGAGAAGGATCAGAGGCGACCTCATTGCCCTCTACAACTACCTGAAGGGTGGTTGTAGACAGGAGGGGGTTGGTCTCTTCTCCCAGGCAACCAGCACCAGAACAAGGGGACACAGTCTCAAGTTGTGTCAGGGGAGGTTTAGACTCGAGGTGAGGAAAAAGTTCTTCACTGAGCGAGTCATTCGTCATTGGGATGTGCTGCCCAGGGAGGTGGTGGAGTCACCGTCCCTGGAGGTGTTCAAGAGGGGATTGGACGTGGCACTTGGTGCCATGGTCTAGTTGTGAGGTCTGTTGGAACAGGTTGGACTTGATGATCCTTGGGGTCTCTTCCAACCTTAGTTACTGTGATACTGTGATACTGTGAACATCTCAAAGCAAGGACCATCCTGGAGGGCTCTCTCTGTCCCTGATGCTTAGAGTGCTGCAGGACAGCTTCAGGAGGGGACAGACAGATCTTTTAATAATAGGCAACATTTTCACCACCCTGAGAAGCACCTTGGCAGACTCCATACAGGAGTCATATAGGGAAGGCATAATAAGCTGCACCACTACAGGCTGGGAGGTGACCTGCCAGAGGGCAGCCCTGTGGAGAAGGACCTGGGAGTGCTGGTGGGCAGCAAGTTCTGCATGGGGCAGCAATGTGCCCTGGGGCCAAGAAGGCCAAGGGGATCCTGGGGTGCATTGAGAGAAGTGTGTCCAGCAGAGCCAGGGAGGTTCTCCTCCCCCTCTACTCTGCCCTGGTGAGACCTCACCTGGAATATTGCATCCAGCTCTGGGCTCCCCAGTTCCAGAGGGACAGGGAGCTGCTGGAGAGACTCCAAGGGAGGGCTGCAAGGATGCTGAAGGGACTGCAGCACTGCCCTAGGAGGAGAGGCTGAGAGCCCTGGGGCTGTTTAGTCTGGAGAGGAGAAGACTGAGAGGGTATCTGATGAATGTCTATCAATAGCTGAGGGCTGGGGCTCAGGAAGGAAGGGACAGGGACAGCC
Source organism: Dryobates pubescens (assembly GCF_014839835.1). Lineage (NCBI taxonomy): Eukaryota > Metazoa > Chordata > Aves > Piciformes > Picidae > Dryobates > Dryobates pubescens. The sequence continues at coordinate 25,745,861 of NC_071626.1, forward strand.
TCTGCTCAGTTGCATCCTGTGATAGGACAAGGGGAAATGAATGGAAACTGCAGCACAGGAGGTTCCACCTCAACATGAGGAGGAACTTCTTGACTGTGAGGGTCCCAGAGCCCTGGAGCAGGCTGCCCAGAGAGGTTGTGGAGTCTCCTTCTCTGGAGCCTTTCCATCCCTGTCTGGATGTATTCCTGTGTGACCTGTGCTGGATTCTCTGCTCCTGCTCTGGCAGGGGGGTTGGGCTGGAAGATGCCCAGAGATCTCCTTCCCAAGCCCTAACATCCTCTGATCCTGTGATCTTGTGATCCAGCTGTATGTAGCTCATCACACTGGTGCAAGCTGTGGGCAGAGTCAGGCCTGGGGGGCTAAGTGCACTGAAGCCTGGAAATGCAAACACGTGTGCTCCCCAGGCACTCCTCTCTTTTTGGACCACTGCCTCTTTTTCACATGAAGTGATTCTCTGTGTGCATGAGCATGTGCAGACCAGCAGAAGGATGAGGAGCACAGTGCTGAGGTCCAGATGATTCCCCCCTCGGCGCTTCTTGAAGTCAGTGGGCATTTTGTCTGTGAGGAAATGCAAAGAGACAGCAGCACCTTCCATGGTTTGCTTCATGCCTCCCTTGTGCCCAGCAGACTCAAAGCAAGCAGCTTCTTGTTGCTTGGAGCACCATCATTTGTCAGTTGGTGAATGTTCTGCAGGTGAACCTTTTCAGTATTCAGCCTAAACTTCCTTCTGTGGCTCTGAGTTCATTTGCTTCTCTTGGGGTTTGGTTTTGATGTTGTTGTTGTTGAGGGGGTTTTTTATTTGTTTATTTGTTCATTTATCCCAGAATAACCCAAATGGCTTCATTGCTCCCAGAGTCCTGATGAACCAGTAGGCATCTCTTGAACCTAGAAGGGCAGATTCTCACCCTGAGTCAGAAAGCATTCAGGAAGGCCCCAGGTGGTTCTCTGTCCCAAGCTGCCAGGGCATCATTCACTTAAACCTCACAGAGACAGCAAAAGCTGAAGAGTGCCTTTGCTTCGAGGGCTTGGCCATTATTCAGCAGAGGATAAGATAAACTTGCATGCTTAAACCTGGCTCAAAATGCTGGCTGGCATCTGAGCCAGCTGAAGGCAATACAGCTGGAGCAAAGAGGCAGCGTGAAAAGCTGAGTGGAGGAAGGGCAGCAACGTCTCCCAGAGCTAAGGAACAGATTGTTTGAACCTATGGCACATCAGGTCTGTGCCACAGTGCTGCTGCTGCTGCTGCTGACCAGATAGCAACCAACATCCTAGGGCCACTGACGTCAGCCATGGCAGGAGACTATGACAGTGGTTCTCAGCATCTCAGGACTTGCCTCTGAGTGACAGAAACATCAGCAGCAGACCACAAACTTAACTTTTCTTACACTGTGTGAACTACAGAATCACAGAATTATTGAGGCTGGAGCAGACCTCTGAGCTCATCAAGCCCAGCCTGTGACCCAACCCCACCAGCTTGACCAGGCCATGGCACTGAGCCCAAGGACAGGAGATTCAACACATCTAAGTGCTGTGTTCTACACATTGGCCACAGTGCAGTGCTACAGGCTGGGGGCAGAGTGGCTGGAGAGCAGCCAGGCAGAAAGGGACCTGGAGGTAGTGGTTGACAGCAGCTGAACATGAGCCTGCAGTGTGCCCAGGTGGACAAGAAGGCCAAGGGCATCCTGGCCTGCATCAGGAACAGTGTGGCCAGCAGGAGCAGGGAGGTCATTCTGCCCTGTGCTCAGCACTGGTTAGGCCATACCTTGAGTCCTGTGTCCAGTTCTGGGCCCCTCAGTTTAAGAAGGACATTGAGACACTTGAAGGTGTCCAGAGAAGGGCAACAAGGCTGGGGAGAGGTCTGGAGCACAGCCCTGTGAGGAGAGGCTGAGGGAGCTGGGGTTGCTTAGCCTGGAGAAGAGGAGGCTCAGGGGAGACCTCATTGCTGTCTACAACTACCTGAAGGGAGGTTGTAGCCAGGTGGGGGTTGGTCTCTTCTCCCAGGCAACCAGCACCAGAACAAGAGGACACAGTCTCAAGCTGTGCCAGGGGAGGTTTAGGCTGGATGTTAGGAAGGAGTTCTTCCCAGCAAGAGAGATTGGCCATTGGGATGTGCTGCCCAGGGAGGTGGTGGAGTCACCATCCCTGGAGATGTTAAAAAAAGGATTAGATGAGGCCCTTGGTGCCATGGTTTAGTTGATCAGATGGTGTTGGGTGATAGGTTGGACTCGATCTCAAAAGTCTTTTCCAACCTGGTTAATTCTATTCTATTCTATTCTATTCTATTCTATTCTATTCTATTCTATTCTATTCTATTCTATTCTATTCTATTCTATTCTACTCTGTTCTGTTCTGTTCTGTTCTACTCTGTTCTGTTCTGTTCTGTTCTACTCTGTTCTGTTCTGTTCTGTTCTGTTCTACTCTGTTCTGTTCTGTTCTGTTCTGTTCTACTCTGTTCTGTTCTGTTCTGTTCTGTTCTCTCTGCTGCATCCACTTCCCTGAAGGACTGAAATGCACATACCCTGAGGGAGATACAAGGCCATGCAAATTTGGTGTGGGATGTTCTGCTATCCATCCTCATTCCTTACCCCTCCCAGCCCTTCCTCTTCCTGCTATATACATTTTCTTTTAAAAAAATTACTTCTCCTACTTCCAAACCAACTCCAAATTATTTTTGGTAGATTTACCTCCTTCCCTTTTTTCCTACCCCCTTCTTTCTCTTTTCTCCTTTTCTTTCCCCTTTACCTCATTGAGAAAAAAAAAGCCAAGGCAGGCTGAGCAGGGAGGAGTTTTGGTTTCCTGCCCTCTGAGCTCTGAAATTCCAGTTAAGGCTCAAACCACTCCAGCACCACAGGCTGGAGGCTGCTCAGAGAAGGATTTGGAATCTGGGACCTCTCCCTCCTCTCCTCCAGGGGGGACAGCTCAAGCCTACAAGGGTGACATCTCCTCCAAGCCAAAGTGGCAGCACCCTTCCTTGGCCCCACATCATCCTGGGGCTGGGGAGGGTGCTAATATAATTCCTTCCCTGCTCGCTCTCTCCGATTTTCTCTCTCTCTCTCTCTCTCACTGCTTCTGCAAATCTCAGGTCTGGGATTTGGCCTCCTCTGTGCCTTTAATTGCACAACATGGGAATGTTCAGAAAGAACTGAGTCTCTCTCCTCCTCTGGACCAAGACAAGGGAGGGTTAGGTCAGATGTTAGGAAGCACTTCCTGATGGGAAAGGGGAATTAGAGACTGGAATGGACTGACCAGGGAGGTGGTGGAGTCGCTGTCCCTGGAGGTGTTTAAGGCCAGATTGGATAGAATAGAATAGAATGGAAAAGACCTTAGAGATTCCAACCTATCACCCAACACCATCTAATCAACTAAACCCTGGCACCAAGTGCCTCAGCCAGGCTCCTCTTAGACACCTCCAGTGATGGTGACTCCATCACCTGCCTGGGCAGCACATCCCAATGGCGAACGACTCGCTCGGTGAAGAACTTTCTCCTCACCTCCAGCCTAAACTTCCCCTGGTGCAGCTTGAGACTGTGTCCTCTTGTTCTGGAGCTGGTTGCCTGGGAGAAGAGACCAACCCTCACCTGGCTACAACCTCCCTTCAGGGAGTTGTAGAGAGCAATGAGGTCTCCCCTGAGCCTCCTCTTCTCCAGGCTAAGCAACCCCAGCTCCCTCAGCCTCTCCTCACAGGGCTGTGCTCCAGACCCCTCCCCAGCTTTGTTGCCCTTCTCTGGACACCTTCCAGCATCTCAACATCTTTCCTAAACTGAGGGGCCCAGAACTGGACACAGGACTCAAGGTGTGGCCTAACCAGTGCTGAGCACAGGGCAGAATAACTTCCCTGCTCCTGCTGGCCACACTGTTCCTGATGCAGGCCAGGATGCCCTTGGCCACCTTGGCACACTGCTGGCTCATGTTCAGCCTATTATTGACCAGTACCCCCAGGTGCCTCTCTGTTTGGCAGCTCTCAGCCACTCTGACCCCAGCCTGTAGCTCTGCCTGGGGTTGTTGTGACCAAAGTGCAGCCCCTGGCACTGGGACTTGTTGAATGCCATCCTGTTGGACTCTGCCCATCTGTGCAGCCTGTTGAGGTCCCTCTGCAGAGCTCTCCTACCCTCACAACCACGTGGCACAACCAGGAGGCCAGCAGCAGCTCTTGGTCCTTTCAGACAGACAAGGAGCAAAGGTGGTTTTATCTTTGTTGATTCACATCAAGAGAGACAAGATTTAGTCTCTTACACACCCCTGGCAAGGCTTCAGGCCATGCCCTCTCCTCTTGGCACAAGCTGCCTGGGAGCAGAGCCTGACCCCCACCTGACTACAGCTTCCCTTCAGGTACTTGTAGAGTGTGAGAAGGTGCCCCCTGAGCCTCCTCTCCTCCAGGCTGAACACCCCCAGCTCCCTCAGCCTCTCCTCCTCAGCCTTTCCCTCCAGTCCCTTCCCCAGGCTGGTTGCTCTCCTCTGGACCTGCTCCAGCCCCTCAATGTCCTTCCTGAAGGGAGAGACCTAGGACTGAGGTTCAGATGATTTCTGAGAATCCCTTCCTGCTTCCTTCTGTAGCTGGAGTGCTGGTTGCCCTCCCCAGTGAGAAAGGGCAGGGAGGCTTGCCTCCACCAGGTGCTGGCAATGACATGTCATTACTCGAAAGCACTGCAAAAAACTCCATGGCAAAGAAGAGACAAATTGGAGAAGTTCAGTCAAGACATTTTCCTGGGTGAAGATGAAAGGGATGTCTTTCACACTCTTAATATAGTTTCACTAGCAGTGAGTAATGTCACACTGTGTACTTCAATGGGCTAAACTTCTCCGAGGTGAGAACAAGAAAATGCATTTAGTAACAGAGCTCTGTTCATAGATGAAGCTTGGGGTACTGAGTCTTGGCTATTCCACCCTTAAATCACCACCTCCCTCACTGTCAGAGGGGAAATCTCAACCAGTTGCTCCTGCTGTTTGAAGAGAGTGCTGATTCCTGGGGACTGGAAGAATAGGAAAAGAATCTTCTGTTTGCTGAGAGTGAACTTTTTGACCCTGTTTTAGCATCAGATCCTTTCAGCCAGTTCTCCCCAGCCTGTAGCTGGGGTTTGCCCTGTAAATTACAATGATCTGATGACCTGAGCCCTAAACTCAGGCTGTACAGGCTGGCTACAAACATCTCTGCTGACATTTGCTGCAGACCTTCAGCCCTGGTGCCTGGTACCAGTGCTGAAATCACAGGCACTGCTCCGCTGCCTGCCTTTGGCAGCCCCTGCAGTGAGCATTGGAGTGGGAGGCATGCAGATATAAGATGGTTTGCTAGATCCTGGGGTGCATCAAGAGGAGTGTGTCCAGCAGATCCAGGGAGGTTCTCCTCTCCCTCTACTCTGCCCCAGTGAGAACTCATCTTGAGTACTGCGTTCAGTTCTGGGCTTCCCAGTGCAGGAGGGACAGGGATCTGCTGGAGAGAGCCCAAGGGAGGGCTGCAAGGATGCTGAAGGGACTGCAGCACTGCCTGGGGAGGAGAGGATGAGAGCTCTGGGGCTGTTTAGTCTGGAGAGGAGAAGACTGAGAGGGGATCTGATCAATGTCTATCAATAGCTGAGGGCTGAGTGTCAAGAGGGAGGGGACAGGCTCTGCTCAGTTGCATCCTGTGATAGGGCCAGGGGACAATGGATGGAAACTGCAGCACAGGAGGTTCCACCTCAATATGAGGAAGAACTTCTTCACTGTGAGGCTTCCAGAGTCCTGGGACAGGCTGTCCAGAGAGGTTGTGGAGTCTCCTTCTGTGGAGCCTTTCAAGACCCATCTGGATGCATTCCTCTGTGACCTGCACTGGATTCTGTAATAATAATAATAATCAACCAGGTTGGAAGAGACCTCCAAGATCATCGTGTCCAACCCCTCAACCAATCCAACACCACCTAAACAACTAAACCATAGCACCAAGCACCCCATCAAGTCTCCTCCTGAACACCTCCAGTGATGGTGACTCCACCACCTCCCCAGGCAGCCCATTCCAATGGGCAATCACTCTCTCTGTGTAGAACTTCTTCCTAACATCCAACCTAAACCTCCCCTGGTGCAGCCTGAGACTGTGTCCTCTTGTTCTGGTACTATGGCTTTGTGGTCCTGCTCTGGCAGAGGGGTTGGACTTGATGATATCCAGAGGTCCCTTCCAACCTCTAACATCCTGTAAGCCTGTGATCAGTGGCAGCAAAAAAGCTCAAAGGAGATCTGAGCTCACACTACAGCTAACAAACTTTGCAGGAATTAGGGGTTTTTTTGTTTGGTTGTGGGTAGGGTTTTTTAGGGTGTTTGTGGGGGTTGGTCTGGTTTGGGAGCTTTTGGTTGGTTCAGTTTTTTAAGGTTGCTTTGTGTGTTTGGGGTTGGTTTGTTTGCTGTTTGTTTATCTGGTTTTGGTGGGGTTTGTTTTTTCTCTTCCCAGCTCTGGCTAGTTCCTGAGGCTGAGATCATAGAATCACCTGAAATTGTCACAGAATCACAGAATGGGCTGGGTTGGAAAGACCTCCAAAGCTCACCCAGTCCAACCCCCTCTGCACTCATCAGGGACATCCTCCACTAGATCAGGTTGCCCAGAGCCCTGTCCAGCCTCACCTTCAATATCTCCAGGGATGGGGCTTCAACCACCTCCCTGGGCAACCTGTTCCAGTGCTCCACCACCCTCATGGTGCAGAACTTGTTCCTCACATCCAATCTCAATCTGCTCTGCCCTAGTTTGAAGCCTTTGTCCCTGGTCCTGTCCCTGAAGGCCTTTGCAAACAGTCTCTCTCCATCCTTCTTGTAGTCCTTTCAGGTGAGTGGAAGGCTGCTCGTAGGTCTCCCTGGAGCCTTCTCTTCTCCAGGCTGAACACCCCCAGCTCCCTCAGCCTGTCCCTGTAGCAGAGCTGCTCCAACCCCCTGATTATTTTTGTGGCTCTCCTCTGGACCCTCTCCACCAGAGACACTTGAATGTGTCCAGAGAAGGGCAACGAGGCTGGGGGGGGTCTGGAGCACAGCCCTGTGAGGAGAGGCTGAGGGAGCTGGGGTTGCTTAGCCTGCAGAAGAGGAGGCTCAGGGGAGACCTTCTTGCTCTCTTCAACTCCCTGAAGGGAGGTTGTAGCCAGGTGGGGGTTGGTCTCTTCTCCCAGGCAACCAGCACCAGAACAAGAGGACACAGTCTCAAGCTGTGCCAGGGGAGGTTTAGGCTGGAGGTTAGGAAGGAGTTCTTCCCAGCAAGAGAGATTGGCCACTGGGATGTGCTGCCCAGGGAGGTGGTGGAGTCCCCATCCCTGGAGGTGTTCTAAAAAGGCTTGGATGTGGCCCTTGGAGCCATGGTTTAGTTGTCAGGAGGTGTTGGGTGACAGGTAATAGTTTGGACTTGATGATCTCTTAGGTCTTTCCCAACCTGGTTGATTCTATGATGTAACCAGCCTCCTGCCAATTGCTCACAGTTGCTTTTACCCTATTCACATCTAGTTGTCAATGTGTCAAAAGCCTATTCAAACATAACTGCAGGGTGAAGAGCCCTGTTGGGTTTTCGTTTAACCTCAAGATGTGACCCACGGTAACCGCTGGCAGGTCGCTTTGTGCAGCCCGGTCCTGCCCGTGCTGTTGTGGGCCCCCCCCAGCCCCCCTTGCCTAGCTTTCCCAGGAGAGATTACCCTCCTCCCCCCTGAGGAGGACCTGATTAATGCCTCGCCTGGCAGAGATCAGTTCCCTCCCGACAGAACCGTGACATGGAGCTAAATGGGACAGGCAGCAGCTGGGAGGTGCGCTGCCGTGGTGCTGTCATCAGCCGGGGAGCTCAGTGGAGGGCTCGCTGTTTGCACATCCTCCTTGTGGCCGCACGGCTCCGCTAACCTTCGTGCTCGGCCTGAGCCCCTCCTCCTCCTCCTCCTCCTCCCCCGCCCCCCGCAGCTCCCCGGCCGCAGCAGAGGGGCTGCTAGGGCTGGCAGGTTTAATCCAGTAAAACCCCCGCTGTTAATCACGGCAGACAGAGCAAGCAGCCTGCCTCCCCTGCCCGCTGCAGGCCGGCTGCTGCTGCTGCTATTTCTGTCTGACGTCCTCAGCCTGCCCTGGCCTCAAGGCGTTTTTTACTCTGCCTGCACTCAGCTGCCCTCCTGGCTGGCCACTGAGCTTCTTGAACAAAAGGAGCTCCGCTGCTCAGCCCGAAGACGTGCAAAGCTCTCCACTCCATCCTTTCTCCTCATTCAGGAGTGCTACTGAAGGCCCTGCCATCCTCTTACCTTTTTCACTACCTCCTTTTGTACTGCTGCGGGAAGTCCAGCCCTGGGTGATTGCTGCTGTGGTGCTGACACAACATGAGGATGGCGGGGATGTGTGTACAGAGATACCCTGGTGAGGGACCAGGGAGCAGCACTGTGGCAAAGGACTTGGGGGTGCTGATGGATGAGAAGCTGGGCAGGAGCAGGCAGTGTGAGCTTGCAGCACAGAAGGCCAGTGGCAGCCTGGGCTGCATCCAAAGCTGTGTGGCCAGAGCTGGAGACAGAGGATCCTGCCCCTCTGCTCTGCTCTGGTGAAAACTCTGGAGTACTGCATCCAGCTAAGAGCCCTCAACACAGGAATGACATGGACCTGATGGAGCAGATCCAGAGGAGAGCCACAAAAATAATCAGGGGGTTGGAGCAGCTCTGCTACAAGGACAGGCTGAGGGAGCTGGGGGTGTTCAGCCTGGAGAAGAGGAGGCTCCAGGGAGACCTAAGAGCAGCCTGCCAGTACCTGAGGGGAGCTACAAGAAGGCTGCAGAGACTGTTTGCAAAGGCCTGCAGGGACAGGACCAGGGACAATGGCTTCAAACTAGAGCAAAGCAGATTGAGATTGGATGTTAGGAACAAGTTCTGCACCGTGAGGGTGGTGGTGCCATGGTCTAGCCATGAGGTCTGTGGTGACAGGTTGGACTTGATGATCTTTGAGGGCTCTTCCAACCTCGGTGATTCTGTGATTCTGTGAAAGGCAACATTAGGAGAAGGTGATGAATCAGAGCAGTTCTGAGGGTGACCTCATTCATGTTGATAAAGCTGTGCAGGGTGAGTGCCCAGAGGCTGGAGCCAGGCTCTGCTGGGGGATGCCCAAGGACAGCACAAGAGGCAGTGGTGGAAGCTGAAGCAGAGGAAGTTCCATGGAAACAGGAGGAAGAATTTTGTCCCTGTGAGAGTGACAGAACCCTGGCACAGGCTGCCCAGGGGGGTTGTGGAGTCTCCCTCTCTGGAGATATTCAAAACCCACCTGGCTGTGTTCCTGCGTGACCTGCTCTGGGTGCTCCTGCTCTGGCAGGAGGCTTGGACTGGATGAGCTTTTGAGGTCCCTTCCAACCCCTAACATTCTGTGACTCTGTGATTTTCAACACATCTTTCTTGACCAAAGGCAATACCCAGCTAATAATGACAGCTTCACCCTTCATGAGCCTCCTGCTTAGCAGGGTTTTCTGCTTTCCCTTGGGTAGAAGTACAAAGATGTGGAGCCAACTCTGAAGATCAAAGAGGTGGACGGCTTGGAGCTGGTGAAGAAGTTCTCCGAGCAGATGGAGAGCATGCTCCGCAGGAAGGTGGAAGCTGTGGAGGTATGACCACCTGGGGCTGTGAGAAGGAGGTTCCTCTTCTGCCACTCTCAGGGCAGGAGACATAAGCCTCCTGTCTGTACCAGGAGTGCATGGACACAAAGGTTGTGTGAGGACTCCCTTGTCCAACCAAATGCCTGCTGATGCTGCTGGCTGCTCAGTCTGAGCTTTAAGTAGACACTGGTGGGAGGCTGTGGGAGTTCAGACAAGGGAATGCTGGCTTCTCCTGCAGCTCAGAGTAGGAAATAAGATTAAAAATAAAGTCTAGGAATAAATATGAGGGAAAGAAGACTCTTTTGGGGAGAAATGAGCTGTTTAAAGAGGAAAAAAATACACCCTCTCACAAGTAAAAATGAAGTTCATCCTTGCATAATGCACCCTGGCCTTTGAAGACTGGGAGCTTGTTTCAGCTCTCTCTGTGGCTTAAGGGAAATTCCTGCAGCCCCCTGACCAGGAGTGGCAGGGAAGGTGTTTCCAGCTGTGTACACAGGGAAGTGTGGAGGAGGTGGCAAGATGTATTTAGCTGTTCTGTGCTGGAGATCAGAGCAGGTAATCACGATGGCCCCCCCCTTGCTTCTTGCATCTAAGGATCCACCATGGGCCCTTCTGTTTATCCACTGTGAAAAGCATATTTCTGCAGTCACAGAGCCTTGACTGTTTAAGGGAGTCTGATGTGGCAAAGTCATCCAGAAACACATCATCTGAATCTGGGAGGGAAAGGTGAGCATATTTAGACCCAGAGCTCTGGCCCAGAGCCTCGCATTCCTGGCCAGGTTTTTCCAGTGTTTGGATTGCCTTATCCTTTGTGAACGAGCAAAAAGGACCTCTGCTGAGACTGTTGCTGATTGTGCAGCTCTGGAAACATGTCCATGTTTAGCTGGACTCCTTCCCAGTCTGCACCAGTTAAGAATTAGTGCCCCTAAGCATCACACTGGAGAACAGTCATTTGTTATATTGCCTGCCATAAATGGTAAGAGCTTATAAATGGCCTCGGCACCACTGAGCCCTGTATGAAACCAAGCCGTGGTCTTTGTCTCAGTAACAATACCAGGCTGAGGCTTCCACGTGGCCTTTTGACAAGATGCTGACATCAGGCTGGGTTTCAAATGCCTTTCCCCTGGCTTTTTGGAAGGGTTCATGGAAAAGGCAATAAACTCCTTGGCTGCTGTGTCTCTAGCCGGCCGTGTTCCTGTTTATGTCCTGTGGCACCTGAGGCTGCTCGGGGGGGTAGCAGGGACTCTGCAGTAAGTAGGTGTGAATAAACTTGGCAATAAAGAGCTGTGAAGAGAGCTTCCAAGCTGTACAGTTGCAGCACAGAACGACAGGTCAGCAGAACAGGGAGGAAAGAGGGGATTCTCTAGCTCCCTGACTGTGTTGTGGTGAAGGAGGAAGCTGTGTGTCTTGCTGCTAACTACCTGAATGGCTGCTACAGCTGGGAGAGCTTCTGCAGGCCTTTCCACAGCACCCTCTCACCTTTCTTTCTGTGTTCTTGCACTAGAGGTTGGTGGAAGCAGCAGAGGACGCAGACCTGAACCACGAGTACAACTCCTCACTGGAGGTAGGTCCAGCCTGGTCAGCAACCACATCTGCAGAGAAACTAACCTAACTAGTCACCACCTAGTCACCACAGCTTCCAAGACTGGGTAGGAGTTTCCTTGTCTTCAGGATGCTCAGCTTGTCTAGAAACAGTAAGAGATTCCCTTGGTAGATCTCAGACTTGGTAACACCAAGGAAATTAGGAACTGGCAGGAGAGGAAGATCTCAGACTTGGTAACACCAAGGAAATTAGGAACTGGCAGGAGAGGAAGATCTCAGACCTGGTAACACCAAGGAAATTGGGAACTGGCAGGAGGGGAAGATCTCAGACCTGGTAACACCAAGGAAATTAGGAACTGGCAGGAGGGGAAGATTTCAGACTTGGTAACACCAAGGAAATTAGGAACTGGCAGGAGGGGAAGATCTCAGACCTGGTAACACCAAGGAAATTAGGAACTGGCAGGAGGGGAAGATCTCAGACCTGGTAACACCAAGGAAATTGGGAACTGGCAGGAGGGGAAGATCTCAGACCTGGTAACACCAAGGAAATTAGGAACTGGCAGGAGGGGAAGATCTCAGACCTGGTAACACCAAGGAAATTAGGAACTGGCAGGAGGGGAAGATCTCAGACCTGGTAACACCAAGGAAATTGGGAACTGGCAGGAGGGGAAGATCTCAGACCTGGTAACACCAAGGAAATTGGGAACTGGCAGGAGGGGAAGATCTCAGACCTGGTAACACCAAGGAAATTAGGAACTGGCAGGAGGGGAAGATCTCAGACCTGGTAACACCAAGGAAATTAGGAACTGCAGGAGGGGAAGATCTCAGACTTGGTAACACCAAGGAAATTAGGAACTGGCAGGAGGGGAAGATCTCAGACTTGGTAATACCAAGGAAATTAGGAACTGGCAGGAGGGGAAGATCTCAGACTTGGTAACACCAAGGAAATTAGGAACTGGCAGGAGGGGAAGATCTCAGACCTGGTAACACCAAGGAAATTAGGAACTGGCAGGAGGGGAAGATCTCAGACCTGGTAACACCAAGGAAATTGGGAACTGGCAGGAGGGGAAGATCTCAGACCTGGTAACACCAAGGAAATTAGGAACTGGCAGGAGGGGAAGATCTCAGACCTGGTAACACCAAGGAAATTAGGAACTGGCAGGAGGGGAAGATCTCAGACCTGGTAACACCAAGGAAATTGGGAACTGGCAGGAGGGGAAGATCTCAGACCTGGTAACACCAAGGAAATTGGGAACTGGCAGGAGGGGAAGATCTCAGACCTGGTAACACCAAGGAAATTAGGAACTGGCAGGAGGGGAAGATCTCAGACCTGGTAACACCAAGGAAATTAGGAACTGCAGGAGGGGAAGATCTCAGACTTGGTAACACCAAGGAAATTAGGAACTGGCAGGAGGGGAAGATCTCAGACTTGGTAATACCAAGGAAATTAGGAACTGGCAGGAGGGGAAGATCTCAGACTTGGTAACACCAAGGAAATTAGGAACTGGCAGGAGGGGAAGATCTCAGACCTGGTAACACCAAGGAAATTGGGAACTGCAGGAGGGGAAGATCTCAGACCTGGTAACACCAAGGAAATTGGGAACTGGCAGGAGGGGAAGATCTCAGACTTGGTAACACCAAGGAAATTGGGAACTGGCAGGAGGGGAAGATCTCAGACCTGGTAACACCAAGGAAATTAGGAACTGCAGGAGGGGAAGGATTTGGGAAGACATTGAGTTGTAGTACATTTCCTGATGCACATCAGCTGGTGCTTTGTGGGGTACTTGACTGGAAAAAGAGCTAAAAATGGTGCCTGAGCCATGAGGGTGATGCTGTTACAAATACCCACAGAAGATCATTAATGCCAATGAGCTGAGTTTCTCACCATCTTCCTCAACAGCTCACATCATCTTTTCTCTGTCCTGCAGGCATCACTTGTCAGGACTTCCTGTTAGGTGAAAGCTTGGTGCTGTCTAAGCAATTTGGATAATTGGCTTTCTGTTAATAACTGTTTCAAACAAGCTGAGGGATTATTGCTGGTGAAGGGAGTGAACACTGATGAGGGAAGTCCATTGTCCACAGCAGAAGCCCAGAGTGCTTAGCAGAAGTACAGGCTACCTCTGGCAGTACACCTCCCCACCCTGAGAAATGGTGGGCATGAAACTGCTTCTGGAAATCAAGCTAGGTACAGATTTCACCTCTCCTGCCTACCTGAAGGTTATTTAAGAACCACTCTACAGTCATGCTAGTTTGGGGCAATCCCAGGCACTGGTGTTGGCTGGGCAGGGACTGGCTTGAGAGGAAGGAAAGGACTTGGGGGTGCTGGTGGATGAGAAGCTCAACAGGAGCCAGCAGTCAGCACTTGCAGCCCAGAGAGCCAAGCAGAGCCTGGGCTGCAGCAAGAGAAGTGTGGCCAGCAGGGACAGGGAGGGGATTCTCCCTCTACACAGCTCTGGTGAGAGCACACCTGGAGCTCTATGTCCAGTTCTGGAGCCTCTATTACAGGAGGGATCTGGAGGTGCTGGAAGGTGTCCAGAGAAGGGGCACCAGGATGAGCAGAGGGCTGGAGCTGCTCTCACATGGAGACAGACTGAGGGAGTTGGGGTTGTGCAGTCTGGAGAAGAGAAGGCTCTGAGGAGACCTTGTTGTGGCCTTCCAGTATCTGAAGGGGGCTCCAAGAAAGCTGGGGAGGGAGTTTTTAGGGTGTCAGGGGGTGACACGCCTGGGGGGAATGGATCCAAGCTGGAGGAGGGGAGATTTAGATTAGACATTAGGAAGAAGTTGTTCCCCAGGAGGGTGGTGAGAGCCTGGCACAGGCTGCCCAGGGTGGAAGCCTCCTGCCTGGAGGTGTTTGCAGCCAGGCTGGATGTGGCTGTGAGCAACCTGCTGCAGTGTGAGGTGTCCCTGGCCATGGCAGGGGGGTTGGAACTGGCTGATCCTGGAGGCCCCTTCCAGCCCTGACAGTTCTGTGATTGTGTTCTGTGAAATGTCTGAGGTGTGGGTGTCAAGATGAGGTGACCAGGCTCTTTTTGGTGGTGCCCAGTGATAGGACAAGGAATGATGACTACAAGCTGGAGGTTCCACTTCAACATGAAGTGAAACTTCTTCGGTGTGAGGGTGCTGGTGCCTGGAGCAGGCTGCCCAGAGAGATTGTGGAGTGTCCTTCTGAGATTCCAAGCCCCCCTGGACATTGTGATTCTGGGCAAGCTGCTGTGGGTGCTCCTGCTTTATCAGGGGGATTGGGATCTTTAAAGGTCCCTTCTAATCCCTACCATTCTGTAACTCTGTAGTTGGGTGACCCTTCCCAGTCAGGATCATGACAGACAGTTTGCACCCCCTGAATTCTGTTAGTGCTTGAACAGAAACTCTTAAGGAGCCTCTGGCCTCAGACAAAGTCAGCAAACACATCTGAAATACAGCTGTTATCTAAGGGTGAACTGTGTCCTGAAGATACTAAGGGCACTATAGATGCTACATCTCCCTTCACAGGAAGGAAACTCTGTTGTCTTTGAGCACCTTTGACTCTTGCCTTAGCTATTGGTGAGTGCCTGCTGCTTGGAGTGGCAGTGAGGAGATAAGCCTGGCAGGCAGGTAACTCTCATAAATGACAGCTGCAGAGGTAGGGCAAGGGAGGCCAGCACTGGCATGCCCTGGAGCAAACCTGGGAGCCAGACCCAGTCAGCAAACCTGGGAGCCAGACCCAGTGAGCAAACCTGGGCGCCAGACCCAGGCTGCACCTCTCCAGCTAGTCACTTACCCACCTCTGAGGCACCACGGGAGGCTGCCACTGTGCCCCTTCGCTCTCAGGTGGCTCTGCTGCTGCCAGTTGTGGCCACAGCTCTGGTCAGGTGGGCACCTGACAGTAAGAAACTGGGCAGAAATCCCCAACCAGACAGCTTGAAGCTCTTTAAGAGGCAATGGCTCTTGTTTGTTGCCCACCTTCATCCTGTCTGCAGCCCAATTTCTCCTTTTTAGTTGTTAATGTTTTAAAGAGTGGTGTGGGGTTTTTTGCAGGCAGTACTGCTAATAACCTCTCTTATTATCTATTGTTGCCTTTCTCTTTCCCACTGCCTTCATCAACAGTTTGATTACTACAACTCTGTCCTGATTAATGAGAAAGATGAAAATGACAACTACGTGGAGCTGGGAGACGAATTCATCCTGGAGCCAAATGAGCATTTCAACAACCTGCTGGTGAACACAACCTACAGTGACATCCAGCTCCCCACCAATGTCTACAACAAAGGTAATGGCCTCTGCTTTCTCACCAGGTTGCTGTGGGAACTGACAGTACTGAGAGAAAGGATGGGAACAGGAAAACACAACTGAGAGCACACAGGAGTGGAAAGGTGCTGTGCCAAGGCCAAAGGTCTGTGCTGTAGGCTGCCACCGTGACAGGGCTTAGCTATAATCACAGTATCACAGGATCACCAAGGTTGGAAGGGACCTCAAAGATCATCAAGTCCAACCTGTCTCCACAGACCTCATGACTAGACCATGGCACCAAGTGCCACATCCAATCCCCTCTTGAACACCTCCAGGGATGGGGACTCCACCACCTCCCTGGGCAGCATATCCCAATGGCCAACAACTCTCTCTCAGTGAAGAACTTTCTCCTCACCTCCAGCCTAAACCTCCCCTGGCACAGCTTGAGACTGTGTCCTCTTGTTCTGGTGCTGGTTGCTAGACAGAAGAGACCAACCCCTTCCTGGCTACAACCTCCCTTCAGGTAGTTGTAGAGAGCAATGAGGTCACCCCTGAGCCTCCTCTTCTCCAGGCTAAGCAACCCCAGCTCCCTCAGCCTCTCCTCACAGGGCTGTGCTCAAGGCCTCTCCCCAGCCTTGTTGCCCTTCTCTGGACACCTTCAAGTCTCTCAATGTCCTTCCTAAACTGAGGGGCCCAGAACTGGACACAGGACTCAAGGTGTGGCCTAACCAATGCAGAGTCCAGGGGCACAATGACCTCCCTGCTCCTGCTGGCCACACTATTCCTAATACAGGCCAGGATGCCCTTGGCCTTCTTGGGCCCCTGGGCACACTGCTGGCTCATGTTCAGGCAGCTGTCAATCAGCACCCCCAGGTCCCTCTCTGTTTGGCAGCTCTCAGCCACCCTGACCCCAGCCTGTAGCACTGCCTGGGGTTGCTGTGGCCAAAGTGCAGCCCCTGGCACTTGGACTTGTTGAATGCCATCCTGTTGGACTCTGCCCATCTGTCCAGTCAGCCTGCTCTTGGAAGACCTCTGGTGCTGGACAGTCCTCCAGCTTAGTATAGTCTCCCAGGATTCATCTACCCAAATAATCACACACAGAATCACAGAATCACCAAGGTTAGAAGAGACCTCAAAGATCATCAAGTCCAACCTGTCACCACAGACCTCATGGCTAAACCATGGCACCAAGTGCCACATCCAATCCCCTCTTGAACACCTCCAGGGATGGTGACTCCACCACCTCCCTGGGCAGCACATTCCAGTAGCTAACATATCTCTCAGTGAAGAACTTTCTCCTCACCTTGAGACTAAACTGCCCCTGGCACAGCTTGAGACTGTGTCCTCTTGTTCTGATGCTGGCTGCCTGGGAGAAGAGACCAACCCCCACTGTGATGTGAATTTGTGGGCAATTGTTGCTCTGTGTGAAGCATCAGATCTATCAAGATCTTTAGGTGTCAAGGAGCTCATTGATTTCAGCTGACAATTTAGCCTCCAAGTCTGTTTGTGTTATGAGGGACACCACAGGGAGACTCTTAGTTCCCAGTGAGCATGTTGGAGGGGCCTGGGAGTAATTCACAGCTGCTACTGGGACTTGGCTGGTTTGGGCTGTTCTCCATGCTCAGCAAGCCTTTGGCACTTTGGCAGCTGCAGGAGCCTAAGGAGGCACCAAGGCTCATGTGGCCTCACCCATGCCTGGGCTGTGTCCTCTCTACCTTCACACCCACACCACTCCTGCTGCATCTCCAGGCTGTCAGCACGCTGCTGAGGCTGCAGGCTGAGACACCAGGGCTGGGCTGTCCTAAGCTTGCTGCTCTTTCTCAGCCAGCACCCTAAGCTGCCTGAACTGCCCCCTTTCCTGCCTCCCCATCAGTTCTTCACCTTGCAAGGGGAACTCTCTGTTTTGGCATGGAAAACATCAAACAAGTGCCATTATTGTTTCCATAGATGAAGACCTGTCCCAGTCTCCAGGAGCAGCTGGGGCAGGCACTGGTGTCTGTGCTTACAACTGCTGTGTCAGTTAGAGGCAGTGATATTTCTCTTCTGATTTTCAATGAATTCCATACTGCTGTGTGTGTTAGAGGGACTTCCATTTCCCTTCTGATTTTCAATTAATTCCATCTGATCTGACAGCCCCAGGCACCAAATTGCTGCTCACAATAAAGCCACCAGCAGAGCTGCCTGTGGGCAGAGCTACAGAAGGTAGGCTGCTGCCTACAGCAAGAGGTGGCCAAATGGCTGCTGTCACAGACAGCAGAGAGGTGCTGCCCAGCCAGCTGATGCCCTGCCTGTGCCACTTGCCACAAACAGTCAGCTGCTCTGGCCATGGCTAGAGGATGAGCAGGAGATGGGGGAGGAGGAAGAGGACTGCTTCCATGCCCAAAGCTCTTCCTGGGAGCGCTGCCTGGCAGCACTCGGTCCCTCTCTTGCAAACAGCAGCAGCTCTGCCTCTCCACAGCTCTTCTGGCTCCCTTCCTTCATTACTTACTTTGGCCTCATTGCTGGGGAGGTCACAGCTCATCTTTTTGCCCCTTGTTTTGACCAAAACTGCCTTTAGTAAAGCAAATAAACAGGAAGTGCTGGGTCAAAGCCCCATCCCTTTCAGCATGAATACAATTCATCCTACAAAGACCAGCTTCTTCCAGTGTCTTATTTCTATTGCTGCTGCTCTGTTTGGTCTCCTGGGGCAATGAGTCAACACAGACAATAAATACACACTGCCTCTTACAAGTTCTTGCAAGGCTGCAACTTCCTACTGACTCTGACAAGATCAGGGGCAAGGGAGGACAGATCAGGCTTTGTGGAAAGAAAGGGCAGGCAAAGGAAGAATTGCTGGGGAAAAAAGAGAGAGAGAGAGGGAGAAATGGCATGTAAATCCTAGAGCTCCTCTGCCTTAGGTGATTACATCTGGCATAGCTGTGAACACCCTTTGCAGAAGTGCTGTTCCCCTTGGGGGTGCATCAGGCAGCTGCCTGCTAACAGCCACAGCTCCCCTGTTAGGTGGCAGTTGAGGTCTGGCTGTGCCAATTGTGCCCAGCAAGGTTTTGAATTTCCTGGGTTGCTCAGAGCTCTCTTCCAGCCAGATGCAATGCCAAGGGCAGGAAGACTGGGAAGAGATTTGGGAGTAATAATACATGAGCAAGCTCAGATCACCAGTGGTGAACTGCCCTCCAGGATTCATCTGAATGGTGCCTTTGATTCCCTGCCCAATATCAAAGCTTTCAACATTTCTCCTGGCTTGCCTTTGTTCCCATCTCTCTCCTCCACCAGGGGTGGCCTCCCCTCTTTTGCATGCTGTCCTCATTAGCTGTTCTTTCCTCCACAGATCCTGACATCCTCAATGGTGTTTACATGTCAGAAGCCTTGAATCCTATTTTTGTGGACAACTTTGAGAGGGATCCCACCCTGACCTGGCAGTACTTTGGCAGCTCCACCGGATTCTTCAGGCTCTACCCAGGTAAAGGCACAGAGATTGGTGTCACTGCTTCAGCACAGCCTTGCAGGACAGGATCTGTAGCTGGGAGGGCTGGTGGCAGCATGGCCCCCTGAAGAGAGCAGGCAGGGTGCAGTGAGCAGAATATTCAGTGCATGGGCTGCTGCCACTTATGCCTGCCACAGACACTGCTCCTTCAGCCTAAGGCTCTTTCTCCCACATGGAGCAGCCTCTGGGGCATGTTGGCCTTGCTACTTCAGAGGAGTCTGCTTGCAGGGATGTTTTTATGCCTCAGGCAGGCTGCCCTCCAAAATGCTCACAAAGCTCTGTGGCAGGAGCTGTGAATCACAGAAAACATCCAGTTGGCAGAGACCTCCAAGCTCAGCCAGTCCAACCTTCCACCCAGCACTGCAGGGGCAGCACTAAACCATGTCCCTAAGCACCAGCTCCACACACTGCTTAAACACCTCCAGGGATGGTGGCTCCAGCACTGCCCTGGGCAGACCATTCCAGTGTCTAAGAACCCTCCCTGGGAAGAAATATTTCCCAGCATCCAGCCTGAACCTCCCCTGGCAAAGCTTGCAACCATTCCCTCTGCTCCTGTTGCTTGCCACCAAGGAGCAGAGGCTGCCCCCTCCTCACTCCAACCTCCCTTCAGGGAGCTGTAGAGAGCAGTGAGGTCTGCCCTCAGCCTCCTCTTCTCCAGCCTGAACACCCCCAGCTCCCTCAGCCCCTCCTCGTAGGGTGGGTGCTCGAGGCTCTTCTCAAACCTCACAGACCATTGGTGTGTGGAGGCTTGCAGGGGGCTCCCTGCCTCATTTTGGTGGCAGCCACAGCCACACATGGCTGAAGCAGCTGGTGAGTCTGACTGGTTATCCAGCCACCAGCTGTGAGTAGCACATAAGGTCACAGTACAAGAGGGAGGCCCCGTGCTGGGAGAAACCCAGGAGATCTTCTGCAGCTGCAGCCTGGCCTGGTGGCTTCTTGGTCAGAGGGCTGCGTGCCCTGTGAGCTGTCACGTGCTGTGGAAGGGGAGAGCAGAGGTGACTGTGAGCAGAGCCTTGGCCAGGCAATCTGGGACATGTCCTTGTCACTACAGCTGCTTTCTGAAGCTCTCAGCCACCCCTGGGGAGGAAAAAAGATGCTGCTGAGAACTACACTGAAGTGGTAGAAAGTTTGTAGTGAGTGCACTTGCACCCCAGATCCGAGCACTATGTCCAGGTGTGGGGGGTTGACATTCCCCCCCACCCCCAGCATTCAGTGTGCCAGACCAGGCAAGGGTCTGAAGGGTGGCTGTAGCCAGGAGGGGGTTGGTCACTTCTCTCTAGCAACCAGCACCAGAACAAGAGGACACAGTCTCAAGCTGTGCCAGGGGAAGTTTAGGCTCGGGGTGAGGAGAAAGTTCTTCAGAGAGAGTTGTTAGCCATTGGAATGTGCTGCCCAGGGAGGTGGTGGAGTCCCCATCCCTGGAGGTGTTCAAGAGGGGATTGGATGTGGCACTTGGTGCCATGGTCTAGTCCTGAGGTCTGTGGTGACAGGTTGGACTGGATGATCCTTGAGGTCTCTTCCAACCTTGGTGATACTGTGATGCCAGCCCAGCTGGAAGCAAATGAAGCTGTGTTTACAAGCAGCCTTGCAATCTGCAGTGGAATGCAATGAGCATGCACAAAAGATCCAGCAGTGACAATATTTACAGGCATTTAAAATTAATGAACAGCACAAGGACCTCCCTGGGCAAGGACCAGGGGAAGCTACTAGCTTCTGCCTCCTTTCCTCCCCCTTATCCCCCTGTACAAAAGGGACAAGAGAGAGGAGCAGAGGGCTGTTAGATTTAACCAAACCATTGCAGCCAAGGTGAAGCAGAAGCCAGCAGAAGCACAAAGTTAGTATCTCCCAGCCTGAGGAAGCAAAGAGAGGAATTGTCTTGGGAGCTAAATCTTCTGGCAGCTGTCTCTCCAATGGCACTGGGCAGAGTGCTCTTTCTGTTCCTTTTCACACCCAGCAGGGATTTGTTTACATTTCCACTACTTTTCTGCTCAAGAGCTGCAAAAAAATTCTTAAAAGCATAGCCTAAAACTACCAGCCTGGTAAAGTCTTGCAACAGAAATGCAATGCCCAGTGTCCTGAGACCTGCTGAAGGCCATGCAGCTCTGCCTGCATTTCTGCAGCATGCTTGCTGCTGTCGCTGGCCAGACTTGAATGCCCTCGCAGGGCAGCTGGGTCTCGGCAGCCGGCAGCAGCAGTCTGGCTGCCTGGGGAGCAGGGAGCAGCTGCCTGCCTGCCTCTGTGTGTTGATTGCTCCTTTTGCTGCTCTTTTCAGGAATCAAGTGGTTACCAGATGAAAATGGAGTGATCTCCTTTGACTGCAGGAATCGTGGCTGGTAAGATCCCCAGCTGGGGAGACCTGGGCAAAGCTCTCCTGTGCTGCTTCTCTCCCTCTTTGCCAAGGGATGCCCTGGGGAGCTGCTGAGCAGCAAGGACTGTCCCATGCTGCTCCTGTAAGACATGAAGGGTACCTAAACCAAGGCAATAGCAGCTTAGGAAGTCCTATCACATCCCAGTGCCAGCTTTCCATATGGCACCTAGCACATGTCACATGGAAATCACCACCAGCATCTCCTTCCTCTGCCCCACCCTCCTTAATTCCACAGCAGGAGGGACAAGGCTGCTCAGGCTCCAGAGAAGGAGGATATTTACTCAGCCTGCTGAGCAAGGCTGAAGGAGGCTTTATCAGTTTCACTTTCAAGTGAATCTGGACATCTATCTGCAGCAGGCCCAGCACTTGCCAGTGTGGGCAGTGAGACGCTGGGGCTGGCAGGAGGGGCAGGTTGCTAGGAAGGGATGCAGAAGGTGCCCAGCCTGACCCTGCTTGGTAGCTGTGCTCATGCTGCATGCTGTGCTGTGACAGCAGCACATCCAGTGTTCCTCCTCCCCTTGGCCTCACCCTGCTTCCTTGTATTCTTCCCCACTGCAGGTACATCCAGGCAGCCACCTCTCCCAAGGACATCGTCATCATTGTGGACGTCAGTGGGAGCATGAAGGGCCTGCGGATGACCATTGCCAAGCACACCATCACCACCATTTTAGATACTCTGGGAGAAAATGACTTTGTCAATATCATTGCAGTAAGTATGTCTTGATTCCAGTGCTGAGCTGTCTTCCTTGTGCCTCACACCAGCTCTTCAGCCCCCTTAGCAAGCTACAGACATCACGGCAGCGTAACTATAACACTTCGTACCTCTCTTGGGCAGGGAGCTAAAGCAAACTACCTTTGGGAGGTCAACCTCATGTGGTCAGCAGGGTGGCTGCTAAGCCATCTCACCTCCCTCTTTACAGGATGTCAGCTGCATCTTTTTGCTTGCTTAGGGATGTGACTGCAACAGGTAGAGAGTTGTGGAAAGAGAAGTGAGCTAATGGGGGCCTGAGCTAATAAATCTGCCTAGCACAGCGTGGTTGGTTGAGTGCAGTAGCAGTGTGATCCTCAAGATAGTGTTTCCAGGCCAGAAAATTACCACCATAAGCCCTTTTTTTGTGCACCAGCATCCTGCAAGGCTGCAGTCCAGTTCAGGCACAAGCCTGCATGGAGTGTGGTCAGGTTGCCTCAGTGTTACTCTCTCCCTGTTTAAGCCAGGATGGGGATGGGCTGGCTGTTCACAGAGAACCAGCCCCACTGATCACAGAAAGCAGAGCTTTACCATCATCCATGCCAAGACTGGGGAGTTTGGTGCCAGGTTAAAGGCAAACAGCTGTTAACTTCACAGAAATCAGAGCAAACATCTGGTTGGAAGAGACCTCCAAGCTCATCCAGTCAAGCCTTCCACCCAGCACTGGGTCAACACCAAGCCATGTCCCTAAGCACCAGCTCCACACACTGCTTAAACACCTCCAGGGATGGTGGCTCCAGCACTGCCCTGGGCAGACCATTCCAGTGTCTGAGAACCCTCTCTGGGAAGAAGTATCTCAGAGCATCCAGCCTGAACCTCCCCTGCTGCAGCTTGGAACCATTTCCTCTAGTCCTGAATTTCCTCATTTTCAAAGCTCCATCTCTTTTCCTGGGCTCCTTTCTAGAGAAGTTTGTCAGGGCATGGGCACTGAGGTATGAAGTTCACTTTTAGTTAATAGCTTCTTATAGTTTAAGACAGCAGCTCCAGCAGGGACAGCTCTGTACAGCTGCATAGATGGAAGAATCACAGAAACACGGAATCAGTGCTGGGCCCCATCCTCTTTAACATCTTCATTGATGATATGGATGAGGGGTTGAGTCAGTCATCAGCAAGTTTGCAGATGACACCAAGCTGGGAGCAGATGTTGGTCAGTTAGAGGCTAGAAAGGCTCTGCAGAGGGACCTCGACCGACTGGACAGCTGGGCAGAGTCCAGTGGCATGGCATTTAACAAGTCCAAGTGCCAGGGGCTGCACTTTGGCCACAGCAACCCCATGCAGAGCTACAGGCTGGGGTCAGAGTGGCTGAGAGCTGCCAAACAGAGAGGTGCTGATTGACTGCTGCCTAAACATGAGCCAGCAGTGTGCCCAGGTGGCCAAGAAGGCCAATGGTATCCTGGCCTGCATCAGGAACAGTGTGGCCAGCAGGAGCAGGGAAGTCATTCTGCCCTGTGCTCAGCACTGGTTAGGCCACACCTTGAGTCCTGTGTCCAGTTATGAGCCACTCAGTTTAAGAAGGACATTGAGACACTTGAAGGTGTCCAGAGAAGGGCAACAAGGCTGGGGAGAGGCCTTGAGCACAGCCCTGTGAGGAGAGGCTGAGGGAGCTGGGGTTGCTTAGCCTGGAGAAAAGGAGGCTCAGGGGAGACCTCATTGCTCTCTACAACTACCTGAAGGGAGGTTGTAGCCAGGTGGGGGTTGGTCTCTTCTCCCAGGCAACCAGCACCAGAACAAGAGGACACAGTCTCAAGCTGCACCAGGGGAAGTTTAGGCTGGAGGTGAGGAGAAAGTTCTTCACCGAGCGAGTCGTTCGTCATTGGGATGTGCTGCCCAGGGAGGTGGTGGAGTCCCCATCTCTGGAGGTGTTCAACAGGGGATTGGATGTGGCACTTGGTGCCATGGTCTAGTCATGAGGTCTGTGGTGACAGGTTTGATTTGATGACCTTTGAGGTCTCTTCCAACCTTGGTTATACTGTGATAATTGGAAGTACTTTTGCCATTGTACAGCTGGTCAAAATGCAACCTCTGCCATTCCAGCAGCAGCTCTCCATTTCAAAAGTGATTACAGGCCAGCTTGATGCCTCTCCATCTTCTTCCTTGGCTCCCAGTTTTGGCTACCTACTGTCTGTTGCCAGTGAGCTGCAGGTGGCTTTTTCATGAACTGTTGCTGTGGCATCTTTTCAAACTAATCTACACACAAGTCTGTTTTCCTGCAGGTAGCTGGTGAAGGACTTTTGAGGGTGTCAGGGAGTGATAGGACTGGGGGGATGGAGGTATTCAAGAGGGGATTGGATGTGGCACTTGGTGCCATGGTCTAGTCATGAGGTCTGTGGTGACAGGTTAGACTCAATGATCCTTGGGGTCTCTTCCAACCTTGGTGATACTGTGAGACTGTGATAGTGTTGGCAGGAAAATGGAGGGAAGTCATTAAGGAGTTTGACAAATCATCTGCTCTTCAAAAACAACCCCAGAAAGAGCATCTAATGTATGTTTGCTGTAGTCACACCAAGAACCTACTGGCTGAGACACATTTCATAGCCTGATCTAAACTTCTACTGATCAGGAGCCATGCTTTTATGAAATATGCAGGAAAAGTTTTACACCAGCAGGTTCTACCTCACCTCTGTATTGGGCTAGCATAGAGCCCACTAAGCACAATTCCATGGCTGGGTGGTAACTGGATGTGTTAGCATTCAGCCCTTCACCAGAGGCATCATACATGAGGGCTACAAAACCCCTTGCAAGGTTCAGCTTGTGACTGGTGACTCACTGTAACAAAATCCATATTCAACAAGACCAAGTGCAAGGTCCTGCAGCTGGGTCAGGGCAATCCCAGCCACTGCTGTTGGCTGGGCAGGGACTGGCTTGAGAGCAGCCCTGAAGAAAAGGACCTGGGGGTGCTGGGGGATGAGAAGCTCAACAGGAGCCAGCAGTGAGCACTTGCAGCCCAGAGAGCCACCCAGAGCCTGGGCTGCAGCAAGAGAAGTGTGGCCAGCAGGGCCAGGGAGGGGATTCTGCCCCTCTGCTCCACTCTGCTGAGACCACAGCTGGAGCTCTGTGTCCAGTTCTGGAGCCTCTATTACAGGAAGGCTCTGGAGGTGCTGGAAGGTGTCCAGAGAAGGGCCATGAGGAGGAGCAGAGGGCTGGAGCTGCTCTCACATGGGCACAGGCTGAGAGAGTTGGGGTTGTTCAGTCTGGAGAGAAGGCTCTGAGGAGACCTAATTGTGGCCTTCCAGTATCTGAAGGGGGCTACAAGAAAGCTGGGGAGGGAGTTTTGAGGGTGTCAGGGAGTGACAGGACTGGGGGGAATGGAGCAAAACTAGAAGTGGGTAGATTCAGATTGGGTGTTAGGAAGTTGTTCCCCATGAGGGTGGTGAGAGACTGGCACAGGTTGCCCAGGGAGGTGGTGGAAGCCTCATCCCTGGAGGTGTTTGCAGCCAGGCTGGATGTGGCTGTGAGCAACCTGCTGTAGTGTGAGGTGTCCCTGGCCGTGGCAGCGGGGTTGGAACTGGCTGAGCCTTGAGGTCCCTTCCAGCCCTGACAGTTCTGTGAGTCTATGATTTACTGTCTCCCAGCAGTGCTGTCTTCCAGCACTGCCATAACTTATTCATGAAGTGTACCTGCAGGTTCTGTTATTTGGGTCTGGGTATTACATTCCGCAGCTGAAGGCAGTCAAATGATTCAAGCACAGGACTAAGGACTTCCCACACAGCAATTCTAGTTGGAAATAAAGGTGCTGTGATCTGTGGGTTACCACAAGGGGTTTCTGCAGCAGATTAGACTGGGACTTACGGCTTGCTCCTCTCTCCGGGGTCTTCCCAGATGCTCTGACTGTAATTTGAGCTTGCCCTTGGCTCAGAGAGGGCTAAGGGCCTCTCTCCTCTTGTACCCAGTTCATGGTCTGGAGCTTGCCCTTGGCTCAGAGAGGGCTAAGGGCTTCTCTCCTCTTGTATCCAGTTCATGGTCTGGAGCTTGCCCTTGGCTCAGAGAGGGCTAAGGGCTTCTCTCCTCTTGTATCCAGTTCATGGTCTGGAGCTTGCCCTTGGCTCAGAGAGGGCTAAGGGCTTCTCTCCTCTTGTATCCAGTTCATGGTCTGGAGCTTGCCCTTGGCTCAGAGAGGGCTAAGGGCTTCTCTCCTCTTGTATCCAGTTCATGGTCTGGAGCTTGCCCTTGGCTCAGAGAGGGCTAAGGGCTTCTCTCCTCTTGTACCCAGTTCATGGTCTGGAGCTTGCCCTTGGCTCAGAGAGGGCTAAGGGCTTCTCTCCTCTTGTACCCAGTTCATGGTCTGGAGCTTGCCCTTGGCCCAGAGAGGGCTAGGAACCTCTCTCTCGTTGCTAGGCTGTAGCCTTTCTGTGGCTCTTCTGGGGTTCATTTCTCCTGGAGCTTCTCCCTCTCTGCCTTGGTCCAGGTGCAAGGCCTGGGTGTAGTTGTTGCCTGTTAGAGGCTCTCCAGCTGCTATTCTGGCAGCATTTGGCTCTTGTCTCTTTCGTGGTAAGAACAAGGCAAATTTAAACCATCTCAGACACTTTAAATACTGTCTGAAGACAGTAACTGGTAGCTGAGACATCTGATGGCTTAACCCACAGGACAGGGCATATCTGAGCAGGGCCAGGGGCACACACAGTTCACAGGTGTGTCACAAAGTTCATTACACATGCCACATGTTTCCCTGCACCATCTGGACCACAAGCAGTGGCCAGGTTTGCACACTCACAGGTGCTGATGAGGTGAGCAGAATGGAACAGAACAAGAATAGAATAAGAATAAGAATAGACTAGTCTAGACTAGAATAGAATTAACCAGGTTGGAAAAGACCCTCAAGATCACCAAGTCCAACCTATCACCCAACACCATCTGATCAAATAAACCATGGCACCAAGTGCCTCATCCAGGCTCTTCCTAAACACCTCCAGGGATGGGGACTCCACCACCTCCCTGGGCAGCACATCCCAATGGCCAATCTCTCTTTCTGGGAAGAACTCCTTCCTAAGATCCAGCCTAAACCTCCCCTGGCACAGCTTGAGACTGTGTCCTCTTGTTCTGGTGCTGGTTGCCTGGCAGAAGAGACCAACCCCCACCTGGCTACAACCTCCCTTCAGGTAATTGTAGAGAGCAAGAAGGTCTCCCCTGAGCCTCCTCTTCTGCAGGCTAAGCAACCCCAGCTCCCTCAGCCTCTCCTCCCAGGGCTGTGCTCCAGACCCCTCCCCAGCCTCATTGCCCTTCTCTGGGCACCTTCC
The DNA here is from genome assembly GCF_014839835.1 of Dryobates pubescens. Taxonomy (NCBI): domain Eukaryota; kingdom Metazoa; phylum Chordata; class Aves; order Piciformes; family Picidae; genus Dryobates; species Dryobates pubescens. The sequence continues at coordinate 25,772,981 of NC_071626.1, forward strand.
AGCAACTCAGCATCCACATGTTTGCCTGGACCCCAGGAAGTGCCCATGTTAGCACATTTGCAGGTGCTGAGCCTGTTCTCTGGGTTAGGGCATGTTTTGGGGTTTGACCCTTCAGGACACTCACAAAGTCTCCAGAAGGCAAAAACATGTGCAAATAGTGCTAGAGGCAAAGGCAGGGACACAAGCTGAGAGTATGGAGAAAATCTCTGTGGTGTGAATCACAGCCACAGAATTGTCAGGGCTGGAAGGGACCTCAAGGATCAGCCAGTTCCAACCCCCCAGCCATGGGCAGGGACACCTCACACTCCAGCAGGGTGCTGCACAGCCACAGAGAGGGAAAAAGAGTACCCCTGCAGTGTAGATGTGCCCACCTAGAGCTCAGCCAAGCAGCACAATCAGCACATTATTGTGACTGATAATCAAAATTATCCTTTGCCATGATCCCTGCAAAGAATTCTGAAGGGAAATCTGTATCAAGTGGCATCAAGCTCCACACTGAACCTCCACCCAGGGCTTCATTTTATGGACTTTTCCCTCACTAACAGCTCCTTCCATTCTGTTTTCTCTTTGCAGTACAATGATTATGTTCATTTTATCGAGCCCTGTTTTAAGGGTATCCTGGTCCAAGCAGACAGAGATAACAGAGAGGTGAGTACCAGGCTCCCACTGATGCTGTTCAAGGTACTGTCTGCGAGAAGGGCATAAGCAGTACATGAGGTTAAGATGCTGTGGAACGAAAATCAGGGACAAGAAACAGCCAGTTCCCAGAAGTGTGTGAGTTCAGAGGCTCACAGGGTGTTAGGGGCTGGAGGGGACCTCTGGAGAGCTTCCAGTCCAACCCCCCTGCCAGAGCAGGACCAGAGAATCCAGCACAGGTCACACAGGAACACATCCAGACAGGGATGGAAAGGCTCCAGAGAAGGAGACTCCACAACCTCTCTGGGCAGCCTGCTCCAGGGCTCTGGGACCCTCACAGTGAAGAAGTTCTTCCTGATGTTGAGGTGGAACCTCCTGTGCTGGAGTTTCCATCCATTGCCATGGACACAAGTGAGCAGAGCCTGTCCCTGTCCCCTCCTTCCTGACCCCCAGCCCTCAGCTATTGATAGACATTGATCAGATACCCTCTCAGTCTTCTCCTCACCAGACTAAACAGCCCCAGGGCTCTCAGCCTCTCCTCCCCAGGCAGTGCTGCAGTCCCTTCAGCATCCTTGTAGCCCTCCCTTGGACTCTCTCCAGCAGATCCCTGTCCCTCTGGAACTGGGGAGCCCAGAACTGGATGCAATATTCTAGTTCTCATATCAGAAGCAAGCAGTAGCTCAGAGGTGTGTGCTGCTTCTGTGGTTCACCTCTGCTTACACCCAGCTTCTCTAACAGAGGTCACCTGGCTAGCTAAACAGCAGCCACCAGCTTCCTCAGGTCACTGCAGACTGCACCACCACTGCCAGCAGGTGAGCAGACCTGGCCAAGACTACTGGGGAAAAATAGCTTGCAGAGGACAAAGATTCTCTGTCTTCAAACCTCCACATCCTCATCCTACAGAAGGGATAAAACTCAGCCTTGTCCTGGTGATTGCATCCTCAGTGCACCCTGAGTCTTTGCCCAGAAAGCTTTGTCTAAGCAGTTTTCCTGCACTGACCTAGGAGGGCCTAGCAGTCCCAAGGTGATAAGCCTGCATCCAGCTGCTCCATTGCCCTCTGGCCTGTCTTGTACTTTTTCCTCTTGTTACTGTTGTTGGGGGGGTGTGGGCTATTTCCTTTTGCTCTTCATATTAGTACCACATAGGTGGCACATCCTCCATGTCTTCAACAACCACCTTTCTCTCCAAATTTCTTTCCCAGCTTAGCTCTGGGTCACAGAGGATGGCTCCAGAGGGTGGAGATGTCTCCCACAGTGTTTCCCAAAGGATCCCCAAGCCTTTTGGATGCTGTCTTGCAGAGAGCACTCTCTGGTGGTTTATTTACAACCAGATCAACACCTCTTAAGTAGCAGACAAGCATTCAGGTGGTTTGGTTTTTTTCCCCAGCCTGTTGCCCTTGCAGGCACAGGAATGTTGTGAGTTTGTCCCCAGAAAGGCTGGTTCAGGGAGAGTCCAAGTTCTAACAGTTAAGTCCCCTGCATGATGTCTCAGGGCCTGCCACTGGTTTGCAGCCCACGGGCTGAGAAATGCCATCCTGCCCTGGCTGCGTGGGCAAAGGTGCAGTATGGTGGCACTGCCAGTGGAACAACCTCTGACTGTGCCACCTCCAGCCATCACAGTCCTACACTGCTCTCCAGGCAGTGGTAGAGGATCAGGAGCCCAGTGGTACAGACTTTTCCAGGTTACCCTTACCTGTTCTGGTGGAAGGGAGCACTCTGCCTGCACCTCATGGCTGCCTTTTTCCTCTCTCGTCAGCATTTCAAGCAGCTGGTGGAAGAGCTGCAGGCAAAAGGAGTGGGGACTGTGAACAAGGCTTTGACAGAGTCCTTCAAAATCCTGAGAGAGGTAAGAATGTTGGTGCTGATCCTTGCACTGGGCACAGGTGTCCCTGCCCACCCTCACTTTATTCCCTTATGTCCAATGACAACACATCCTCATGGTGCTGCAGGGGGGAGGTGGGATGACCACAGGCTTACAGGGTGTTAGGGGGTGGGACCTCTGGAGAGCCTCCAGTCTGCCCCCTGCCAGAGCAGGACCATACAATCCAGCACAGGTCACACAGGAACACATCCAGACAGGGCTGGGAAGGCTCCACAGAAGGAGACTCCACAACCCTCACAGTGAAGAAGTTCTTCCTCATGGTGAGGTGGAACCTCCTGTGCTGCAGTTTCCATCCATTGCCCCTTGTCCTATCCCAGAACTTTCTCCTCACCTCCAGCTTAAACCTCCCCTGGCACAGCTTGAGACTGTGTCCTCTTGTTCTGGTGCTGGTTGCCTGGGAGAAGAGACCAACCCCCTCCTGGCTACAACCTCCCTTCAGGAAGTTGTAGAGAGCAATGAGGTCACCCCTGAGCCTCCTCTTCTCCAGGCTAAGCAACCTCAGCTCCCTCAGCCTCTCCTCACAGGGCTGTGCTCAAGGCCTCTCCCCAGCTTTGTTGCCCTTCTCTGGACACCTTCAAGTGTCTCGATGTCCTTCTTAAACTGAGGGGCCCAGAGCTGGACACAGGACTCAAGGTGTGGCCTAACCAGTGCTGAGCACAGGGCACAATGACTTCCCTGCTCCTGCTGGCCACACTATTCTTGATGCAGGCCAGGATGCCATTGGCCTTCTTGTCCACCTGGGCACACTGCTGGCTCGTGTTCAGCACCCCCAGGTCCCTCTCTGCCTGGCTGCTCCCAGCCACTCTGACCCCAGCCTGTAGCTCTGCATGGGGTTGCTGTGGCCAAAGTGCTGCACCTGGCACTTGGACTTGTTGAATGCCATCTTGTTGGACTCTGCCCATCTGTGCAGCCTGGCAAAGTCCCTCTGCAGAACCCTTCTACCCTCTAACAGATCTACACCTGCTCCCAACTTGGTGTTGGGAGGCAAAGGCACAGACAACAGAACTGCTCTGGCTCCATTAATGATGAGACCTCACACCTCCTTACTGGCAGGCATGGCTCACTTGCTAGATCAAGCAAGGAGGCAGGACCTTTCTGAAACCCTCCACACTTTGGGCCAGGCATGCCCATGGCAAACAGAAGGTATGTGCTGGAATAGCTGCAGCAGAACAAACTTCCCTTCTCTGACATCAGTGGATCAAACATTCCTCCAGAGGGTGATGTCCATGCAGCCCAGGGGACTAACATAAGAGAGAAGAAACTCTTTGGCAGGTATTAAAAACATCTTTCCTATTTGGCATCAAAAACACAGTCAACAGTTTAAGCAGTCATCACTTACCTTGATCCTTGCTGATTCTCCCTTTGCATGAGCTAAAAACTCTCTGAGATTACCCTTAGTACAGCACCAGTGGTGATAAAAGTGATGTTACTCATGCACAAGGTGAGGTGCTGCTTCCCTCCTGCCTGTTGTTATCATCACAGAATCACAGAATGCTCTGGGTTGGAAGGGACCTCCAAAGCTCACCCAGTCCAAACCCCTCTGCACTCAGCAGGGACATCCTCCACTAGATCAGGCTGCCCAGAGCCCTGTCCAGCCTCACCTTGAGTATCTCCAGGGATGGGGCCCCAACCACCTCCCTGGGCAACCTGTGTCAGTGTTCCACCACCCTCATGGTGCAGAACTTCTTCCTCACATCCACTCTCAATCTGCTCCTCTCTAGTTTGAAGCCATTGCCCCTGGTCCTGTCCCTCCAGGCCTTGGCAAACAGTCTCTCTCCATCCTTCTTGTAGCCCCCTGCAGGTACTGGAAGGTTGCTCTTAGGTCTCTCTGGAGCCTTCTCTTCTCCAGGCTGAACACCCCCAGCTCCCTCAGCCTGTCCTTGTAGCAGAGCTGCTCCAACCCCTTGGTCATTTTTGTGGCCCTCCTCTGGACCTGCTGCATCAGGTCCATGTCCTTCATCTCAGACCTGGGGAGAAAGCAACTGCATTTGAGAGTTTCCTTTGAGCATATGCACACAAGGAAAGGTGGCTGTTGTCTCAGTGACTGCTGCTGCAGTGCTTCTCTGCAGCTTACACTGCTGTCCATGGAACAGGAGTTCAGAAACAGTGAATTGTCAAAAGAAGATGTGAGACAGGGCTATGGATCTCTCCCACACAGCTTTCCTATCCCACTAACACTGCCTGCAGCTTTCTTGCAGTGCATCATTCGGTGTAGCATGGACCACAATTGCCTCCGCTTTAAGCACAATGGGACCTCAGTCCAAGGTCACTGCAGCCTTCAGCTGGGACCCTTGTTCACCAACAGCTGTGGGACTGCTGCCTGTTCAGCACAAGGACCTCCTGCAAGCCACTTTCCAGCTTCACCTCAGGATTTCTGTCTGCCTGGTGACATGCAGAAGGGACAGAGATTGTGTCTCAGTGCACAGGCAGCAGTGACAGAGGCACATACATAGGCATGGACACGTAGAAACAGACCAGCAGCCTTCCCTCATGTGCCTTGATAGCACCAGCTGGAGGATCTTGGGGCTCTGCAAGCACAGAATCACAGAGAGGTTCAGGTTTGAAAAGACTCTCAGGATCACCAAGTCCAACCCATAACCCTACTCCACAAAGTTCATCCCTAAACCATAGCCCCAGGCACCACAGCCAAAGCAACTCGAAGCACATCCAGGCTTGGGCACTCCACCACCTCCCTGGGCAGCACATTCCAATCCCTGACCACTCTTGCTGGCAACAAATTCTTCCTACTGCCCAGTCTAACCCTGCCCTGCTGCAGCTTGAGGCTGTTCTATCACTAATTACCTGGGAGAAGAGACCAGCACCAAGCTCTCCACAACCTCCTTTCAGGTAGCTGTAGAGAGAGAGCCATGAGGCCTCCCCTCAGCTGCCTCCTTTGCACACTGAGCAGCATAGCTTAAGGCAGAAGGATACCACCTGCTGCGTGCTCATAGCCTGTTAGGACTCTGAAATCTCCTCTTAGAGCCTCTTAGATCTGTATTAGTGACAGGGCAGGGAAAGTGTTGTCACCAGTGAGCCCTGAAACGAATCTGTGCTGCTGCGGTTCTAGAGGTGGAGAAAGAGGGAACCTTGGTGGAATTTGCCACCTCCTTCCCGTCGGCCAGGACTGACGTTCTTAGCTTGCAGCCCTAGCTGCCCCCCACAGCCCATCCTGTTATTGTTCACCAGGCAAGAGAATGAGAGTGACAGTTGCTGCCTCTCCCCGCTGAAAGCAGCTGGGCTGATTACAACAGACAAGCAGCAATAATATCTGTAATGAAAGGCACTGCAACATCTCCCTGGTAATTTTCCTCAGCCCAATTGCTCACAGAATTAATAGCCCAGCAGAGACCTACTCGATGAGGTATGAGGAGCAGAGAGGGCTTGAAGAGCAGGGCCCTCTCCCCACCACCATCACATTCCGGGCTGCACAGGGCCTATTTTAAGCCGTGAGGCAATTTGCCTAACAGTTTCAGGAGCGCAGCTAGCCAGAGCCTCCCCTGCCCCTCTCTCCTCCATGCTCAATAAGCCACTTAAACTCTCTGTGTCAATTTAGCCACACAGCAGGTGGTTTTCAATAAAACATGAATCCCAGGGAAACCATTGTTTCAACCACTCACTTACAAAGTGCTTTGGAGTTAGAGAATCACAGAATTATTAGGGTTGGGAGGGACCCCAAGGCTCAGCCAGTTCCAACCCCCCTGCCATGGCCAGGGACACCTCACACCACAGCAGGTTGCTCACAGCCACCTCCAGCCTGGCTGCAAACACCTCCAGGCAGGAGGCTTCCACCACCTCCCTGGGCATCCTGTGCCAGGCTCTCACCACCCTCATGGGGAACAACTTGTTCCTGACATCCAACCTGAATCTCCCCATTTCTAGTTTTGCTCCATTCCCCTCAGTCCTGTCACTCCCTGACACCCTCTAAAGTTCCTCCCCAGCTTTCTTGTAGCCCCCTTCAGATCCTGGAAGGTCACAAGAAGGTCTCCTTGGAGCCTTCTCCAGGCTGAACAACCCCAACCCTCTCAGCCTGCTCCCACAGGAGAGGTATTTTCCAGCCCTCTGATCATTCCCAGGCACCGAGTGCTGCATTTTGAGCTCCCTTCTTGTTTACCAGGCTTTAGTCTGTCTCACTGCTGTCTCCTCTTGTTTCAAGGAGCTTCCCCTCTCGCCCTTTTCCCATAGGATTCATACCCCTTTGTTCTGACTGCCGCTCTGCTCATGGCTGTTTCCAGGCTGCCTGCCTTCCCCGACACTCTCTCCTCCCGGCGGCGTGGAAGCGCCGCAGCTGAGAGCGATCAAGCGCTCAGCAGAGCGGAATAATTACCTTGGGTGTTTTACACCCTGCAGTCCTCCGAGCACAACCTGAGACCGTGGCTACGTTTCCTCAGACACTGTCGTGTTAATTCTCTTCTCCCAGGCAACCAGCACCAGAACAAGAGGACACGGTCTCAAGCTGTGCAGGGGAAAGTTTAGGCTTGATCTTAGTTCCTCACAGAGAGATTGGCCCTTGGAATGGGCTGCCCGGGGCAGTGGGGAGCTCAGCGTCCCTGGAGGGGTTCAAGAAAAGCCTGGGTGAGGCACTCAGTGCCATGGTCTGGTTGATTAGATAGGGTTGGGTGATTGGTGGAACTTGGTGATCTTGGAGGTGTCTTCCAACCTGGTTGATACTGTGATTCCTAGCCAGCTGATCTGCCTCTGCAGCCTTCCTCACCAACCAGCCTTCAGCCTCGTCTTTGGTATTTGAGCCTCTGCCTCTCCCTTCCAGTGTACATCAGATGTAAAGATAGATATGTCTACAGGATTGCCAAATATAGACATGTGTAAGCACCCCTAATCTTAAGAGAGTCATTATATATATATATGTATATATTCATGGATTTCTTGTGTATGCATCTGTTAGTATTAGACAGTACAAAATCTGTCACTGCTATGTGCCTTGCTTTCTGAGAACCACAGAATGGTCTGGCTTGGAAGGGACCAAAGCTCATCCAGTCCAACCCCCTCTGCACTCAGCTCCAGGCTCTCTCAGCACCAGGCTGTGTGGTGTGGCTGACAGCTGCAGGGAAGGGATCCATCCAGAGAGACCTGAACAGCTGCAGAGCTGGGCCCAAGCCAACCACATGAGGTTCAACGAGACCAAGTGTCCTGCAGCTGGGTCAGGGCAATCCCAGGCACTGATATAGGCTGGGCAGGGACTTGAGACTGCTGGTGGATGAGAAGCTCAACATGAGCCAGCAGGGAGCCAAGCAGAGCCTGGGCTGCAGCAGGAGAAGCATAGCCAGCAGGGCCAGGGAGGGGATTCTCTCCCTTCACTCCACTCTGCTGAGACCACACTGTGTCCAGTTCTGGAAGGATTTGGAGGAGCTGGAAGGTGTCCAGAGAAGGGCCACGAGGATGAGCAGAGGGCTGGAGCTGCTCTGCTATGAGGACAGACTGAGAGGGTTGGGTTCAGTCTGGAGAAGAGAAGGCTCCAAAGATACCTTCTTGTGGCCTTCCAGGATCTGCAGGGGGCTACAAGAAAGCTGGGAGGGACTTTTGAGGGTGTCAGGGAGTGATAGGACTTGGGGGAATGGAGAAAAAGTAGAAGTGGGGAGATTCAGAGTGGATGTTAGGAAGAAGTTGTTCCCCATGAGGGTGGTGAGAGCCTGGCACAGGTTGCCCAGGGCGGTGGTGGAAGCCTTATGCCTGGAGGATTTTGCAGCCAGGCTGGATGTGGCTGTGAGCAACCTGCTGTAGTGTGAGGTGTCCCTGGCCATGGCAGGGGGAATGGAACTGGCTGATCCTTGGGGTCCCTTCCAACCCTGACAGATCTGTGATTCCATTGCAACACTTTTTTTCCCTTGAATCATTCTTCACCTTTTGGGATCACCTGCAGTCCCAGCCAGGTCTCAGCTCATGAAGGAAGTAGTTCAGCAACACCTTCTGCACTTCTTTCTCTTCCTGCTGAGCACAGATTCTTCAAATGCTTTCAGTTAATTTCTCTTTAACCCTGCCACTTTGTGACTCTGGCTATTATTAATTCTTTCTTTCCTTTGTCTTTTTATCCCTTCAGTGTGTACCCAGCCATGACAATGTTGCCCTTTTGATGATGAACTGTGGAAGCCTGACCATTCCCCTCTGCTTTTTCATCATCTTTTCACTCCATTTACATTTATACATCTTTTCTTGGTTCCATTCACATTTTTATCATCCAGGATGTGCAAAGCTCAGGGTTTCCTGTTTACCACTTTGTGCTGCTTTGCTGAAGACCATCCCTTGTTTCTTTTTCACTGGTCTTCTGTTTCTCTCTGCTCCTGATTTCCTACCCAGAAGACCCTTTCACTAGCTTTGAATGTTCAGCAGTTCTGGAGGCAGGTCTACATAAGAATCACAGAATGATGGAATCACAGAATTGTTAGGGTTGGAAGGGACCTCAAGGCTCAGCCAGTTCCAAACCCCCTGCCATGCCCAGGGACACCTCACACTACAGCAGGTTGCTCACAGCCACATCCAGCCTGGCTGCAAACACCTCCAGGGATGAGGCTTCCACCACCTCCCTGGGCAACCTGTGCCAGGCTCTCACCACCCTCATGGGCAACAACTTCTTCCTCACATCCAATCTGAATCTACCCTGCTCTATCTTGGATCCATTCCCCCAGTCCTATCACTCCCTGACACCCTAAATAGTCCCTCCTCAGCTTTCTTGCAGATACTCAGATACTCTCAGATCCTGCAAGGCCACAATTAGGTCTCTTCGCAGCCTTATCATCTCCAGATGGAACAACCCCAACTCCTTCAGTCTGTCCTCACAGAGGAGGTGCTCCAGCCCTCTGATCATCAGAATGGGGCAGGAGAAGATGGAAAAGGGCTTCCCCAGGCCAGTTGTGTATTTAATACACATAAATAATGACCCAAAGAGATGCTTCTGTAGAATCCATAGGTATCTTTAGGAAGCAGCCTAGCAAACCATCTTCTTTTTCTGCTTTTAAACACCAAAGTCCATTGCACTTGCACATTGGTAAATTTAGCTCCAAACCAGTACAATAATGTGAAGGGAAACCTGACCACAGCTTTCAGCTGGTGGTAAAATCATCATTCATGTGATGCGAAGCCTCAAATTCCATCAGACATGTATTGTTGGCAGTGGCTTCCAAGGCAGCTCCTGGGTTTGAATGAAGTGACAGCTGAAGGCTGCTGAAGCTTTGCCAATAGATATGTGGCACAAAAGACACACCTCACTTTTAAGCAGTTGTAGCATAAGTTGCTGAAGCTGAGGAAGTTATGGGGTTTCAGTGTTGGCTCTCAAACTAAGGCTGGGGAGGGGTCTGGAGCACAGCCCTGTGAGGAGAGGCTGAGGGAGCTGGGGTTGCTTAGCCTGCAGAAGAGGAGGCTCAGGAGAGACCTTCTTGCTCTCTACAACTCCCTGAAGGGAGGTTGTAGCCAGGTGGGGGTTGGTCTCTTCTCCCAGGCAAGCAGCACCAGAACAAGAGGACACAGTCTCAAGCTGTGCCAGGGGAGGTTTGGGCTGGATGGGAGGAAGAAAATCTTCACAGACAGAGTGACTGGCCACTGGACTGTGCTGCCCAGGGAGGTGGTGGAGTCACCATCACTGGAGGTGTTTAGGAAGAGGCTGGATGAGACACTTGTTCATAGTATCATAGTATCAGTCAGGGTTGGAAGGGATCACAAGGATCATCTAGTTCCAACCCCCCTGCCATGTGCAGGGACACCCCACACTAGATCAGCCTGGCCAGAGCCTCATCCAGCCTGGGCTTAAACACCTCCAGGGCTGGGGCCTCAACCACCTCCCTGGACAACCCATTCCAGGGCTTCACCACTCTCATGGGGAAGAACTTCCTCCTCACCTCCAGCCTGAATCTCCCCACCTCCAGCTTCATTCCATTCCCCCTAGTCCTATCACTACCTGAGATCCTGAGAAGTCCCTCCCCAGCTTTCTTGTAGCCCCCTTCAGATACTGGAAGGCCACAATTAGGCGACCTACTAGGTCAGTCTCCTCACTGAATGTGCTGCTGTGGTGAGGTGAAAGAGAAGCAGGCCCAAGCACCTCATCCTCAGTCAGTAACTCACATGGATGTTTTGCCTGAGCATAGCTAAAACTATGCTCTCCAGCTTAAAATTCCTGAGGGTGACCTTAGTCTTTCATGTGCTCTCCATCTCCTGCCATTGCCTCTCATTAATCTTTTGGGCAGTGTTGTCACATCTTCCTCTGTCCCTAATTTTTTACTCTGCAGCAGTGTCTGTGTTCTCCTTTGCTGGTTAGGCTTTTCCTTGCTCAGAGCATAGAAGTGGTGAGGTGCTGCAGGGAGAAGAGCCATCCTGGCACAGCCAGGAGCCTCACCAAAGCAGCTGCTCATTTTTTTGCCTTGCCACTGCCTCCTGTTTCCTCTGGTGTCTGCCAAGCACAGAATCATAGAATCAACAAGGTTAGGAAAAAAACCTCAGAGATCATCAAGTCCAACCTATTATCTAATACCTAACACCTCCTGACAACTAAACCATGGCTCCAAGTGCCACATCCAAGCCCCTCTTGAACACCTCCAGGGACAGGGACTCCACCACCTCCCTGGGCAGCACATCCCCAGGGCCAATCTCTCTCTCTGGGAAGAACTTTCTCCTCACCTCCTGCCTAAACCTCCCCTGGCACAGCTTGAGACTGTGTCCTCTTGTTCTGGTGCTGGTTGCCTGGGAGAAGAGACCAACCCCCACCTGGCTACAGCCTCCCTTCAGGGAGTTGTAGAGAGCAAGAAGGTCTCCCCTGAGCCTCCTCTTCTGCAGGCTAAGCAACCCCAGCTCCCTCAGCCTCTCCTCACAGGGCTTGTGCTCAAAACCTCTCACCAGCCTTCAACACCTGTGCTGGTGCTGCATAAGCCACTTGGTTGTCCTGTGCTGGTGTACCTGAGGGCATGAGGGGCAAAGGGCTCTGCCCCCAGGAGCACTGGGTCAGCAGCCTTGGGGGCTGGCTGACACAGGCACACACTGTTGGGCATGTGTTCATGTGTTCTTGGGAGCACACCAACATTGGTTCCAGAGTCCCAGCACACTTCCACTTACCTGAAATATCACTGATGCACAGATAACAGATCACAGCTCACAGGATGTTAGGGGTTGGAAGGGGCCTTTGAAGATCATCAAGTCCAACCCCCCTGCCAGAGCATAGAATCCAGCACAGGTCACACAGGAACACATCCAGATGAGTCTTGAAAGTCTCCAGAGGAGACTCCACAGCCTCTCTGGGCAGCCTGTTCCAGTGCTCTGTGACCCTCACAGTGAAGAAGTTCCTCCTGATGTTGAGGTGGAACCTCCTGTGCTGGAGTTTCCATCCATTGCCCCTTGCCCTGTCACAGGGTGCAACTGAGCAGAGGCTGTCCCCTGCCTTTTGACACTCAGCTCTCAGATATTTATAAACATTTATTAAATCCCCTCTCAGTTTTCTCCAGAAGATCATCTGGCATGACACAGTGTGGCCTTTCTATCTGGCACATTCCTAGCCCATCTCAGCTCTGATGGCAGCAACCTTCACTCTTCCTGTGCCTTTCTCTGCTCTTCTTTTGGCAGACTGATGGATTCATCCTGAAATAATGAGTCTGATTTCCCCTCCTCCTCCTCTCACATTTTCAGCCATAAATGGTGGCAGTTACAGCTATCAAATCACTGTTGCAGTGTTTATGCTCAGTCTATTGTTCCTTTGCATAGATGAATGTGGCTCTGCGAGATGTGAGGCAGCAGAGAAACAGAGAATGGTCCAGGCCAGAAGGGACCTCTAAAGCTCACCCAGTCCAACCCCCTCTCAGCAGGGACATCCTCCACTAGATCAGGCTGCTCAGAGCCCTGTCCAGCCTCACCTTGAGTATCTCCAGGGATGGGGCCCCAACCACCTCCCTGGGCAACCTGTTCCAGTGTTCCACCACCCTCATGGTGCAGAACTTCTTCCTCACATCCAATCTCAATCTGCTCTGCTCTGGTTTGAAGCCATTGCCCCTGGTCCTGTCCCTGCAGGCCTTTGCAAACAGTCTCTCTCCATCCTTCTTGCAGCCCCTTCAGGTACTGGAAGGTTGCTCTTAGGTCTCCCTGGAGCCTTCTCTTCTCCAGGCTGAACACCCCCAGCTCCCTCAGCCTGTCCTCATAGCAAAGCTGCTCCAACCCCCTGACCATTCTTGTGGCCCTCCTCTGGACCTGCTCTATCACCTCCTTCCTCCACAACCCTTCTTTTCTCCTGATTATTTTACTTCCATAAAGCTTCCTGTGTCTTTGTGTGCTAGGCAGGGCTGCATGAGCAGCAGCCACTGCATGCAGCACACAAATGCAGTCATTATTTAAGCAGAGCTATTTCTGGGCACAGTGTGAGGTTTGCAAGGGCGAGTGAGGATCTGGCCCAGCAGGAACAAATATGCTGTGATGCCCCAGAGGTGGGCTGTGATGAGCTAACCACTGTTCTTCCTCCCTGCAGTTCAGGGACGCTGGGCAAGGAGGGCTGTGTAACCAGGCCATCATGCTGATCACGGACGGAGCGGTGGAGGATTATGAAGCTGTGTTTGAGAAGTACAACTGGCCAGACCGAAAGGTTAGTCTGGGCTGTGGTAGATGGAAAGGGTGAGGAAAGGCACTGCCCTGCTGCAGGAGGGGCAAAAGACCCTGAGCCAGGATCTGGGGCGCAGCTGAGCGCTCCCAGCCTCTAATCCTGTGGTGGATTGAAGTCTCCTCCCCAGCATTAACTTTTGCCAGAGCAGCTCAGTCAGAAGCAAATGAAGCTGTGCTTGCAAGCAAAATCTGCACTCTGCAAGGGGATGCAAGGAATGTGTACAACATACCCAGGAGTTACCATATTGTACAGATATTTACAGTTAGCAAGCAACATAAAACCCCCCTGGTCAGAGACCAGGGAAGCCATTCCACTGCCTCCCCACACCCCCTTGTCCCAAGGGAAAAAGGAGTGGAGAGAGAAGCAGTGGGTTAGGCTTAGCCAAGGCCAGCCAAAGCATGCAGATTGTCTCCCTTGAGCAAAGCAAAACCAGCCAGAGATCAGAAGAGAAGAGAAAAGGGAGGAAATGGCATCCTGGCCTGCATCAGGAACAGTGTGGCCAGCAGGAGCAGGGAGGTCATTCTGCCCTGTGCTCAGCACTGGTTAGGCCACACCTTGAGTCCTGTGTCCAGTTCTGGACTCCTCAATCTAAGAAGGACATTGAGGCTCTTGAATGTGTCCAGAGAAGGGCAACGAGGCTGGGAAGGGGTCTGGAGCACAGCCCTGTGAGGAGAGGCTGAGGGAGCTGGGGTTGTTTAGCCTGCAGAAGAGGAGGCTCAGGGGAGACCTTCTTGCTCTCTACAACTACCTGAAGGGAGGTTGTAGCCATGAGGGGGTTGGTCTCTTCTCCCAGCCAACCAGCACCAGAACAAGAGGACACAGTCTCAAGCTGTGCCAGGGGAGGTTTGGGCTGGAGGTGAGGAGAAAGTTCTTCCCAGAAAGAGTACTTGGCCATTGGGATGTGCTGCCCAGGGAGGTGGTGGAGTCACCGTCCCTGGAGGTGTTCAAGGGGGGGATTGGATGAGGCACTTGGAGCCATGGTTTAGTTAGTCCTGAGGTGTTGGGTGCTAGGTTGGACTGGATGATCTCTGAGGTCTTTTCCAACCTTACTGATTCTGTGATTCCATGAATTGCTATGGCACAGCTCCTCTGATTCCAGGTGTTTACCCAACGAGTTTGTTGAGAATAACCTTTTGTTTTCCTTCCCACACCCAAGAGTGAGTTATTTGCATTTTTCTACTTTTCTGCTCAAAATCTGTAACTAAACTGTAAAGGCATAGCCTAAAGGCACCACAGACCCCCATGGGCACCCAGCTGTAAACACAATCCCAAGCAGCATGCAGGAGCTCCCTGCAGCGGTTCCAGGGGCAGGGGGGGATCACTGTAGGTCACTGAAGCTCTGGGGGCTGTTCCTACACTTTGCTTCCTGAGGGTGTGGGAAGTCACAACATCCTCCTGATAAGACCATGAAGGCTGAGCTGAGTATTGCAACAGGGAAAAGAACTTCTGCAAAGAATTTTCCTCCCATCCAGGAGTGCTTGCAGCTGGCCCTGGCTGAGCAAGGTTTGGCTGTTCCCAGCTCCGGTGCTGGGCAGGGGTCTGGCTCACTGTGGTGTGTTTAGGCTATGCCCTTAACAATTTTTTCACAGATCTTGGGCAGAAAAGTAGTAAAAATGTAAATAAATCACTGCTGGGTGTGAAAAGGAAAAGGAAGATCATTCTAACCAATCCCATTGGGGAGATAAGGAACTTCAACTGGTTGTACCAAAACAGTCTCTCTCTTCTTGCTTCTTGGCTCTGGGAGAGGCACTAACCTGCTTCTGCTTGACCTTGGCTGCACTGTTTTGGCTCAGTCTGACATCCTTTCTCTTTGTACAGGGGTGTAAGGGGGAGACAAGGAGGGAGAAGCTAGTAGCTTCCCCTGGCCTTTGCCCAGGGGGGGTCCTTGTGCTGTTTATTCATTGTAAATCCCTGTAAATATTGTCACTCCTGGATGCTTTGTGCATGCTCATTGCATTCCACTGCAGATGGTAGTGCTGCTTGTAAACACAGCTTTCATTTGCTTCCAGCTGAGCTGCTCTGGCAAAGTTAATGTTGGGGAGGAAATTTCAACCCACCACACTCACTCAGCCTCTCTCACTGCCTTCCAGCCCTGTTTACTTTGAGCTCTGTGATTGCAGGCTTGTACTGGCAGAGCAGACTGTAAAGGTGGAAGAGGGGATGGCTCCTGATTTATTGTTGATCTCATCCCAGCTAGCAGCAATGCACAAAGGGAGAGGAGCAGCCTGCTGAGAGAGCAGAGCATGGGGCTGTTAAAGTTTATTTCAGGACTGGCTCTTTTGTTTTTGGTCAAACACAAGACAAATGCTGAAGCTTTCCCTAAATGATTCATAGAAGCAGCTGTTCCCCTGGGTAAAGGATTCCTCTGAGCTATAAACCCCTCTGCATGTGGTTGCTGAGTGCCTGGCAGAGCTGCCATCATAACATTACACAGAATTTGCACTTCTGCCTTGTTACTCAGATGATCCTGGGTGCTGCTTGGCTTTCTGGGCTCATTGTAGCTGGAAATTAGGTTCCAGCTCACAAAATGCACAACAAATGGAGCAAGAGGCTCCTGTGTGAAGGCAGAGATGTTGCTGTGCACCACAAATGCACATTCCCATCAGGGTACAACAGGATGTCAAACCTTGGCCATTTAGATTTTCACAAGATCAGAGGAGGTTAGGGGTTGGAAGAGACCTCTGGAGATCTTCCAGTCCAACCCCCCTGCCAGAGCAGGACCAGAGAATCCAGCACAGGTCACACAGGAACACATCCAGACAGGGATGGAAAGGCTCCAGAGAAGGAGACTCCACAACCTCTCTGGGCAGCCTGCTCCAGGGCTCTGGGACCCTAACAGTCCAGAAGTTCTTCCTCATGTTGAGGTGGAACCTCCTGTGCTGCAGTTTCCATCCAGTGCCCCTTGTCCTTCCCAGGGCACAAGTGAGCAGAGGCTGTCCCTGTCCCTTCCTTCCTGACCCCCAGCCCTCAGCTATTGATAGACATTGATCAGATCCCCTTTCAGTCTTTTCCTCTCCAGACTAAACAGCCCCAGGGCTCTCAGCCTCTCCTCCCCAGGCAGTGCTGCAGTCCCTTCAGCATCCTTGGAGCCCTCCCTTGGACTCTCTCCCACAGATCCCTGTCCCTGTTGTACTGGAGAGCCCAGAACTGGATGCAGTATTCCAGGTGGGGCCTCACTGGGGCTGAGTAGAGGGGCAGGAGGACCTCCCTGATCTGCTGTGGCACATTACAGCCTTATTCTTCTGTCTTTGCATTCCCAGGTGCGGGTTTTCACTTATCTCATTGGGCGAGAGGTCACTTTTGCGCCTAACGTGAAGTGGATTGCCTGCAACAACAAAGGTGCTTGGAATGGTCCAGATCAGAGCAAAGCAGGTCAAAGGGAACCAGTGGGTTAAGCTGGCTATTGCTGTTTTCCCAACACAGAAGTGAGGGAAAAGTAACACACAAAAACTTTGGATTGGGCCAAAGATAGGAATACCTATACTAAGCAAAGTCAGATAATATGGTACAAAAATATGGTACTCTCTTCCCAGCAAGAGAGATTGGCCATTGGGATGTGCTGCCCAGGGAGGTGGTGGAGTCCCCATCCCTGGAGGTGCTGAAGAAGAGTCTGGATGAGGCACTTGGTGCCATGGTTTAGTTGATTAGATGGTGTTGGGTGATAGGTTGGACTCGATGATCTCAAAGGTCTTTTCCAACCTGGTCAATTCAATTCAATTCAATTCAATTCCATTCCATTCCATTCCATTCCATTCCATTCCATTCCATTCCATTCCATTCCATTCTATCCTATTCTATTTTATAATGCACAATCCCCTTAGCCTGTTGGCAGAAAAAGCACAGCACAAGGCAACAGCAAGCAGAAGCAAGCCCAAGGAAAAGCCCAAGCCAGAAAACTACTCCCTGTTGCTCTTTGATCTGCCACCATCCCAGTGGAAAAGCCAGCACCCAAAAACCTGGAACTGAGAAGCAGCAACCAGAAGAATCAGAGAAGAAGGACCATAGAATCACAGAACTGTCAGGGTTGGAAGGGACCTCAAGGATCAGCCAGTTCCAACCCCCTGCCATGGACAGGGACACTTCACACTGCAGCCGTTTGCTCACAGCCACATCCAGCCTGGCTGCAAAAACCCCCAGGGCTGAGGCTTCCACCACCTCCCTGGGCAACCTGTGCCAGTGCCTCAAGAGGAAGCCTCCCATGCTGCAATCTGAACTTCCAGCCCCATCATCCCTTGCTCCAGCCAGCACTTTCATTTCTGAAGCATGACTGCAGCATGGTGTGGGTAACAGCAGCAGGTTCAGCTCAGCCCATGCCAGCGCTGTATGGCAGTGGTTACCCAACCCCCATCACACAGGCCCTGTGTCGACTGCACCCTTGGGGCCACGGAGCCCTCTGAAGCTTACTCACTACACCTGAGGCCCCCAAACCCTTGGTTGGAAGACAGCCTAAGGAAAAAGGAGACCCTGCTAATCCCCATGATGAATGCCTGTGTCCCATTAACACAAGTCCTCTGTGCTGAGCATTTTCCTGTCACAGTGCTAAGGGACACTATGGCTGAGATTTAGGCTGGCTGTAGTCCGCCTGAGTCCCTGCTTCTTTTGTGTGTCCCAACTGATGGCTTTTGACAGTTAGTCTAAAACTCTCTCAGAAAGCCTGACAGATTTTGGCACAGCTGCAAACCAGACATCTTTTCTTTAAAGACTTTGCAGGCTTTTTCACAAGGTTAACCCCTATGTCCTGGCCAAATCCTTTGTGTGCCAGTGGTTTCACTGAGCTCCCAGCAGAGCCAAAATATTCTCTCCAGTTAGCATGAAATGGTAGGCATGGGAAAATCCACTCAGTAGATCACAGAATGACTGCATTCTCAGGGTTGGAAGGGACCTCAAGGATCAGCCAGTTCCAACCCCCTGCCATGGCCAGGGACACCTCACACTACAGCAGGTTGCTCACAGCCACATCCAGCCTGTCTGCAAACACCTCCAGGCATGAGGCTTCCACCACCTCCCTGGGCAACCTGCGCCAGTCTCTCACCACCCTCATGGGAACAACTTCTTCCTAATGTCTAATCTAAATCTCCCCTCCCCTAGCTTGGATCCATTCCCCCCAGTCCTATCACTACCTGGCACCCTAAAATGTCCCTCCCCAGCTTTCTTGAAGCCCCCTTCAGATCCTGGAAGGCCACAATTAGGTCTCCTCAGAGCCTTCTCTTCTCCAGACTGAACAACCCTAACTCTCTCAGTCTGTCCTCACAGGAGAGGAGCTCCAGCCTTCTCCTAGCTGAGACACCTCTGTGCCTTTGGGGCCAGTTAAAAAAAGCCTAGCTAGCCCTGCCAGAGTCTGTAAGGGCAAAGGAAGAGGGGTGAAGAAAGTAGTCCCTCTTTGGGCATCCCTTGGTCCCACTGTGCCTGGAGACTGACAGTGGTACTCGCTGCATCTGTATTCTGCTTAAATGGGAAAAGGAAGGGGAGAGTGCAGCTGGGGACTGCCTAGCTAGGTGCAACAACTCCTTTCCTGCCTGAGCAGAGGCTCCAGCAGGTTATGAAATGCATGGATAGCTATGCTACTGAAAATAATTGACAGGCAAGAGCTGCTGGCCTGCAGAATGTCTGTGAGCTGGGGCTGTTAAACATTCATCTGTGAGCACTCTGAATCACAAGTAGCATTTCCAGGTTTTGTTAGATGAAACAAACCCCCTGGGTTTCAGACTGCATATTCAGCCAGCAGAGCAGTCTCAGGGAATTTACACTGCTGTTGCTTCACCACAAAATGTGAGAAGGAATCCCTCTGAACAACCAGAGAAGACAAATACGTGCTCCTAGCACTTGGATGTTTACCTCCCAGACTTGAGCTCTGCAGAAGGCTCTCTGGTTTTGGTTCCATGTTTCATAGCTCTTGCAGTCCTTGTTTTCCAAGCACACTAAATCTGTTTCCACATCCCAAAGCCCTGTCACATGATAGTGCTTTCCTAGCCATAACATAAGTTTTCCATCTCTCTGCCATCCTCTGTCCTACACAAAGTACAATCAATCAGTTCCAGGTGGTGAGAAACAGGACAGAGCTCCCTGTGAGCTGACAGAGTGTTAGCATTTCTAAGTAGCTAGGCAGCTAGCTTGCAGGGTCCTTCACCAAACTGGAAGCATTCTTTCCATGCAGTCCTTGTAGTTTTGGACTCTTGTGGGTCCTTCTGTGGGGACAAAGCTTTGGAAATAGGGAGAAATCACAGAAACAACATTCAGGTTGGAAAAGCCCCTCAGGATCACCAAGCCCAACCCAGAACCCTACTCTGCAAGGGTCTCCCCTAAACCATAGCCCCAAGCACCACAGCCAAACCACCTTGAAACACAGCCAGGCTTGGGGACTCCACCACCTCCCTGGGCAGCACATTCCAAGGCCTGACCACTCTTGCTGGGAACAAATTCTTCCTACTGCCCAGTCCAGTACTTGCACTTTTACCTTCTGCTTCCAAGTGGTCACTGTTCTTGGCTGTAAAAAGTGCTGGGAAAGTTCTGGAAGAGAAGTTGGAAGTTTGGGCTTAATATGAAATCGATCAGGCTAAGTGGGTAGCATGGTGGAACACTTTGTGTATGTTTGCTCTCAGGAGCAGAGGCAGCCTGAGCAGAGGAAGAGTTTTGCTGCCTGCCACCCAAAGCAGCATTTGCCATCCAGTTTGGTAGCTTTACACAGATGCCTATGGGAAAACCATGAAAGATGCATTGGCAGACTGGCTCACCCCCCTCTTTCCCCATGCAGGCTACTACACCCAGATCTCCACGCTGGCAGATGTCCAGGAGAATGTAATGGAGTACCTGCACGTGCTGAGCCGGCCCATGGTCATCAACCACGACCACGACATCATCTGGACCGAAGCCTACATGGACAGTGCGGTAAGACCGGCGGCACAGGCGTTCAGCCAGCTCACAGCAGGGCCCGTGGGCAACACTGGCAAAGCTCTCTTAGACTCTCAGCTACCATGTTAGACATCTAGAATCATAGAACTGTTAGAGTTGGAAGGGACCTCCAGGATCAGCCAGTTCCAACCCCCCTGCCATGGGCAGGGACACCTCACACTACGGCAGGTTGCTCACAGCCACCTCCAGCCTGGCTGCAAACACCTCCAGGGATGAGGCTTCCACCACCTCCCTGGGCAACCTGTGCCAGTCTCTCACCACCCTCATGGGGAAGAACTTCTTCCTAACATCCAATCTGAACCTACTAATTTCTAGTTTTGTTCCATCCCCCCCAGTCCTATCACTCCCTGACACCCTCAAAAGTCCCTCCCCAGCTTTCTTGGAGCCCCCTACAGATCCTGGAAGGCCACAAGAAGGTCTCCTTGGAGCCTTCTCTTCTCCAGACTGAACAACCCCAACTCTCTCAGTCTGTCCTCACAGGAGAGAGCTCATCCTCATGGCCCTTCTCTGGGCATGCTCCAGTACCTCCAGATCCTTGTCCCAGATTTCCATCTAAATATCTTCTGTGTAACAGAATCCAAACAAACTTCTGCAATTTATGTCAAGCCAGGACCTTGGCTGACTGATAGAAATTATTGGTCTCTAGCTCTACTGAGACAGAGAGAAATCTTTTCTTTCCTGCACCCTCCTGGAGTTGAGAAGTGTATGCAGACTGAATCTGCAGTGGCCCAGGAATAATCACACAGGCACAGCATGACTTCAGTAGTGCTTCTGTGCAAGCAGGTTACCTTCTGATGGATTATTCACAGGAAAGATTATTTACACCTCAGGATATGGGTCAGGGAGATTTATTTCCTCTAGCCCAGCTAGATCTGGGTGCATGCTGCTTCCCACTCAGAGATCCAGAACTCAGTTTGGGAAGCAGGCTCACTCTTTCGTGCCTTGAGCTAGCAAGTTCTGACACCGCTGCAGAGGCCCTGGGGGTAAAGGACACATTGCCAAGGACCAGGCAGTCAGCCCCCCCCAGCACCTTTGGCTTTGCCTTCAGACCTTTGGCCCATGAGCAGGTGCTGCTGTCATGCTGTGGTGCCCAGGAAGCTTTGAAATTCAAAGAAGTGAAGGGAAGGACAAAGGTACAGAAGTAGACTACCAGCAAAGGAAACTTCCCCTGCCCTTCCCCAGACAGAGGACATTTCTCCATCTCCATCCCTTTTCACATTGAACAAAGAGACAGCTACAGATCTTACTTTGGGTCTCTCCCTGCTTTCAGGGAGATCAAAGTTTGTTGGGGTTTTTTTTCCCCTGCACTGGGCTCTTCACCCCAGAGATCTGTCTGTGTAATTGTGACAGCAGCCAGATCCCCCTCTTCCAGCAACAACCCCAAAGTCTCAGGCCTGTTTATACTACCTGAGAGGAAAAATCTTCTGGAAACACTGAGAATGCTTCCATACACAATCCCACTGTGGGGTTAAAGTGAGTTGCTCTGGTTTGGCCAGCAGCAGCTTTTGAGTGCCCAGGGGGGAGCTTACAGTTTTCAGGTTGAAGATCCCCAGTGAGAAACCTAAACTCAGCAACTGGGAGTAAAACTAAGGGTGCTGAGTTTTAGCTTTGTAGCAGGAAACGTGGAAGGTCAGGTCAGATGTGGCAGTGCTCGCTGCTGTACTCAGCCAACACCATACAGACCCCAGGAAACACCTTCAAGGCAGCTAGGCTGGCACTATCATGGTGCATAGATGCTACACTCAGGAGGTGCTTGTGTGAAGGGACTGCTCCCCTCCTCTATGCTGTGGCTGACCGTAGAGGCTGCAGCTGTGGCACGCTGAGCTCTGTGAGGGTGACATGGGAATGTCTTCTGCTGCAGGAGCAGGTGAGAGCTTGAGACATGGTACTCCAGTGTGCTAAGCAAAACCTCCAGGACTGCTAATAACTGCACAGCAAGATACTCTATCAGCAGGCATGGTGTATGGTGTCACACTTCCCCAGGCAGCCGCAGGGATTCATGTTTGCTGCACTTTCGTTGTTGCACCTCTTTTCTTGCCACTTAGCTTGGCTTGCCATGCTCTTCCTGCCCCCCAACCTCTCCCCTCAGTTCATTCCTCCATTCATGTATTCATTCATCTGTTCATCCATGTTTCTCACTAGCTGCCACAGTCTGAGGAGGTAACTGCACCCCTGTGTCTCGTGAGCGTGTTGTTTCCCTTGTGCTGGTCGGTGTGTCAGTGCCAGTGCTCACAGCCACAGCTGGCCTGTACATCTGGAAGGGGGATGGGGAACGGGGCAGACTGCGAGCTGCAGCACTGAAGAAGCCTTTTTACACTGGCAAGAAGAAGAAAGGAGATGCTGGATGTACTGGGGAGCTGTGCTGTGCTGTTGGTTCAGAGTAGGTAGGGTGTCTGTGTTGTGCTATAGCTTAGTTCACTGGATCTCTTTTTTCTGTATGTCCAGTAAGTGCTGGAGAAGTTTACTTGCTGTGTGTAGATGCAAGTGTTGGTGTGAGTGCACAGTTCCCACAAAGAGCCCTCCAGAGAAGTAACCCAAGATACCAGGCTCAGATCTCCATCAAACAAGTGTACAGAGGATTGGCTGGCTCCTCTACGGCTCCAGCATGTGTAGTAATGGAGACAGGAGGCCATTTTTGCCTTGCTACTTACTCAACCAAATAAGACCTAGAAGGAGGATGATACTGGCATCAAAGCATGTTTCAGAGACTCCTTCATCTGTGTCTTGCTTAACTCCTTTCATGTTTGTCTTTAGAGCATCTGTATTCTGCACAGACCACCTGTTACCTCCTTGTGGGTGCATGTCTTGTATCCCCTGTAGAGACAGCTCCCCAGCTTCCATGAGTGGATTATGAGTTTGTCTGGTTTGTCTAAGCTGAGCTGCTTGAGTAACAAGCATACATAAGTAGGCTCCCTCTGCATTTGTGCCCTTCAAATATTGGCCTGTGTTGTTTCTCATCTGTGGTACTCCTGTGTTTGCAATGTAGATGATGTCTTGTTTGTGATTTCGCTCCTTGCTTTTCTCTCTTCTGTGCTCCCTGTGCTGGTGGTTTTCAGGCTTGTTGCTGAAGCACTCCTGTCCACACTCCCAAAGCATGCTGCATTTGTGCTGCTTTTCTCTCTTCTGTGCTCCCTGTGTTGGTGGTTTCAGACCTGTTGCTGGAGCACTCCTGTCCACACTCCCAAAGCATGCTGCATTTGTGCTGCTTTTCTCTCTTCTGTGCTCCCTGTGTTGGTGGTTTCAGACCTGTTGCTGGAGCACTCCTGTCCACACTCCCAAAGCATGCTGCATTTGTGCTGCTTTTCTCTCTTCTGTGCTCCCTGTGCTGGTGGTTTTCAGGCTTGTTGCTGAAGCACTCCTGTCCACACTCCCAAAGCATGCTGTATTTGTGCTGCTTTTCTCTCTTCTGTGCTCCCTGTGTTGGTGGTTTTCAGGCTTGTTGCTGAAGCACTCCTGTCCACACTCCCAAAGCATGCTGCATTTGTGCTGCTTTTCTCTCTTCTGTGCTCCCTGTGCTGGTGGTTTTCAGGCTTGTTGCTGAAGCACTCCTGTCCACACTCCCAAAGCATGCTGCATTTGTGCTGCTTTTCTCTCTTCTGTGCTCCCTGTGTTGGTGGTTTCAGACCTGTTGCTGAAGCACTCCTGTCCACACTCCCAAAGCATGCTGCATTTGTGCTGCTTTTCTCTCTTCTGTGCTCCCTGTGTTGGTGGTTTCAGACCTGTTGCTGGAGCACTCCTGTCCACACTCCCAAAGCATGCTGCATTTGTGCTGTTTTTCTCTCTTCTGTGCTCCCTGTGCTGGTGGTTTTCAGGCTTGTTGCTGAAGCACTCCTGTCCACACTCCCAAAGCATGCTGCATTTGTGCTGTTTTTCTCTCTTCTGTGCTCCCTGTGCTGGTGGTTTTCAGGCTTGTGGCTGAAGCACTCCTGTCCACACTCCCAAAGCATGCTGCATTTGTGCTGTTTTTCTCTCTTCTGTGCTCCCTGTGCTGGTGGTTTTCAGGCTTGTTGCTGAAGCACTCCTGTCCACACTCCCAAAGCATGCTGCATTTGTGCTGCTTTTCTCTCTTCTGTGCTCCCTGTGTTGGTGGTTTCAGACCTGTTGCTAAAGCACTCCTGTCCACACTCCCAAAGCATGCTGCATTTGTGCTGCTTTTCTCTCTTCTGTGCTCCCTGTGCTGGTGGTTTTCAGGCTTGTTGCTGAAGCACTCCTGTCCACACTCCCAAAGCATGCTGCATTTGTGCTGTTTTTCTCTCTTCTGTGCTCCCTGTGCTGGTGGTTTTCAGGCTTGTGGCTGAAGCACTCCTGTCCACACTCCCAAAGCATGCTGCATTTGTGCTGCTTTTCTCTCTTCTGTGCTCCCTGTGCTGGTGGTTTTCAGACCTGTTGCTGAAGCACTCCTGTCCACACTCCCAAAGCATGCTGCATTTGTGCTGCTTTTCTCTCTTCTGTGCTCCCTGTGCTGGTGGTTTTCAGGCTTGTTGCTGAAGCACTCCTGTCCACACTCCCAAAGCATGCTGCATTTGTGCTGCTTTTCTCTCTTCTGTGCTCCCTGTGCTGGTGGTTTTCAGGCTTGTTGCTGAAGCACTCCTGTCCACACTCCCAAAGCATGCTGCATTTGTGCTGCTTTTCTCTCTTCTGTGCTCCCTGTGTTGGTGGTTTCAGACCTGTTGCTGGAGCACTCCTGTCCACACTCCCAAAGCATGCTGCATTTGTGCTGCTTTTCTCTCTTCTGTGCTCCCTGTGTTGGTGGTTTCAGACCTGTTGCTGGAGCACTCCTGTCCACACTCCCAAAGCATGGTGGGTATAAATCATGCCACCACTTCTACAGGCTCCTGTCTCTTCATTCGAACAGCTCTTTAATTTCTCCTGCTTCAACACCTTTCACTGGCTTCCATCCCATCCTCATCACCCCACACAAGCAAGCATCCATCCCACGATCCTCTTGGATACAGAGAACTGCAAAGTGCTGCCATCTCTTTTTAGAGGGCCGTGGGAGGCAAGGGGGTGGCTAATCGTAGCCATCATCTGGGGTCCTCGGGAATTCCAGCGCCTTTCGTCGGGGTTGTCTGTGGTATTGCATTTGCTAACACATGGCTTGCTGTTCTGTGGCAGCTCTTTGCATCTCAGGCTCAAAGCCTGCTGCTGATGACCACAGTGGCCATGCCAGTCTTCAGCAAGAAGAACGAGACGGTAAGTGCGGTGCCAGCTTCGCTCCCCGTCCAGCCAGCGGCAGGGAGAGGATGCAGTGGACCTCTGTGGGGCTTTTAAGCCAACAGCTCTTGAAAGCAGAGCTGGCCTTTAAGGGACTGCAGGAGACCCCTGGCAGGACGTGTGGCTGCTAATTTGTCTGACAAAATGATAGTCTGGCATCTCCTCTGAGCACTATTTCTTCCAAATGCCCCTTCACTGTGACATTTCTCCCTGTTTTATCCTGTCCATTGTCAAACTGAGCCTAATTCACAGACCCATAACGTTTCAGGCTGGAGGAGGTCATTATCTTGTCTAGCCTGTGCATTTTATTGCAGACCTTTATAGGAACAGTCCTTCACCAGCCAAACAACCTCTGTTTGGCAAAAGGGTCATCAAAGAAAGGCACCCAGCCCTGAGCTCTCCATCCTGGTTCTTCACTCCTCATTAAAAGCTGCTGCCTAAATTCCACCCTCAGTTAGTGTGGCCTCGCTTGCCTGTCATAATGGCTTTGTCTGCTGGATTAAAAAGCCTGTACCCTTTGGTATCTTCTCCTGGGGAGCATCTTCTACACTTGAATGAGGTCAGGCCTGTCTGTATTTTGGTAAGATTAAAAGGTTGTTTTTCATCAGGGCATTTACCCCAGGTTTTGACAGCCTTTAAACACTCTTTCCCACAGCATTTCTAGTTTCTCAGCAGGGAGAGGACCTTACCATTGCTGCACAGGGCATGAACTCTTCATCCAGGTCCTACCATCAGTTGTGTGCCTTCTCCACCTGAGGCTGGCCTTCATCTCTAACAATCTCTAACAGTGCTGCAGTGGGAGCCTGTGTGCTATTTTCCCATCATGCTCTCCAGATGATGCTCTCTTAGTAGATGACCAATTCCTCATTTCCTGGGGAGTTCAGCTTTCCTTTCTCCTAAATGAACCATTTTCTACTTGTCAAGTGAAAAAGTTAGCAGCTAGTCCAAGCTGTTCTGCAGGATCGCCTTGCCCTTGCTGTTGTTTAAACAGACTGAATGCAATGTTCTGCCCTCAGAATTTGTTGTCATGGTCGTGTATTACTTTTGAGCCATAGTTAGACATGCTGACAAGTACTAGAGACAAATACTCCCCTCCACAATCCCTGGGTGTGGTGGGCTCTGATCTGCCTCTGAGGGAGCTGTAGAAATACTCCTCCCCATAAACTCTGCAGCAGCTCCCTGAGGCTTTCTGAGCTGTGTTAGTTGGTTTTTGCATGAATACATTCATCCAAGCCCTGAGAGGACACATGAGGGACTAGAAGGAAGGCAATAGCCTGCATTTAGGTAGAGGGTTACCAAAGGTTTGCTCCTGAAAATGGATTCTCCTTTGTTTATTTTGAAGAGATCTCATGGCATTCTCCTGGGTGTGGTGGGCTCTGATGTACCACTGAGGGAGTTGTTAAAACTTGCTCCACGCTATAAGGTAAGGCTGAGATGAATGCAATTTGTTCTTTGGGACAGCAAAGTCCCTAATCCATGAGCACAGCTGAAAAAATCATTCCCCTGCCTGCAGGATCAGTGTAAAGCAAGAGGTGCTGGACCTGGCAATGTGTGGCTTCCATATAGCACATGGGAAACCATTCACTGCTAGGAGCTCTCAGGCTACTTCAGAAACAAAAGGGCTGGTCATAGACTCATAGAATTGTTAGGGTTGGAAGGGACCTCAGAGATCATCCAGTTCAAACCCTCTGCCATGGCCAGGGACACCTCACACTACAGCAGGTTGCTCACAGCCACATCCAGCCTGGCCTTCAAAACCTCCAGGGATGAGGCTTCCACCACCTCCCTGGGCAACCTGTGCCAGGGTCTCACCACCCTCATGGTCATGATCCAGTAGATGAGAAACAGGTCGTGGAACCTTTGCATCTTGATGGTTGTTGTGGTTTGAGCTTTCCTGGAGTCCAAAAGCCCAAATGGAACAGATTGAGGTTGCCTCCCCTCTCCCTTTTTTCCTGGTAGGGGAAAGCAAATTAGGCAGGAGAAAAGAGAGGCAAAATCACAACAGAAACAGTCTTGGATCGATTTGGAAGTAAAAAGGTTAAGTTTCACAAGATACAAAAGGCATTTGAGTGAAAGGAAAGTTACAAAGGTGTAAGGGAAAAGGGTATATAAAAATATACCCAAAGCCAGGCCCAGCTGGCACAGGATTCTCTGGCTGCAATGTGGATTCCCTTCAGATGCAGTCCTTAGGAGTGTGGATGCTGCATGGAGCAGGTCCCACCCCATGGTCACAGCAACAGCAGGGAGCAGCAGGAGCAGCCTCTCGGGCAGGCAAGGAGCAGGAGCAAGAGAGAGGGCAGGGCATGGCTCCCCTTAAACAGGCTTGGGGGAACAGGAAGGGGGAGTGGAATAGACTTTGAGCCGGGGGAAGGGGGGACCAAGTCCCTCTGCCCACCTGGGTCAGGTTTCTTTGTCCCCCTGGGGGCTAGGTTCTTTTCAGCGCACCCCCTCTAGAGGGTGTAACCCCCTCTGGCTGGGTGTGACCTGACACAGTGGTCACCTCCATAGACCTGCCAGAGATGACCCAGATCTGAGAGCCTGTCTCGGAAGAATTAAGGCTTTTTGTTCTGTTCCCAGCAGACACAAGGCTGCTGTGCCAGCTGGCGAGAGCATAAACTGGTCCCACTCTCAATGTCCTTAGCAGAAGGACTGAATGCACTACAGAGAGCCAACTTCTCTCTGGTGGCTGGAAGTATCCTTTCTGCAGAGCAGTGTGTCCTGGCAGGACAGTGTGTAAGAGGTTGGCTCTGGCTCGCTAGCTACAGTGTCTGCTCTCCACAACTGTCACTCCAACAACCTTCCCCTAGCTCTGTGTTCACTATATCTGGGGGGGAGAAAAAGAGGTTCTTCTGTAGGAAAGCTCTCCCAGAGGTACACCTTGTGGTTTCTGCTGCCAATTCTGTGCAGTGACCTTTTGTTCAGCCAGTCTGCACACCAGGAGACAGCCCGCACCGCCGAGGACCGCCGTGAAACCAGGCTGCCTCAGCTACCATTGCAGGCGTTCAGTTTCTCTCAGACAGCTGCCAGCAGTTAGGCAGCTGTCCAAAGCCTGATTGCTGAAGGCTCCCGGGACTGAAAGCGGGGTCAGAAGCTCTGTGAATATGTGTGGTGCTTCCAGGCATAGAATAGAATAGAATAGAATGGAATGGAATGGAATGGAATGGAATGGAATGGAATAGAGAAGGTTGGAAGAGACCTTCAAGATCATCGTGTCAAACCCATCAAGCAATCCAACCCACCTAAACAACTAACCCATGGCACCAAGCACCCCATCAAGTCTCCTCCTGAACACCTCCAGTGATGGTGACTCCACCACCTCCCCAGGCAGCCCATTCCAATGGGCAATCAATCTGTGTAGAAATTCCTTCTAACCTCCAGCCTGAACCTCCCCTGGTGCAACCTGAGACTGTGTCCTCTTGTTCTGGTGCTGGCTGCCTGGGAGAAGAGACCAACCTCTGCCTGTCTACAGCCTCCCTTCAGGTAGTTGTAGAGAGCAATAAGGTCACCTCTGAGCCTCCTCTTCTCCAGGCTAAGCAACCCCAGCTCCCTCAGCCTCTCCTCACAGGGCTGTGTTCCAAGCCCCTCACCAACTTCGTTGCCCTTCTCTGGACACCTTCCAGCAAGTCAACCTCCTTCCTAAACTGAGGGGCCCAGAACTGGACACAGGACTCAAGGTGTGGCCTAACCAGATGCAGGGCAGAGCATTCCCATGCAGCTGAAGGAAGTGCTCCTTGAGGCAACCCAGGAGCTGTGAGTGCTGGGGGGCATGCACTCAGCTACCTGATTTGTGTCTGGGGGAACCTTGTCCAGCAGCTTCCATTTTTAGCCACACTTAGGTTTTTTTTCTATAAGACTAATTAACACCTTTTCATCTTCCCCCCTTCACATCACTCAAAGGCCATGTGTCACAATGAACCTTTTTTCTGGGCCAAGGAGGGACACTATTCTTTCCTCCAAGGAGTGCCAGGGAAGGAGGGAAAAATTCATTGAAGAATTCTTTACCTTTGCTGCAGTTTGGAACAAAAATTTCCTTGTAAACAGAATTTCCCCAAGGTGTTGGACAGTTCAAGGGGGGTGGACTCCCCAAGTTTACATTATAATAATGATGAGTCCAGCTGAGTCAGTTGGTCTGAAGGATAGGTTAAAATCATTCCAGTGCAGTACTGAAAACCTTACATATTGCTGCAGAGTTTGTTTGCTCTTCTTCTTTTTGCCTTCTCACTCTGGGCTCTGCTCTGCTTTGGTTTTCATGCTGTACTCCCTCTGACCTTGGGCTTTCTCTGTGTTACTTCTCTAAAGGTACAAGGTGGAGGCAAGAGGGAGCCTGTGCTTTGTATAACTGTCATGGGGCCCTTTGTCTGCAAGAAGGGACAAGGAGTGGAATCAAAGGTACAGGGGCCACAGGCTCACAGGATGTTAGGGGTTGGAAGGGACCTCTGGAGGTCTTCCAGTCCAACCCCCCTACCAGAGCAGGACCAGAGAATCCAGCACAGGTCACACAGGAACACATCCAGACAGGGATGGAAAGGCTCCAGAGAAGGAGACTCCACAACCTCTCTGGGCAGCCTGCTCCAGGGCTCTGGGAGCCTCACAGGGAAGTTCTTCCTCATGTTGAGGTGAAACCTCTTGTGCTGCAGTTTCCATCCATAGCCTCTTGTCCTATCCCAGGGCACAAGTGAGCAGAGCCTGTCCCTGTCCCTTCCTTCCTGACCCCCAGCCCTCAGCTATTGATAGACATTGATCAGATTCCCTCTCAGTCTTCTCTCCAGACTAAACAGCCCCAGGGCTCTCAGCCTCTCCTCCCCAGGCAGTGCTGCAGTCCCTTCAGCATCCTTGTAGCCCTCCCTTGGACTCTCTCCAGCAGATCCCTGTCCCTCTGGAACTGGGGAGCCCAGAACTGGATGCAATATTCCAGGTGAGGTCTCACCAGGGCATAGTGGAGGGAGAGGAGAACCTCCCTGGATCTGCTGGACACACTCCTCTTGATGCATCCCAGGATCCCATTGGCCTTCTTGACCCCCAGGGCACATTGCTGTCCCATGCAGAACTTGCTGCCCATCAGGACTGCCCAGGACTGCTCTCTGGCAGATCCCCTCCCAGCCTGTACTGCTGCAGTTCATTATTCACTGGCAGGTGCAGGACTCTGCTCTCCTCCTTGTTGCCCCTCATTATGTTCCTCATTGCCCTGCACTGTAGTTATGCTGTGTGTGTATGTAAATATCTAAACATCCTGTATATCTTTGTTGCATTTTATACTGCTGCATTTTGTTCCTTCTGCAAACACAACTCCTGGAGCACTGCCTTATGAGGAGAGGCTGAGGGCCCTGGGGCTTTTCAGTCTGGAAAAGAGAAGACTGAGAGGGGATTTAATCAATGTTTATCAATATCTGAGGGCTGGGGGTCAGGAGGGAGGGGACAGACTCTGCTCACTTGCTCCCTGGGATAGCACAAGGAGCAATGGATGTAAGCTGCAGCACAGGAGGATCCACCTCAACACAAGGGGAAACTTCTGTACTGTAAGGGTCACAGAGCACTGAAGCAGGCTGCCCAGAGAGGTTGTGGAGTCTCCTTCTCTCTGGAGACTTTCAAGGCCTGTCTGGATGTGTTCCTCTGTGATCTGAGCTAGATTGTATGGCCCTGCTCTGGCAGAGGGGGTTGGACTCGATGATCTCTTTGGTTCCCTTCCCATCCCTGACATCCTGTGAACCTCTGAGGCTGTGATTTTCACTTCCAAATTCTGAGTGTGGAGGATTTGCTCTGTGGGGCAGATTTACCACAAGATAAATGGTTGGGGGAATCTAATTCAACCCATAGCAACCTTGGAGGCAGGACACAACTTCCTAGAAGCTCTTTGAACTTGAGATCAGTTTGGAAAACCAGGATCCTCAACTAGAGGCCCCTGGCACATGGGTTACAAAGGAGCAGTTCCAGAGTTGCAGTCTTTGAGATCTTGGCCATTTCTAATTGCATTTACCAGGCTGTGAAATTCCAGCTTTGATTTGGCAACCAGGGAGCTTGCTGTAGTCCTGACACAATGTCTTGGTCTCATTCATGCCACACTGAGCTTAAAAAACCCCACTGTTTCATTGCCTTTGACACCATCCCCCACAGCAAACTCCTGGCTAAGCTGTCAGCCCATGGCTTGGACAGCAGCACTCTGAGCTGGGTTAGGAACTGGCTGGAGGCTGAGCCCAGAGAGTGGTGGTGAATGGTGCCACAGCCAGCTGGCAGCCAGGCACCAGTGGTGTCCCCCAGGGATCAGTGCTGGGCCCCAGCCTCTTTAACATCTTCATTGATGATCTGGATGAGGGGATTGAGTCAGTCATCAGCAAATTTGCAGATGACACCAAGTTGGGAGCAGATGTTGGTCAGTTAGAGGGCTGAAGGGCTCTGCAGAGGGACCTTGCCAGGCTGGACAGATGGGCAGAGTCCAACAGGATGGCATTCAACAAGTCCAAGTGCCAGGGGCTGCACTTTGGCCACAGCAACCCCATGCAGAGCTACAGGCTGGGGTCAGAGTGGCTGAGAGCTGCCAAACAGAGAGGGACCTGGGGGTGTTGGTTGATGGTAGGCTGAACATGAGCCAGCAGTGTGCCCAGGTGGCCAAGAAGGTCAATGGCATCCTGGCCTGGATCAGGAACAGTGTGGCCAGCAGGAGCAGGGAAGTCATTGTGCCCCTGGACTCTGCATTGGTTAGGCCACACCTTGAGTCCTGTGTCCAGTTCTGGGCCCCTCAGTTTAAGAAGGACATTGAGACACTTGAAGGTGTCCAGAGAAGGGCAACAAAGCTGGGGAGGGGTCTGGAGCACAGCCCTGTGAGGAGAGGCTGAGGGAGCTGGGGTTGCTTAGCCTGGAGAAGATGAGGCTCAGGGGAGACCTTCTTGCCCTCTACAACTACCTGAAGGGAGGTTGTAGCCAGGAAGGGGTTGGTCTCTTCTCCCAGGCAACCAGCGCCAGAACAAGAGGACACAGTCTCAAGCTGTGCCAGGGGAAGTTTAGGCTGGAAGTGAGGAGAAAGTTCTTCACTGAGAGAGTTGTTAGCCATTGGAATGTGCTGCCCAGGGAGGTGGTGGAGTCCCCATCCCTGGAGGTGTTCAAGAGGGGATTGGATGTGGCACTTGGTGCCATGGTCTAGTCATGAGGTCTGTGGTGACAGGTTGGACTTGATGATCTTTGAGATCTCTTCCAACCTTGGTGATACTGTGAGACTGTGATGTAGAGAGAGTCTGAAGCTTTGATCTGGGATGTGCAAAATGCAGGATCCACTTTCTCCAGAAAGGCAGACAGATGGTAAATGACTTCCTCACTGCTACCCTTCCAGGATTGTCTCTGTAGGAACAGAAAGCAGCAATATTTTAGTCTTTATTTTTAAGCTAGAAACTTCAACCACTCTTATTTGCCCTGGGACACCCCTTCTTTTGGCAAGCACAGGCTATCAGTAGGGTTTTGGCAGCTAAAGGTTTGGCTGGAATTTGTATTCTAATACAGCCTTGATCCAAGTAATTGCTCTCTGGGAAATCTCTTTGCAGATCAGGTCAGCCAGTGTGTGCTCTTAATAGATCCTGCTAGTCCTTAAAAAGCATTTTAAGACTACAGGATTGCACACTTGGCCTAGGCTAGGGCTGATCTTGCCAAGATTGAAACCTAATGCAGAGTTCTCTGAAGCCTGACCAGGTTTCCATCTGTGAGCTTCATACTCACTTGTTCATTCATTCACTGCTCTGCCTGTGTCATGATGGCCACACAGACCTGTTCCTGCTCTTTCTGTGCTGTTCCATAGACCCATAGAATTGTCAGGGTTGGAAGGGACCTCCAGGATCAGCCAGTTCCAACCCCTCTGCCATGGCCAGGGACACCTCACACTGCAGCAGGTTGCTCACAGCCACCTCCAGCCTGGCTGCAAACACCTCCAGGGATGAGGCTTCCACCACCTCCCTGGGCAACCTGTGCCAGGCTCTCACCACCCTCATGGGGAACAACTAATTCCTGACATCCAATCTGAATCTACCCATTTCTAGTTTTGCTCCATCCCCCCCAGTCCTATCACTCCCTGACACCCTCAAAAGTCCCTCCCCAGCTTTCTTGTAGCCCCCTGCAGATACTGGAAGGCCACAAGAAGGTTTCCTCAGAGCCTTCTCCTCTCCAAACTGAACCCCAACTCTCTCAGTCTGTCTCCATGTGACAGCAGCTCCAGCCCTCTGCTCATCCTTGTGGCCCTTCTCTGGACACTCCAGCACCTCCAGATCCTTCCTGTAACAGAAGCTCCAGCCCTGGACACAGTGCTGCAGGTGTGGTCTCAGCAGAGTGGAGCAGGGAGGGAGAATCCCCTCCCTGGCCCTGCTGGTGATGCAGGTTTATGACATTCCTCATCGCTGCCCATTTTCTGTGCACCACTGCTGAGCCTGCTGTGGACAACTTATTGTGTCTCTGGGTGGCAACTGCTCCCCAGGACACTCAGACTTTAGTTGGGGGGCACCCTTTTCTGAGTGTGTACACAGATCCTTTCCTGCATCCATGCACAGTCAGCCTGCTTGCCAGAGATAAACAACTGGGGGTTTCCATTGGTCAATAACTTCAGAAGGAAAACAGTGCTGAAGGGTGCTGGTGCTAGGGGATCAGTGGCACCCATTACACAGCAGTTTCTACTTAAAGCACTAATTATTCCCCTGCCTCTCTCTCCAGCTGGGTGTCCATGGATACGCCTTTCTGAACACCAACAACGGCTACATCCTTTCACACCCAGACCTCCGTCCTTTGGTACGTATAGCTTTGATTAGAAGGCCCTCTAGGGCTCCCTCAGGGGCATGAGGGCCAGAGAGCTCTGTTCTACATACCCAGATGTACAGATGCACACAGCTGTGCACGATGTGTAAGGCTCTCTGCCTGTCTGCTCTCCACAAGAGCACGTGTGAGGGCTGTTTGTGAGTGCCTGCTGTGCTGTGGGTGCAGGAGTAGCTCTATCCATGCAAGGGGTCACTGCCAGGCTGAAGAAACAATTCCTTTTGCTCAGGCATATCTCTCAGAATCACAGAATCACACAAACATTCAGGTTGGAAAAGAGCCTCAGGATCAACCAAGTCCAGCCCAGAACCCTACTCTGCAAGGGTCACCCCTAAACCATAGCCCCAAGCACCACAGCCAAACCACCTTGAAACACAGCCAGGCTTGGGCACTCCACCACCTCCCTGGGCAGCACATTCCAAGGCCTGACCACTCTTGCTGGGAACAAATTCTTCCTACTGCCCAGTCTAACCCTGCCCTGCTGCAGCTTGAGGCTGTTCCCTCTTGTTCTATCACTAATTACCTGGGAGAAGAGATCAGCACCAAGCTCTCCACAACCTCCTTTCAGGTAGCTGTAGAGAACATTGCACATGAGTAGCATCCCAGCAGCTGGAGTGTTGGGCATTCTGAGGATCTGAGAGTAGCAGGGCACAATGCCACATGCTAATTCAGGAGCAGTTTAGAGACTTCTATTCCATTCCATTCCATTCCATTCCATTCCATTCCATTCCATTCCATTCTATTCCATTCCATTCTATTCCATTCTATTCTATTCTATTCTATTCTATTCTATTCCATTCCATTCCATTCCATTCCATTCCATTCCATTCCATTCCATTCCATACCATTCCATTCCATTCCATTCCATTCCATTCCATTCCATTCCATTCCATTCCATTCCATTCTACTAGCAGTCTGAAAAGGCCTTTGGAGGTCTAAGGGAGTGGCTGCAAGGATGTTTCTCCCTCACGGTACCACCATGTGGCTCCAGACCTCACATCTGTCTGCAAACACAGCATGCAATGATTTCACATTTCATACACATGCCTGCAGGCACAAGTCCATGCTACAAGTGTCAGTGTGGTTACTGGCAAGAGAAATTGCCACCACAGGGCTTCACAGCAGCTGTCTGAAAAAGGCAGCTTTGCACAGAGGCACCACAGGCACAGGTAGCTGCTTCAGTGTGTGAAGAGCAGGGGACCATCATCTTGTAGAGGAAATGGTTTCATAGCTGCTTCAGGGGAGGTGCAGTGTGGATGCTAGGAAATATTTCTTCCCAGAGAGGGTTCTTAGACACTGGAATGGTCTGCCCAGGGCAGTGCTGGAGCCACCATCCCTGGAGGTGTTTAAGCAGTGTGTGGAGCTGGTGCTTAGGGACATGGTTTAGTGCTGACCCTGCAGTGCTGGGTGGAAGGTTGGACAAGATGAGATTGGAGGTCTCTGCCAACTGTGTGTCTTCAGTGATTCTGTGATCTTTCCCGGATGGGAGCAAGGTAAAGCAGCCAAGGGCACTGATGAAATTGGCCTAAGACTACAGGGAAATGGCCTGCATGAGTCAGTGAGCCCAAGGTGGGAAGCCTACCTTTCTGTCAGTGGAGGCAAAGCCTCCTTCCCATTAGAACTGGTGTCATAGTGTTAATGGTTTACACTCTTAAGTGTGGGGGAGAACCTGGTTGCTTGGAAGCAAGTATGCTGCTGTTTAGAAAAATGCTCTCACAAAGAGGTTGTAGTCTTTACCTGGAAATTTCCCTATGTTCTTACCTGGCCCTTGCTCCTGGATCAGCCTCTCCTACTACTCTCCTAGCCCTGCACTGTCCACAGAAAGAAATGCATGGGACCAAGAAAGTTCTTACACCCAAATACTGCCTTCCTGCTCAGAGAATAAATAAGACCCCTCTGCTTTTCAACTGCATAGCAACTCTGACAGGCTTCATTTGAGGGAGTTACCTAACCACTTACTTACTTGTGTCCTTCCTCCCTTCCATCCTTCCTTCCTCCCTTCCTTCCTCCCTTCCTCCCTCCCTTCCTTCCTTCCTTCCTTCTTTCTCTGTTTCACTTGTCTTTTTCTTTCTTTCACCCTTTCCTTTCCTTTCCTTTCCTTTCCTTTCCTTTCCTTTCCTTTCCTTTCCTTTCCTTTCCTTTCCTTTCCTTTCCTTTCCTTTCCTTTCCTTTCCTTTCCTTTCCTTTCCTTTCCTTTCCTTTCCTTTCCTTTCCTTTCCTTTCCTTTCCTTTCCTTTCCTTTCCTTTCCTTTCCTTTCCTTCCCTTCCCTTCCCTTCCCTTCCCTTCCCTTCCCTTCCCTTCCCTTCCCTTCCCCCCTTCCCCTTCCCCTTCCCCTTCCCCTTCCCCTTCCCCTTCCCCTTCCCCTTCCCCTTCCCCTTCCCCTTCCCCTTCCCCCCTTCCCCTTCCCCTTCCCCTTCCCCTTCCCCCCTTCCCCTTCCCCCCTTCCCCTTCCCCCCTTCCCCTTCCCCTTCCCCTTCCCCTTCCCCTTTCTCTCTTTTGCATTCCTTTCTTTATTTATGTTTCTTTCTTTTGTCTTCCTTCCTTCCTTCCTTTACTCTTTTTGTTTTGTTTTTAACCAATGACCAGTATAAAGAAGGGAAGAAACTAAAGCCTAAGCCAAACTACAACAGTGTAGATCTCTCAGAAGTGGAATGGGAAGACCAGGATGAAGTAGTAAGTATCAGAAAGTGAAATTAGCCCTTTTCTTTTTTCTTTTACCTCCTTTTTTCTATGACCTAGTGTGCCTGTACAGAAGGGGACCAGCAGGCAGCAGGTACTCCTGGCTTTTTCCTGTGCCTGACTGGTCCTAAGAGAGTTTAGCAGTCTACAAGAGGATGAGGATGATGCTCATCCCTAAAGAGGTCGTCTGGCTTTTCAGTATGAGTTTTCCTTCTCATAGAACAGGGTGGGAAAGCATTGGCAGGATTGCCTTGGAGAGTGCTCCAGGGAGTCAGTCTGCAGGTACCTGGCCCAAATGCTGCCTTGATACAAAACCAGGATAGGTTAGGAGTATGGAAGTGTCTCATGATGTTACCCAAACATGAAGTATGTGAGATATAGCTGAAGCCACTCAACTAATGAGATCTGCAAGAAGGAACAAAGTACGTTCAAAAAGAGACTAAACCCTGCAGCTAATGACAAAGAGCATAGAGGGACTTTGTCACTTGAGAATAAAGGGATTTCCAGCAGCCACCTTATTGCACAGGTGTGGAGGCACTGAAAACAACAGCTGGCCAGAGGAAATGATTAGAAAACAACCTTCTCCACTTGAGCCAAATTATTCACAAGTGACAAGAAACAGCTTGCACCTTAACAGCTGCATATTGCCATGATGCACAGCTAGGAACCCAGATACAACAGGACGGTGGAGAGGTTCCTCTGGGGCTGGTTTTCTCTTACTCAGAAGAATTAGAAGACAATAGATTCTTAAGTTACTAAGATAAGAACTGAATTTGGAGTAAGATCAAATGAGGTGCAGGACACCTGCTACTGGATTACAGGGGACACTGAAGTTACTAAGATAAGAACTGAATTTGGAGTGAGATAAAATGAGGCGTAGGGCACCTGCTACTGGATTACTGCCAAGATAAAAGGATCTGATGCTATAGATATCCACTTAAACAGGTAGGAGAAATGATCTGCCCAGCAAGAGGACCAAAGTAGGTACTGCTGCTAGTGCAGGCCAAGTACAAAGGGCCACCCCAAAGGAACTTGGGAACTGGAAGAGTGGCAAATTGAGGCAGCGAGCACAGTGGAACTGGCTGTGAAACATGGAAAGCAAGACAAAAATATCAGGCTCTACATGCAGTGGAAGCAAATGAAGGTTACCAATGGCTTTGTGTGGATTTGCTGAAGCTGTTCTCCCATTGCAGTTCTCTCTCTTTCTGGAGCCACTTCTAGAGCTGCTCCTGTTTACCCAGTTCAGTTTTTTACCCCCCAAAAAGAGAGAAAATCCAGAAAATGAGAGGATTTTGCTTTGCTGTTACATTTACATGGCTAGCATGTTTCTATCAGATCAAATAGCATCAATACCTCAAGGCAAATATGATGCAAAGTGCAAGGGTTCTGTCCCTACACACTCAGAGTATGACTGTCTAGTGGTGGGGGGGGGAAAGGCAAAAGAGGCATGAAAACCAAAGCAAATTTGTGTTCCTCTACTGCATCTTCCAGAAGAAAGAAAAGTTGCAGTCACTGAGGGTACAGAGACATTCAGTGACGTGGATGATATCTGCAGTGTGACTTCAGCAAGTCTAGAGGCTCTGGAGATACACCCACTGCAGCAGAGAGCTGCCAACATTTCAGCAGCTCTGGTATTAGACCAACGACAGACTCAACAGCAGTTGCAGCAGAGGCTCAGCAACGCTGATAAGCAGCAAATCTTGACTGGAAAAATATGCCCAAGTGCTAATGATGTGTAATGCTATAAAGAAATCCAGGGGAGGAAGATGGCAATGTCTGGAGAATACCAACTGATGCACACTAGCACTAGCAGCAGCCTGGCAGCAAGGCAGTTTCAGCTTGTGAAGCAGCACAGGATTATTCTCAGTGTGAGGAGAGGAAAAGAAAGAAAAAAAGAAGGGTTGAGAGATCCTCCCCAGCAGCCTAGGAGCTATCAGCCAAACAGGTTTTCCTCAGCCTTGACAGAACCACCCAAGAAGAAATTGGTCTGCCAAGATGTTGGAGTGGCAAAGCACCTGGGTGCTGTGAGATCCCTCAGGCACACTGCACGTCAGTGTAGGTTTGAAGCACACAAGCAGGCAGGGGAAAGGAGTCAGCAGCACTTGTTAGCAGTTGTGGGGACAACACATGCTGGAGCAGGAGAGTTTGCTGTTTGGGTTGTGTCCTAGCTCTGAGGCACGAGCTGCCCAGGGCAGAAGGACAGAGAAGATATTTTACCCCTTCCCAAGGGGTGAGATACAAATGCTCCACACTGGGTTGGAAGTTTAAATGGAAATTCCATTTACAAATCTACACAAAAGGTATTCAGGTAGAAGGTTTGCACTCACAAACTAGGCTCAGTCCTTCACCTGGACCTACCAGGCCAGAACCTTCCAGAGCCTCCCAGAAACCTCCACCCCCCTCAGCCTCAGCAGCCCAAGAGCAGCCAAGCTGCCACACACACACACTAGACCCAGGCCTGCTGCAGGCTTCCCCAGGCCCTGTGGGGTAGCTGGAAACTCACTGCCAGCCATGGCCAGGAGAAAACCTCTCCCCCACAAGCCATAAAGATAACCACACACATGTCCTGAGATGGAGAGCAGGGAGAGAGATTGGCTGTACAGCCCCTAAGGAGAGGAATACAGGAGAACAAAAAAGAATAACAGATTACAATACCCTGGGATGAACTGCCTGACCCCTGGGACTCCCTAGCCTCTAGAAGACTTTTCTTTATCAATATAGAATCATAGAATTACAGAATTGTCAGGGTTAGAAGGGACCTCAAGGATCAGCCAGTTCCACCCCCCCTGCCATGGGCAGGGACACCTCACACTACAGCAGGTTGCTCACAGCCACCTCCAGCCTGGCTGCAAACACCTCCAGGGATGAGGCTTCCACCACCTCCCTGGGCAACCTCTGTCAGTCTCTCACCACCCTCATGGGGAACAACTTCTTCCTAACATCCAATCTGAATCTACCAATTTCTAGTTTTGCTTCATCTCCCCCCAGTCCTATCACTCCCTGACACCCTCAAAAGTCCCTCCCCAGCTTTCTTGTAGCCCCCTTCAGATCCTGGAAGGCCACAAGAAGGTCTCCTCAGAGCCTTCTCTTCTCCAGACTGAACAACCCCAACTCCCTCAGTCTGTCCTCAGAGCAGAGCAGCTCCAGCCCTCTGCTCATCCTCGTGGCCCTTCTCTGGACACTTTCCAGCACCTCCAGATCCTTCTTGTGACAGAGGCTGCAATTAACTCTTAATTTCCCTTATCCTAGAACAGAAAGGAGCACTTCAGCATTCACCAGACCATTTGTCCACACTCTGATACACATTTTACAAAGTGTTGTCAGAACTGTCCTGCCTAAAAAGCAATCAGCATGATGTAGGCTCCTAGGCACCAGCACAACAGCTGATTTCTCCATGTTGTAAAAGCTACTGAGGAAGAAGCAGCAAGCCAGGACTGTGGCATCATTCTACAGCTACTGTCACCTGGGGGCTGGACACAGGAAAAGTAGGCAGCCTGCAGACTATCTGGAGCTAAGGAGATCAAAGGAGATTTCAGATAGCCACTGATCTGCTTCTGCACTGCCTAATATAAAAGGAGATATAGATGAAGCAACAACAACTGAACTAAATCCAGACCCCATTGAAAATGCTGCAGGCTCTCAGACCAGAATAGATGAATAGTATCACAGAGTCACAGAATGTTAGGGGTTGGAAGGGACCTGGAAAGCTCATCCAGTCCAACCCCCCTGCCAGAGCAGGAGCACCTAGAGCAGATCACACAGGAACACAGCCAGGCAGGCTTTAAATATCTCCAGAGAGGGAGACTCCACAACCCCCATGGGCAGCCTGTGCCAGGGCTCTGCCATCCTCACAGGGAGAAAATTCTTCCTCATATTTCCATGGAACTTCCTCTGCCTCAGCTTCCACCACTGCCTCTTGTGCTGTCCTTGGGCATCCCCCAGCAGAGCCTGGCTCCAGCCTCTGGGCACTCACCCTGCACAGCTTTATCAACAGGAATGAGGTCACCCTCAGGCTCCTCCTCTCCAAGCTACAGAGCCCTCAGCTCCCTCAGGCTCTCCTTGTGAGAAAGATGTTCCACTGCCTTCATCATCTTTGTGGCTCTGTGCTGGACTCTTTCAAGCAATTCCTTGAGGTCCTTCTTGAACCAAGGGGCCCAGAACAGGAGCTCTCAGTTCAAGGGGTCCTTGCTGTGTCTCTGGCAGGAGGTCAAACACTCTTAGCCAAAAAGGAGTAACAGTCCCAGGCAGTGTTTTGCTTTCCAAGATGTGGGCCTTGGGAAACACAAGCTTTGTATTCTAGGTCTGTAAATAACCCACATCAAACAG
The DNA here is from genome assembly GCF_014839835.1 of Dryobates pubescens. Taxonomy (NCBI): domain Eukaryota; kingdom Metazoa; phylum Chordata; class Aves; order Piciformes; family Picidae; genus Dryobates; species Dryobates pubescens. Next base: position 25,813,988 of record NC_071626.1, read on the forward strand.
CCACCATCAACAGAACTGTGGCCCTGTACAGTAAAAGCTGTGAGCCTGGCCAGTAGCTGGAATGGAGGCCTGCTCTGGAAGCAATTTGTGTGAATGAAGAAGTGACTTTCCAGCTGGTTTTCCTATCCAGGCTGAAGCAATAGGCTGATATGCTCTGGCAGGCTGGATGTTAAGTTAAAGTTTCTGCACTTGTGGAACAATTCCTTGGCTCTGCCTTGCCAGAGGCTGGGATTCACTGTGCCAATTACATCCTGCCTTTGGAACCTGGACTGAATAAGAAGGGTCTTCTCTGCTGCCTGCTCTGCTATCATACAGTCTTGCTTTGCTGTGCTAAGCAGCTGCTTTGATGCAGCTCAGAAGTGGTGCCTGTAACTCATACATCAGTTTAGAAAATGCCCAAGAGCTTTGGGACCAGTCTGGAGCAGGTACTGAGTTTCTCAGGTGTCTCCTCTTCCAGGCTCCCACAGCACCTTGCTAACGACTTCCGAGCTGCCAAACAGTGAAGTCTGAAGCTTGGGCTGGCAGCTTCAGAGCCTGCAGATCCTTCCCTTTTGCTAAAGACACATCAACAAGCTTTCAACACAAGCCATTATTGCATGTGTCGCGTATCATCTTGACTGAACAAGGATCCTGGCCACGGAGAATAGCTGCCTCGGTTTAAAAGAAGCAATAAAGAGCTGTAGGGGAGGGGGGAGGGCGTTGTTGAGGGGAGGAGGTTGCTTGGGGGAGGGGGGACGGGGACACCCTTCTGTCAGTCCCTGCATTGTTATGACAAGTGGCTCTGTTAACTCCCTGCCTGGAGACACTAACACTGACCTTGTTCCCCTCTGCAGCTGAGAACTGCCATGATCAATGGGGAAACAGGCTACCTCTCTATGGATGTGAAGGTCCCTGTGGATAAAGGGGTAAGAAATGATCCTTCTCTTCAGGTCCCACAAGAGAGGGGATGGGAAATGGGTGCTGAAGAACCACAAAGGCTGTGGCTTTAACAAGCTCAGCATTTCTGTTGTTTCACTACACACACAACACCCGTGCTAGAGACACAAACCAGAGCAGCGTCAGAGGCGCTCTGCACACCTAGTGACACCCTGCTCTAAGAGGGGTTGAAAATGCCTCATAGCTCTCTGCTTTGTCCAGGAAACCCCCAAAGCCATGTTGCTCACTGCTTATAGGGCTGTGAAATGAATCAGAGGTCTTCAAGAATTTAGAATGGGGAAGACTATACTGAGCTGACCTAGACAAAAAGAGGCTTGGAGACTTCCTGAACTGCAGTTTCCTACTCAGAAACACTCAGGAAAACCTTGTCAGAATGAGACTCCCTTCATCTAGGACCAGGATTAAGTTTCTGTGCAAACAGTTTCAGACATTTTCTGGAAAGTCCTGGTGAAATGGAGACCCTTGAAGGTTCCCTAGCAGCTCAAACTGGGGGCTATCCATTTCCCTTTGGAGTCAGTGCCAAACTGCCTTCTCCATTTATGTTCGCTGCTACTTTATCATTGGAGTTTATTTAACTTAACTCTCCTAAAGGTTTTGGCTTCCATCAGTTGCTGTTTGGAAGTATTCCAGAGTCCTGCAAGTTATACTGGCTGGAAGTCTTCCATATTTCAGGAAAAGTTTCCATCTTTTATAAGGGAGCATGTTTTTCCTTCAGTGATGAAGCTGGCTGACCTGCTCCCCATGCCAAGCCACAGTCAGCAGCACTTCCAACAAACCCACTGCTACCAGCCACTGCTGGAATAGAATAGAGTAGAATAGAATAGAATGGAATGGAATAGGATAGAATTAACCAAGTTGGAAAAGACCCTCAAGAGATCAAGTCCAACCTGTCATCCAACACCATCTAATCAACTAAACCATGGCACCAAGTGCCTCAGCCAGGCTCTTCCTAAACACCCCCAGGGATGGTGACTTCACCACCTCCCTGGGCAGCACATCCCAATGGCCAATCTCTCTTGCTGGGAAGAACTTCTTCCTAACATCCAGCCTAAACCTCCCCTGGCACAGCTTGAGACTGTGTCCTCTTGCTCTGGTGCTGGGTGCCTGGGAGAAGAGACCAACCCCCACCTGGCTACAACCTCCCTTCAGGGAGTTGGAGAGAGCAAGAAGGTCTCCCCTGAGCCTCCTCCTCTCCAGGCTAAGCAACCCCAGCTCCCTCAGCCTCTCCTCACAGGGCTGTGCTCCAGACCCCTCCCCAGCTTTGCTGCCCTTCTCTGGACACCTTCCAGCATCTCAACATCTTTCCTAAACTGAGGGGCCCAGAACTGGACACAGGACTCCAGGTGTGGCCTAACCAGAGCAGAGTACAGGGGCAGAATGACCTCCCTGTTCCTGCTGGCCACACTGTTCCTGATGCAGGCCAGGATGCCATTGGCCCTCTTAGCTGCCTGGGCACACTGCAGGCTCATGTTCAGCCTACCATCAACCAGCACCCCCAGGTCCCTCTCTGCCTGGCTGCTCTCAGCCACTCTGACCCCAGCCTGTAGCACTGCCTGGGGTTGTTGTGGCCAATGTGCAGAACCTGGCACTTGGATGTGTTCAGTCTCCTGCCCTTGGACTCTGCCCATCTGCCCAGCCTGTCCAGGTCCCTCTGCAGAGCCTCTCTACCCTCCAGCAGATCAACTCCTGCCCCCAGCTTGGTGTCGTCAGCAAATTTACTGCTGATGGACTCAATGCCCTCATCCAGATCATCAATAAAGATGTTAAAGAGCATGGGGCCCAGTACTGATCCCTGGGGCACACCACTAGTGCCTGGCTGCCAGCTGGCTGTGGCACCATTCACCACCTGGTGCCCTCTTGTTTACCATTTTCTTTTTGTTTACAGCACTGCAGCTGCTTCTCATTCCACATCTGATTTAAGCCCAGTTCAACTCATTATTAAGAATAAAATTCCATGAGGAGCTGTCTCAAGTGCTTTCTATAAACCCAGATCCATTGCATGTCCTTTATTTCCTTCATCCATTCTCTTTGTTACTCTGTCAGAAAGGCAATTAGAGTTTTCCAGCAAGGTCTATTCTGTGTAAGTCTTGACTGCTTATTTCTCTGTGCTAACCTCTTTCTCTATCTCTGTGCACCTCAATACCATTTGCTCTGAGTCATCCAGAGATGGGGAATCTTTCTGCTCTCCTACCCAGGGTAAAAAAAAAGAAAAAGATACCAAAAAGTGTCTTTGTAGGAGCTATTATCTGCTTCATTCTGCAGCTCTGCAAGCCTTAGGAAGTGTAAGTAAGATCAGGTGACTGCCTGGTGGATGTGGGGCAGGCTGTGGATGTGGTCTACCTGGACCTCAGCAAGGCCTTTGACACCATCCCCCACAGCAAACTCCTGGCCAAGCTGTCAGCCTCTGGCTTGGAGAGCAGCTCTCTGAGCTGGGTTAGGAACTGGCTGGAGGCTGAGCCCAGAGAGTGGTGGTGAATGGTGCCACAGCCAGCTGGCAGCCAGGCACCAGTGGCATCCCCCAGGGATCAGTGCTGAGCCCCATCCTGTTCAATATCTTTATTGATGATCTGGATGAGGGGATTGAGTCCATCAGCAGTAAATTTGCAGATGACACCAAGCTGGGAGCAGATGTTGGTCAGTTAGAGGGCTGAAGGGCTCTGCAGAGGGACCTTGACAGGCTGCACAGATGGGTAGAGACCAACAGAATGGCATTCAACAAGTCCAAGTGCCAGGGGCTGCACTTTGGCTACAGCAACCCCATGCAGAGCTACAGGCTGGGGTCAGAGTGGCTGGGGAGCAGCTAAACAGAGAGGGACCTGGGGGTGCTGATTGACTGCTGCCTAAACATGAGCCAGCAGTGTGCCCAGGTGGACAAGAAGGACAATGGCATCCTGGCCTGCATTAGGAACAGTGTGGCCAGCAGGAGCAGGGAGGTCATTCTGCCCTGTGCTCAGCACTGGTTAGGCCATACCTTGAGTCCTGTGTCCAGTTCTGGGCTCCTCAATTTAGACACTTGAAGGTGTCCAGAGAAGGGCAACAAAGCTGGGGAGGGGTCTGGAGCACAGCCCTGTGAGGAGAGGCTGAGGGAGCTGGGGTTGCTTAGCCTGGAGAAGAGGAGGCTCAGGGGAGACCTTCTTGCTCTCTACAACTCCCTGAAGGGAGGTTGTAGCCAGGAGGGGGCTCTTCTCCCAGGCAACCAGCACCAGAACAAGGGGACACAGTCTCAAGCTGTGCCAGGGGAAGTTTAGGCTGGAGGTGAGGAGAAAGTTCTTCACTGAGAGAGTTGTTAGCTATTGGAATGTGCTGCCCAGGGAGGTGGTGGAGTCACCGTCCCTGGAGGTGTTCAAGAGGGGACTGGATGTGGCACTTGGAGCCATGGTTTTGTTGTCAGGAGGTGTTGGGTGACAGGCTGGACTTGCTGAGCTCTGAGGTCTTTTCCAACCTTATTGATTCTATGATTCTATGATAATAGGAGGCTGGGAGACTGAAGCTGAGTGTGTGACAGTTTTACTATTAGCAGAATACACACCAAGAGGGGACCAGAAGTGAAACTTAGCAATTCTCACTTGTCCCCTACCCTGCTAGCTGATGAAGCAGAGCAGCAGATTAAACAAAGGAACTGCTGAGAGAGCCTTCAAACAAAGAGGAGGTGGCAGCCAGAGGATGGAGAAGGAGCTGAGTGAAGGGGATAGAAATGATTCTGTCAGCCACGTAAACAGGACTGCCCAGGATGATCCAAGGAAGGGATTGAGAGTGGAGTGAGAGAGAGAGGGCAAAATAAGGGGTGGTTGTTACAGAGGTCTGGTGGCTGAGAGGGCATTGCTTGCAGGTAGGGTACAGAGTGGTGGTGGTCATGAAAGCAAAGGAGCAAGGACATGGGTAAGAGCTGTGGCAAACCACTGGTAAGGGCATTAGCCAGGACTGGCTGCCACTGCCTGCTGCAGTGACAATACCCAGCCTGGGAACACACCTGTTGCCAGCCCACTGGTGCTGCTGGTCAGCCACCCTACCCCTGTGCCAACACATCCTTCTGTTCCCTCTTGCTCTGCACAGCACAGCAAAGCCCTGCCCCGTCCTCCTTAGCCCTGCTTGGCTCAAGGGTGCCTCTGCTGCCTTCCTTCCCACGGATAAGCAGTGACACCTCCAGCTCTCCCAGGGAGGGCTAGCCAGCAATCTTCTCTCTCTGCCCAAAGAGTGGTTTGCCCTCCCTTCTACAAGGTGCATGTGCTGAGTGGCTACTTGTGCAGAGGAAGGCAGATCAGAACGAGCAGAACAAGATCTGCTGAAGGAAAGGCTCTCAGAGTAGTGATGTCCTGGGGCATTTTCTACTGCACCCTTTACCCCAGGGGCAGGCCCACACCTACAGGTCTCCTCCTTTTCCATGCATGCCCCTCTCCACCATCAGATCAGACTGGCAAGGAAAGGGAGGCCAGCAAAACACCTTCATGCCATGTTCTTTGTGGGTATCACAGCACTTTTGGGGCACCTCGCCTCAGTAAAAGACTTGGACCCAGTTGCTCAGCATTACCACCCTTGGAGAGAGAGAAGGGAGGGAAGGCTGAGCTGTCTGCCACCTCCTCACCAAACAAAAATCCCCACCAGCCCATCTTCTGTGTGTAAAAACTCACTGTGAAGCTGTGGTGGGGTGAAATTTCCTCCCCCCCAACATTAACTTTGCCAGACCAGCTGAGCTGGAAGCAGATGCAAGCTGTATTTTACAGGCAAGACTCCAATCTACAGGGGGATGCAATGAGCATGGACAAAACATCCAGGAGGTAAAGTATTCACAGGGATTTACAATTAACAAACAGCACAAGAGCCACTCTGGTCAGAGACCAGAAGAAGCTACCAGCCTCCCCTTCCTTGCCCACCCAGGCTCCCCTGGCCAAAGAAGGGAGAGAGAGAGAGCAGAGAAAGATGCTGTTAGACTTAACCAAAACAATGCAGCCAAGGTCAAGCAGAGGCAAGTTAGCATCTCTCCAGAGCAACAAAGCAAGAAGAGAAGAGACAAGAGGAAGGAATTCTTTTGGTACAACCAGGCTTAAGATGGGTATCTCTCCATTGGAGTGGTTTAGAGTTATCTTGGGTTTCCTTTTCACACCCAGTAGTGAAAGAGAGATTGGCCACTGGAATGTGCTGCCCAGGGAGTGGTGGAGTCACCATCCCTGGAGGTGTTTAAAAGGGAGGTTGTAGCCAGGTGGGGGTTGGTCTCTTTTCCCAGGCTACCAGCTCCAGAACAAGAGGACACAGTCTCAAGCTGTGCCAGGGGAGGTTCAGGCTGGATGTTAGGAAGAAGTTCTTCCCAGCAAGAGAGATTGGCCATTGGGATGTTCTGCCCAGGGGGGTGGTGAAGTCACCATCCCTGGAGGTGTTTAGGAAGAGCCTGGATGAGTCCCTTGGTGCCATGGTTTAGTTGAACAGATGGTGTTGGGTGATAGGTTGGACTGGATGATCTCAAAGGTCTTTTCCAACGTGGTCGATTCTGGATTCTGTATTTATTTACATGTTTCTACTTTTCTGCTCAAGCTCTGTGAACACATTTTAAAGGCATAGCCTACACCTGCCAGAATCTACCCCTTCTGAACAATTCCCTTGCTAGTCCTGGCTCCCCCTTTATGGCTTGCTCCACTTCCACTGTTGTGTGGTTTGAGCAGGTTAGAGCAGGCACAGCTGTCCCTGGGGTGCCCTTGAGTTTGGTCTCTTCACTCCCTGTCTGTCACACACATTCTCTCACCATGTGCTGAGCTTAGGCTGTGCCTTTAACATTCAGTCACAGATTTTGAGCAGAATGGTAGAGAAATGTAAATAACTCACTCTTGGGTGTGAAAAGGAAAACTAAAGGTTATTCTAAACAAATTCATTGGGTAAATATCTAGAGGAGGAGCTCTACATCAGAGGAGCTGTACCATAACAAATCTTCCCTTCTCTCTTCTCTTCTCAGCTGTTTTGCTTCCCTCAGGAGAGAGAACCTGCTTTTGGCTGGCCTTGGCTAAGTAACTTCTCTGCTCCTTTCTCTTGGCCCTTTTGTGCAGGGGGTAAGGGAGGCAGGGAGGGAGAAGCTGGTAGCTTCCCCTGGTCCTTGGCCAGGGGGTCCTTGTGCTGTTTATTGATTGTAAACACCTGTAACTGTTGTGACTCCTGGATATTTGTCCACATTCCTTGCATCCCCTTGCAGAGTGCAGATCTTGCTTGCAAACACAGCTTCATTTGCTTCTGACTGAGCTGCTCTGGCAAAAGCTAATGCTGGGGGGAAACTTCAACCCACCACACAGCACCTTGTCAGACTGTGGCTAGGATTTAAAGCATGTCAGGGTTTGTATAGCAGCAGAAGGGTCCTACAGAAACTTTCCAAGAACTTCTCTCCTGTGGAAAAGAATTCCACTGAAATCAAGACTTTCCTACAGGAAAAGGCCAGTCTGGAAAAGAGCTGAAGTTCTGAAGCAGCATTCAGGGATGTGAAATGGCTTCAGGTGAAATGTCAGCCTGAAAGGAAAAATATCTTCATGTGAATCAAAATGGCTTAGACTTGGAGCAGCACTGCTCTCTTGGTTTTATCCCTCCAATTTAGAATAGAATAGAATAGAATAGAATAGAATAGAATAGAATAGAATAGAATAGACCAGGTTGGAAAAGATCTTCGAGATATCAAGTCCAACTTATCACCCAACACCATCTAATCAACTAAACCATGGCACCAAGTGCCTCATCCAGGCTCTTCCTAAACACCTCCAGTGATGGTGACTCCACCACCTCCCTGGGCAGCACATTCCAATGGTCAATCTCTCTTGCTGGGAAGAACTTTCTCCTCACCTCCAGCTTAAACCTCCCCTGGCACAGCTTGAGACTTTGTCCTCTTATTCTGGTGCTCATTGCCTGGCGGAAGAGACCAACCCCCAGCTGGCTACAACCTCCTTCAGGGAGTTGTAGAGAGCAAGAAGGTCTCCCCTGAGCCTCCTCTTCTCCAGGCTAAGCAACCCCAGCTCCCTCAGCCTCTCCTCACAGGGCTGTGCTCCAGACCCCTCCCCAGCTTTGTTGCCCTTCTCTGGACACTTCTAGCACCTCAACCTCCTTCCTAAACTGAGGGGCCCAGAACTGGACACAGGACTCAAGGTGTGGCCTAACCAGTGCTGAGCACAGGGCAGAATGACCTCCCTGCTCCTGCTGGCCACACTGTTCCTGATGCAGGCCAAGATGCCGTTGGCCTTCTTGGCCACCTGGGCACACTGCAGGCTCATGTTCAGCCTACTATCACCCAGTACCCCCAGGTGCCTTTCTGCCTGGCTGCTCTCCAGCCCCTCTGTCCCCAGCCTGCAGCACTGCCTGGTGTTGTTGTGGCCCCATGTTGAGACCCATTTAAAAATGTCTGGGTTTTGTTTTTTTTCTTTCCTGATGTTTTTTGACAACATTGGACTATGTTAACATTTTCTCCCAGTTTGGAATGAAAGGAAATGTCAGGAATCTCAGCATTTCCCACAGGAGTGGAAAGACTTGGCCCTGGCTGCCCACCCACAAAGTGGATAGGTTTGCCATCCTGCCTCCTCTCTGATCCTTCCTCTCCTTCCTACCTGTCCCTCTGAGCTCTGCCCCTCCTGCTGGGGATGATGAAGTGCAAAGCCATCGAGCTTGCTTGTGGTGGGTTGAAGTTTCCCCCCAGCATTAGCTTTTGCCAGAGCAGCTCAGTCAGAAGCAAATGAAGCTGTGTTTGCAAGCAAGATCTGCACTCTGCAAGGGGATGCAAGGAATGTGGACAAATATCCAGGAGTTACAATAGTTACAGGGGTTTACAATCAATAAACAGCACAAGGATCCCCTGGCCAAGGACCAGGGGAAGCTTACCCTTTACCTCCTTATCCCCCTGTACTAAAGGGACAAGAGAGAGGAGCAGAGAAGTTAGACTTTGCCAAGGCCAGCCAAAAGCAGGTTGTCTCTCCTGAGGGAAGCAAAACAGCTGAGATGAGAAGAGAAAAGAAGAGAAAAAGGATGAATAGTTATGGCACAGATCCTCTGATTCCAGATAGTTACCCAATGAATTTGTTTAGAATAACCTTTAGTTTTCCTTTTCACACCCAAGAGTGAGTTATTTACATTTCTCTACCATTCTGCTCAAAATCTGCAACTGAATTGTAAAGGCACAGCCTAAGCCCAACACATTGCTCTGTACAGCAAAAGAGCAGCAGAGCCCCAGTGTGCTGGCTCAGAGGGTGCAAGGCAGGCAGCAGCTTCTCCCTACCCTTTCTGTCAGCCTGTGCAGGAGCCTAGAGTAAAGAAAGGTTGAACTGAAGCCCCAGCTGGAAAGACAAAGTAGCTGCTTAGGTGCTGAAAGTCACAAGTTGCTGAGTACAGCACACTCATTTCTGGCTTCATCCAGCCCTAGCAAGGTGTGAAGTGCTGGTAAGGATCAATGGCTTTTGCTTAGCCTTGGGGAGATATATGCTAGGTACCATCATCACTATGCTCTTAGTCTGTTGGCTGGTCTCTCACTTTCTTCTGTGTTCTCATTCCAGAAACGTGTTCTCTTCCTCACCAATGATTACTTCTTCACGGACATCACTGGCACACCTTTCAGGTGAGCAAGGACTCACAAAACATCAATGCAGTCACTCACAGGCTCACAGGATGCCAGGGGTTGGAAGGGACCCAAAGAGATCATCAAGTACAACCCCGCTGCCAGAGCAGAACCATACAGTCTAGCTCAGGTCACAGAGGAATGCATCCAGACAGGGCCTTGAAAGTCTCCAGAGAAGAAGTCAGAAGGCACAGAATCATAGAATCACAGAATGTTGGAGGTTGGAAGGGACCTCCAGAGACCATCCAGTCCAATCCCCCTGCCAGAGCAGCATCACCCAGGGTAGTCTGCACAGGAATGCATCCAAGTGGGTTTGGAAAGTCTCTAGAGAAGGAGACTCCACAACCTCTCTGGGCAGCCTGCTCCAGGGCTCTGGTACCCTCACACCAAAGAAGTTTCTTGAGCTGAAACCTTCTCTGTTCAAGTTTGTATCCATTGGTCCTTGTCTTATTGCTGTGCACCACCAAAAAGAGCTTGGCCCCCTCCACTTGCCCCCCACCCCTCAGCTATTGATAGGCATTGATCAGATCCCTCTCAGCCTTCTCTTCTCCAGACTAAACAGCCCCAGGGCTCTCAGTCTCTCTTCACAGGGGAGATGCTCGGCGGGAGAGCAAATTGGTCCCTTCATAAAACTGACTAGAGCTCATGAGTAACTGACTTCTTTGTTTCTAGAAGCATGAAAACATTTTTGTGAGATCAGCTCAAAAGGCATATTGTGACTTCCCTGAAGCTCAGAGTCCAAAAGCTCCCCCTGAGGTGAAGCAGGTGGTTTCGTTCCAGAGAGATGAGACACCTTCAAGTTGAAGTTCCAGCGAACGTGGGTTTGGTTCTGGTGCATGGCTCTGAGCAAAACATTGCCATACACTACCAATCCTGAAACATCACAGAAGGAATTGAGAGGGGAAAAAGAAACAACTGGTGTGGTTTTTGTCCCCAGCTGAAATCAGAACCTTTGAAAAAGGTTGGTTTTTAAGCTGGGCTTACAAAGCTGGGCCAAAAAACTGCCCCCCAAAATGGCTGAAATGGCTTAAAATCAGAACCTTTGAAAAAGGTTGGTTTTTAAGCTGGGCTTACAAAGCTGGGCCAAAAAACTGCCCCCCCCCAAAATGGCTGAAATGGCTTAAAATCAGAACCTTTGAAAAAGGTTGGGTTTTAAGCTGGGCTTACAAAGCTGGGCCAAAAAACTGCCCCCCCAAAATGGCTGAAATGGCTTAAAATCAGAACCTTTGAAAAAGGTTGGGTTTTAATCTGGGCTTACAAAGCTGGGCCAAAAAACTGCCCCCCAAAATGGCTGAAATGGCTTAAAATCAGAACCTTTGAAAAAGGTTGGGTTTTAAGCTGGGCTTACAAAGCTGGACCAAAAAAACTGCCCCCCAAAATGGCTGAAATGGCTTAAAATCAGAACCTTTGAAAAAGGTTGGGTTTTAAGCTGGGCTTACAAAGCTGGGCCAAAAAACTGCCCCCCAAAAAGGCTGAAATGGCTTAAAATCAGAACCTTTGAAAAAGGTTGGTTTTTAAGCTGGGCTTACAAAGCTGGGCCAAAAAACTGCCCCCCCAAAATGGCTGAAATGGCTTAAAATCAGAACCTTTGAAAAAGGTTGGGTTTTAATCTGGGCTTACAAAGCTGGGCCAAAAAACTGCCCCCCAAAAAGGCTTGAAATTGGCACACATTTGGAAAATGTTTTGGTTTTTTACCTGGACTTACAAAGCTGGAGCAGCAAACTGTCCCCAAAACCAGCTGAAAGGGCTTAAAATTGGCACACATGTGGAAAATGTTGTTGCTGACATGAACTTACAAAGCTGGACCAAAAAAAGCTGTCACCAACTATGGCTGAAATGGCTACCTGAAGGGAGGTTGTAGCCAGGTGGGGGTTGGTCTCTTCTCCCAGGCAACCAACACCAGAACAAGAGGACACAGTCTCAGGCTCTGCCAGGGGAGGTTTAGGTTGGATGTTAGGAAGAAGTTCTACACAGAGAGAGTGATTGCCCATTGGAATGTGCTGCCCAGGGAGGTGGTGGAGTCACCATCACTGGAGGTGTTCAGGAGGAGACTTGATGGGGTGCTTGGTGCCATGGTTTAGTTCATTAGGTGGTGTTGGATGATAGGTTGGATGTGATGATCTTGAAGGTCTCTTCCAACCTGGTCTATTCTATTCTATTCTATCCTATCCTATCCTATCCTATCCTATCCTATCCTATCCTATCCTATCCTATTCCATCCTATCCTATCCTATTCCATCCTATCCTATCCTATCCTATCCTATTCTATTCCATCCTATCCTATCCTATCCTATCCTATCCTATCCTATTCCATCCTATCCTATCCTATCCTATCCTATCCTATCCTATCCTGTTCTATTCTAAAATGGGCACACATGTGGAAAATGTTGTTGTTGACCTGAACTTAGAAAGCTGGACCAAAAAACTGTCCCCAAAAATGGCTGAAAGGGCCTGAGGTTGGAACACATTTGGAAAATGACCAGAGCCTGCAAAGCTGGACAAAAAAATGTTCCCAAACTTGAAGGTGTTCAGAGAAGGGCAATGAGGCTGGGGAGAGGCCTCAAGCAGGAGCCCTAAGAGGAGAGGCTGAGGGAGCTGGGGTTGCTTAGCCTGGAGAAGGCTCAGGGGAGACCTCATTGCTGTCTACAACTCCCTGAAGGGAGGTTGTAGCCAGGTGAGAGTTGGTCTCTTCTCCCAGGCAAGCAGCACCAGAACAAGAGGACACAGTCTCAAGCTGTGCCAGGGGAAGTTTAGGCTGGAGGTGAGGAGAAAGTTCTTCACTGAGAGAGTTGTTGGCCATTGGGATGTGCTGCCCAGGGAGGTGGTGGAGTCATCGTCCCTGGAGGTATCCAAGAGGGGATTGGACGTGGCACTTGGAGCCATGGCTTAGTAGGCATGAGGTGCTGGGTGGCAGGTTGGACTTGATGATCTTTGAGGTCTTTTCCAACCTTATTGATTCTGTGATTCTATGAAATTGGTACCTATTTGGAACATGTTATTGTTGACCTGAACCTACAAAGCTGGACCAAAAAACTGTCCTCAAAAATGGCTGAAATGGCTTGAGGTGGGCACACATTTGGGAAATGATCTGAACATACCAAGCTGGACAAAAAAGCTGTCAGCACAAATGTCTCATAGCTCTACAGATAGGTTCCTCAGTTTCTCTGCTGAAATTGGATCTTACTTAATCATCTTTTGATTAGGTTCTTTTCTTTAACAGCTGTAGAGAGAGTTCACCTGTTTAAGAGTTGTAATTGCAGGGGATATCAGGTAGTGATAGGACTGGGGGGGATGGAGCAAAACTAGAAGTGGGGACATTCAGATTGGATGTTAGGAAGAAGTTCTTCCCCATGAAGGTGGTGAGAGACTGGCACAGGTTGCCCAGGGAGGTGGTGGAAGCCTCATCCCTGGAGGTGTTTGCAGCCAGGCTGGATGTGGCTGTGAGCAACCTGCTGCAGTGTGAGGTGTCCCTGCCCAGGGGGGTGGAACTGTGTAGTCCTTGAGGTCCCTTCCAACCCTGACAATTCCATGATTCTCTGACTGCAAAGTCATGTTTAGGGATCATACCCCTCCTTGCTGACAAGCCCTCTCTTGTCCTTCTCCCTGCAGCCTGGGTGTTGTGCTATCCAGGGGACATGGGGAGTACATTCTGCTGGGGAACACTTCAGTGGAAGAAGGTAGGTTAATGTGAAACAGCCATGCTGTGCTAAAGGACAAGGTAGCTACTCTGAACTTCACTGCTTCCCTTCTCTTTCAGTGGTGTATCCTGTCTGCTACTTAACTCAATACTCTGTCTCTCACTTGGTTTCAGGTTTGCATGACCTGCTCCAGCCAGACCTGTCTTTAGCAAATGAATGGTGAGTGGAGGATGCCCTGTCAACGGCACAGGTCAAGTTCCCAGCAATTTGGCTTGAGTTCACCACCCTCTGTGGCCTGGAGAAGAAAACAGTGTTGTTTAGGGCTGTACCTGCAAAGCTCAGATTGTCTCCAGGCAATTCAGTTCCACCTCTTCCCACGGGAGATCCCACCAAAGCCTAGCACCTCCCTCCGCTAAGAAACATCTCCTGAAACTTCTCAGCAGTCTGCTGTGCTCAGTCTTATTTTGTCCCTCCTTATGTTGCTCAGAATTGTGCTACCAAACCTACAGTATGTCAGACTTGTCAGGAAATTGTGTTTGCAAGCTTAGCAAGAGATTATTTTTGGTTGTCATTCTTCTGAGCTGAGCCCAGATCTAATTTCTAGTGAGCGTGAAGGTGATTTATGGCCCAGGTTTCAAGAGCAAGCACCACTGCTGTCTCTGCTTTGTTTGGATAGGTAACAGGGTGAGGCGTGGCACTCTTCATTTATTGCTGTGAAGTTTGGCATTTCCATGAAGCCAACATTCAGTTCCACCCAGGCACACCAACCCAGCCTGTATCAAAGCCAAAATAACTGTAGCCAAGAAGCCCTGCAGCCCTTCACACCTCACATTACACCGGCAGCTTTCACAGGCAGTACATTGGAGACACTAGCAGTGACTTCTTCTTCCTCTACTCCTAACTTGGGGTGTCAGCTTACCACACTTTACATATTCATTTCTCTTGGACTGCTCTCATAAATCACTCCTTTCAGCCCCTTCACTCTCCTTCACTGTCCTGACAACCAAGCAGGCAAAATTGAAAGCAGCAGTAGAAGATTGGTCTCTTTCCTAATACATTTGTAGCACATTCTCCTGCCTCTCCCCAGACCGTCCCAAGGGCCCTGCAGCTTGTCCCACTTAGGGGCAGCTTTTGTTTCCACTGCATCATATTGCAGTCTTACTCCTTGTCTCATTTTTATGGAATCACAGAATGTTAGGGGTTGGAAGGGACCTGGAAAGCTCATCTAGTCCAACCCCCCTGCCAGAGCAGGAGCACCTAGAGCAGATCACACAGGAACACATCCAGGCAGGCTTTAAATATCTCCAGAGAGGGAGACTCCACACCTGCCCTGGGCAGCCTGTGCCAGGGCTCTGTCACCCTCACAGGGAAAAAGTTTTTTCTGATGTTTCCATGGAACTTCCTATGCCTCAGCTTCCACCACTGCCTCTTGTGCTGGCATTGGGCATCCCCCAGCAGAGCCTGGCTCCAGCCTCTGGGCACTCACCCTGCACATCTTTATCAACAGGAATGAGGTCACCCTCAGGCTCCTCCTCTCCAAGCTACAGAGCCCTCAGCTCCCTCAGTCTCCCCTAGTAAGGAGGATGTTCCACTCCCTTCACTGTTTCTGTGGCTCTGTGCTGGACTCTTTCAAGCACTTCCCTGAGGCCCTTCTTGAATGAAAGGGTCCAGAACAGGACACAATACTCCAGGTGCAGCCTCCCCAGGGTAGTCTCTTGGTTTCTCTGCTTGTTTTCCTCACATTGCATCTGATCCTCTGCTTTTCACATTGTTATTGTTTCTATAGACACAGGTACAAATCTTGATGCACAGTACAGGTAACAGCTGGATAAAGCTGGGGTTGCTGCATGGCATTGTGCTGGAGAACATGACAGCAACCTTCCTGCACGCAGCAGTCAGATCAGTCAGGGTTTGGTTTAGTGTTAGGTCTGACTTACAGCCACGCTGTTAAGATTCTGTGTGGGCATGGCAAGGCCAAAACCTCTGCAGCTGAAGCTTTCTCCATGAGTTTTTGTTTGCACATATCCTTTCCCAGGAACATTTCCTTGATTGTGGTTTCACTCTCCCCTCCCTACCAGGATTTACTGCATCACTGACATTGATCCGGACCACCGGAAGCTCAGCCAGCTGGAGGCTGTGATCCGTTTCCTCACTGGAGAGGAGCCTGACCTGGAATGTGAGTCCCAGGCACCCACAGGGCACTGCTGGGGTTTTCCTGTACCAGTCATGGGAGAGGGGAGACTGACAAACTGATTGGTGTCAGACCGAGCCCCCGTGGCACCTGCTCACAGACGCAGGACTCTAACCCAGCTTCATTCCCGTGTGGAAATGAGCTGTGAGGATCACTTCCTTGCCTCTGTCAGAGATTGCTTTTTCCCATTTCAGAGCCCTCACATAACTTGGCCTTGTTGAAGGGTCTCAGCACAGGAAACCCTGAAAAGGGAAAGACTTGAATGGAGCTTGGTGGGGGCTGCACACCGTGTTTAAGACAGACTGATCAGCTGGGCTAGAGGGGACGATGGCAGCAGGAGCCAGGGAAGCTGCTGTGGCTACTCTGCTCCCAAGGGCTGCAGCCAGCATCCTCCAAGGGCTGCATGTTGCCATTTAGGCAGATGGGGTCCTTTCAGAACAAGGATTGCTAATTCTATTTTCCAAACAGAATTAGTAATCGATTGGGGGAGGGGGGATGTAAATCAATTATTATCTTGCCTGCTGCCAGCCACTGCTGCTCACCCACTGCACCAGGTGCCATTCTCCAGGCCACTGGCAGCCACCCAAGCTGCTGAGAGCAGCGCTGTGGGATGGGACCTCTGTTGGGGTGCAGAGGTGGGCAGCTGTGCATGGGAACTCCCTACAGCTCACCTTCAGCCCACCTGATTCTCCACCTCTTCAGCCCCTCTCGTTGTGTCAGGTACAAGCTTTTGCATGTTGGCACAAACCTTTGGCACAAAGATGAGAAGCTCTTAAAATGAAAAGCAAAGGTAATCCTCTCTTGCACAGCGTGTGCAGAGCCCTCCGTGGCTGCCTTTGGAGGAGGCTGAAAAGAGAAGATGTAGGAGTAGAAGAGGTCAGAGAGGAGGAGGAAGGTTTCAGGGGAGCTGACTATGAGTAACATGCAGATTTGGAAGTGCTGTGGAGGAAAAATAAATAGAATTTGGATAGATCTTAAACATGTAGGACCTGGAGAGGGAAATAATCTGCTGGTGAGCTGTGGTTTTGAGATCTGAATGACAGAAGGAATGGAGAAATGGATTCTGACAACTAAGACTCTCCCCCCCCAAAAAAACAAAAGAATGCTGGGAGCACTTGGCAGAAAATATTAGGAGATATTTGGGACCTCAATGCAGTAAGTGGAAGCAGAAGCACTGAAAGGGTAGGGGGTGCTCCACCTAGAATCACAGAATTGTCAGGGTTGGAAGGGACCCCAAGGATCAGCCAGTTCCCACCCCCCTGCCATGGCCAGGGACACCTCACACTACAGCAGGTTGCTCACAGCCACATCCAGCCTGGCCTTCAAAACCTCCAGGGCTGAGGCTTCCACCACCTCCCTGGGCAACCTGTGCCAGGCTCTCACCACCCTCTTGGGGAACTTCTTCCTAACATCCAATCTCAATCTCCCCATGTCTAGCTTTGCTCTATTCCCCCCAGTCCTATCACTCCCTGATGCCCTCAAAAGTCCCTCCCCAGCTTTCTTGTAGCCCCCTTCAGATACTGGAAGGCCACAAGAAGGCCTCCTTGGAGCCTTCTCTTCTCCAGACTGCACAACCCCAACTCCCTCAGTCTGTCTCCATAGCAGAGCAGCTCCAGCCCTCTGCTCATCCTTGTGGCCCTTCTCTGGACACCTTCCAGCACCTCCAGACCCTTCCTGTAATAGAGGCTCCCGAACCGGACACAGTGCTCCAGGTGAGGTCTCACCAGAGTGGAGCAGAGGGGGAGAATCACCTCAACAGAACCTCACTGAAAGGAGTCTATCTCCAGTATGAATGACAGCAATCATATCCTCACAGCACAAATTGAATGCAGGCAGGGCAGTATGGGAACCAAGCTGGTCAAATAAATGGGATCTCAGAGCATGACATTTAGCACATGGCATACTCAAACCTTCCTAAACACCTCTCAGTCCCACTTCAGGCTGGACTAGACTGGTAGCCTAGACTGGCTTGAGCAAGCTGGGGGAAACAGATTGCTGAGAGTGTTTTGTGAGATGCAGAGGAAGGACGGAGAAGCCATTGAAGATGTCACTCAGGTCTTTGAAGAAGCTCCTTGAGTGGCATGGGCTGCCTGGTGTCCTTCTATAGGGCACCAAGAAATAAAGTCAAAGCAGAGATTTGCAGGAATGGTTGTGGGCAGCCTGCTCAGTCAGGCAGAAGGGCAGAGTGAAGGCCTGATGAATAATGTCATTTGAAAGCCTCTCACTAGCCCAGACTGTCAAACCCAAACCCTTCCATTGATGCTACAGGAGAGCCAGCCTGACACTCTTAGATGCAGCAACTGTTCTTGCTCTCAGTGTCATCCAGGCTGGAAGGTCCTGTGCTTAGTCATGCAAGGGGAGACCTCTATTTTATGACATGTTGCTTCACTGCTCTGGGCCAGGCATATGCTCCACAATAAGAAACTCACTAAGACATTTAGCAGAGGACATATCCTTCCTGATTCTTCTTGTCTGTTCTTCTTAGGTGATGAGGAGTTGGTCCAGGAAGTGCTGTTTGATGCAGTAGTCACTGCACCCATGGAGGCCTACTGGACAACACTAGCCCTCAACATGTCCATGTAAGTCTAGGAGAAATAACCATGAGTGGAGCACCAGTGAAGGGGCATCTCCAGATGCTCTGGGCTTATGCAGTGCCAGATTCACTGCACAACATACTAAAAACTAGGAACAGTTCCAAAAGCTGATAGAAATAGCTTAATAGCTTTAGAAATAACACCCAACTTGTCTCTCAGGAGTGCAGTCCAGGAGCTTGGGCCTTCTCAGGGGAGCCTCTAGTTTGGTGAGCTTATATGAATATCACTAGAGGCCAGCTGAGTTCACACCAATTCTTTGCAGGACCTAATTCAGATGCACTGCATTTTCCTCTGTAGTTGATAGAATTTGGTATCTCACAGCAGCTGAGGCTATTTCAGTTTAAAGTTACTAGGAGTCATTTCAGCATGCATTAGTTATCCCTTTAAATGGCAAGCAGCATGATTTGGCTTCACTTCCCATATGACTGCAGCAGAAGCTCCATCCCATGTGGCAAGGACTTTGCTCCCTCACCAGCAGTGAGGAAAAGGGAGTTTCATCTGGTCTCTGCTGACAGTGCCTTCAGATTAAACCTCGGGAAGGGAGTGGACAGGCTGGCTTCAGCAAATCAATTTCTACTTTATTATTTCCAGAGAGGCAGCTTTTACTTGTAGCATCTGGCATCATGTCAAAAGGATCTGCTTTCAGTAGAGAACACGCTGCTTACATAGATGTGTGGCCTCAGGACTCCTCTCCCTGTTCCAGTGACCAGTATCTCTACCATTGTTGAGCCAGCAGCAGTCATGCTAAGACACCCAATGATCAGCACTCCTTTTAAATGGCTTCACCAGCACCCACCTCTCACGTTAAGGCAGGTTCTCCACCATGTAGCTGTCTCATCTGTGCCCTTGATACCTCCAGTGAGACATGTCTTAATCAGTCTACTGCTTCAGAGTCAGCCTGCTAGCCCACCCAGCCTCTGCATGCCTGAGACAACTATTCTCCCTCTGCAGTCCCTCTCCTCATTTCAGCCTCATGTGGGCAAGGCTAGCAGGAGGAAAGAAGCTTATGGTCTACCTAGAAGAAAACCAAATGAGAAAACTTCAAAGGTGTGAATCTAGGCAGAGATCTCAACCTGCCAACAGTTAGCCAGCAACAACCTGTTCCCATTAGCAGTTAGGAGCAAGTGTCACTCCTCATGTAAATGGGTGAGAGTCACAGAATCTCCTAGACTGGAAAAGACCTTCAGGATCATCAAGTCCAATCATAGATCATCAAGCCCACTCATAATACTGCTAATTGTCTTGGGACCACATCTCCAGGTGTGGCTTCTGGCTTGAAATGTCCTCCGTTTGGTGCAAGGAAAAGTCTGTTCTTCTGAGAACTCTTTGCTTCTGCTTGTGTGTTTCTGTTTCACAGGGATACCGAGGCAGGTGTTGAGATGGCCTTCCTAGGCACTCGAGCTGGGCTCATGAGGAGTGCCCTGTATGTGGGCTCTGAGAAGATTTCCAACCGGTGAGTCCCCGACCTGCAGCACGAAGTTTGTCTCAGTGACTCTGAAGGGGCAGCACAAAATCAGCACCAGCTTTAGAAATGTCTTTGGGGAGCCAGAAGAAGAAAGCAACACCAGGGTGACATGGGTGCTAGTTTGCAGAGTTCAGGTAGCAGAGGACCTTTCTCCTTGACCTTTTGAGTTTTTCTTAAAATCCTGTCCCAAGGTGCATTTATTTCAATGCAGAACCTTCCAGCATTCTCTGACTTCAGTCAGCTAACCAGAGAAAATGGCCACAGTGACTGCATATCCCCAGGACCATTTTGCAGTGCAGAGGCTCTGCACTCTAGTGCCCTGCTGACATTCCAGCTTGGCCAGGGTTGATCTTTCTGCCTCGATTCCTCTTCCAGGTTTATTCTGTTCTGGTTCTTACATTGCCCACATCACAGCAGCATCCCAGTGCCTTCCAGTGAGGCATTAAGTGATGTGACTGACATCTGTCAGATACGATTCTATGATTTGTTCTCTCCCTCAAGGCCAAAGTGTGTGTTCAGTGGAGGGTTCTGACATGGAAAGGGTATAGTTTGCATTTTTGCTGCATTCTGAATATGCAGGCTGGGGTGTTCTGCTTTAGGAAAGCACAGGTCTCAGAGGCTCCCCAGCAGATGAAGCAGAACGGGACAGTGTCCGTAGTGGGCCTGAGCTTTCTGGCAGCTGTTTCTGTGGCTTTGAATTCCCCAAACACAAGTCATACCGTCAAGGCAGGGGGCTTGGCTGTGCCTGGAAGGTGACCACCTGTCAGCCTCCTTTTATGTTTTCAAAACAGTCTGCATAAGTCAGAATAGTCAGGCTCTAGTTGCAAGGGAGAAAACAACCTGTGCTACAGGACAGTGAGCTGACCATTTCACAGAATCACAGGATCAATAAGGCTGGAAAAGACCTCAGAGATCATCAAGTCCAACCTAGCACCCAACACCTCAGGACTACTAAACCATGGCTCCAAGTGCCACATCCAACCTCCTCTTGAACCCCTCCAGGGATGGTGACTCCACCACCTCCCTGGGCAGCACATTCCCATGGCCAATTACTCTTTCTGGGAAGAACTTTCTCCTCACCTCCTGCCTAAACTTCCCCTGGTGCAGCTTGAGACTGTGTCCTCTTGTTCTGGTGCTGGCTGCCTGGGAGAAGAGACCAACTCCTTCCTGGCTACAACCTCCATTCAGGGAGTTGGAGAGGGCAAGAAGGTCTCCTCTGAGCCTCCTCTTCTCCAGGCTAAGCAACCCCAGCTCCCTCAGCCTCTCCTCACAGGGCTGTGCTCCAGACCCCTCCCCAGCCTCCTTACCCTTCTCTGGACACTTTCAAGTGTTTCAATGTTCTTCTTAAATTGAGGGCCCCAGAACTGGACACAGGACTCAAGGTGTGGCCTAACCAGTGCTGAGTGCAGGGCAGAATCACTTCCCAGCTCCTGCTAGCCACACCATTGCTGATGCATGCCTAACCCACACTGCTCATCGGGAGCATCCTTCAGTGCTTTTGAACACCACACGGCAGTGACAGACCCCCACACATCACACACGGGGTTCTTCTGGCAGCCCCTGAAAGGAAGGAAGCACATAAATGAGTAATTGTTGTTATGTCAAAACACACAGCAAAACCAGAGCCTGCAAAGGGGATTCGTCAGGCGGGATGCAGGCACCTCCAGGGAACACAATGACCTGATGAGCTCTCCTGAGCACGCACCGCCTGTCTTGCCTTGCCCTCAGAGCCCACCTTCCTGCCTGTAGGAGCAGCCGTTTGCTCGAGTCATTCATTGCATGCAGCCCTGGGAATTCAGTATTCCGACACGACGCCGTGACTGTCCGTTCGGGGCTGGGGGAGGCTTGTTCGGGTGTGGGGGCTTTGTAGCAGGCTACTAATTGCGCTTCCTGGGCTGCCCGGCGCTCTCCTGCAGCAGCGCGTTGCTTCCCGCTGGCCGCGCACCACCTTGGTTGGCTGGCCGGAGGCTGCGGGAAGGAGCGGCAGCCGCCTCCGCCCTGCCGCCGGCAGGAGCCGCTCGGCCCGCGGCCGCCCCTCGCCCGCCCTCGGGACCGCCGCCGGCGCGGCCTCGAGCCTTGGCCAAGGCAACAGCGGCACCTGGCGGCCGGCCGGCAGAGGCGCGGCGACGGCAGCGCGGGACCCGGGGCGGCGGGGGGTGGGGCGGCGCCTCCTGGCCCACGGTTGCCGTTCCGAGGCGGCGGCGGTCGTGCCGCGGGCGGGCGGGTCCGGTCCGGCTGCCGGAGCGGGGAGCCCGGCCCGAGGGTGGGTCTCTGACCCGCATCTGCCGGGGGGATGCGAGACAGAGGGAGGCGCCTCCGCGTCGCGGTAGCAAGGGAGTCCCCGTAGCCAGCAGCGCACCGGGAGGACCCCAGCGCTGGCGTGGGTCTGCTGCAGGGAAAGCCCCAGGTGATGAGGCCAGCCCCAGGAGTCCCATTCCATTGCCGCGCCTTCACACTGTACACAGACTGCCCTGGGTTTTCTTCCGGCAGGAAATTCCTGACACCGAAGGAGAAGGAAAGTATTTTCACCATGGACCACTTTCCTCTGTGGTACCGCCGGGCAGCTGAGCATCCCCCCGGGAGCTTCATCTACAGCATTGTCTCAGAGGATGATTCAGGTAACCCCAACCTGAGCACCGAAGCAGACGAGAGGGGAAGGAGTAACATTTTCACGTCTTGCACCCCACGCCATGCTTCTCCCAATCCCTTCTGCGCTGTGGGAAGTGCTGAGACCTGGCCTTTTGGCATCATCGTCACACTTAGCAGAGGCAGAGAGGCCACAGCAGACAGAGAAAGCCACAAGGAAGACAGTCATGAGGTTGTAGAGGAGGCAAGGGATGCCTCTAAACACAGACTCCCAGCAGCCCAAAGCGTTTAAGGAGGCAGGGGTAGGAAGTCACAGGATACTTGGGCTGGAGAGCCTATGAACCATGAGAAGGAGAAGGGAAAGGTATCACTTAGACATGTAGGTGTGAGCAGGCCTGGGAGGTAACACCATCAGGGGGACTGGATGAAGATAACAGCTAGGACTGATAAGGCATCAGCAAGCACTCAGTCTGGAAGTCCAAGTTTAGAGGATGTCAGTTTTTAACATCACCACTTCCCATGACATGAAAGGATGGGTTTGTTACGAAAGGTGGTGGAGGGAAGGCTTTTCCATAGCATCCTCTTGGTGAGGCTGTCTCATTAGTCCTCTGTCCCATCATGCTGCTAGACTGGTACCTCCTGGGCAGTTAGGGAGCTCAAGCATGGGAGGTTAGCAAGGTATGGCATTCCACAGATTCTTGCATGGGATGTTGGTTCCTGTGAGTTTAAGGGGCCAGCCAGGACCTCCTCAAAAGGCTGGAAGAGAGCAGGAGGCCTAGAAAGAAACAATGAAAACAACATACTCATGTGAGACTCATACACAGAAGGCAGAAATCCCCTCTGTGTTCCTCCATGGCCCTTAGCACTGCATCTCTGCCATGGAGCTCAGCACTTTAGCTGTTAAAGCTTTTTGTGGCACAGTGGTGGGAAGCTGGTGGGTGGGAAAACAAGTGGTAAAGAGGAAAAAACCAGACTGGAAGGCAAGAGATGAACCAGGATGTATAGAGAGAGGGGTGGGAAGAGAAAATACTTGAAACCTTCCACAAAAGCCTCTCTGTGCCCAGCACCCTTACACCTCACTTAAAAGGCACGTGTAGAGAGAGGGAGAGGCATGGCAGGAGGGACCTTCTCCTTCCCTGCATACCACAGCATTTGCCCTTTGGAGTAAAGTGTGGGTTAGAAAAGCAGGCAGTGGCATGCTGTGGGGCTTTTAGGGCAGCCATTACCCAGGCCACAGTAGTCACAGTAGGTGGGTTTGTGGCTTGATAATGGCATTCTTAGAAGTCCCAGGTAGTTTTGCTGGGATGAAGACAGTGGCTGCCACTGTTTTTTGTATTGCACAGTTAGTGGTCAGGAGCTCCAAGTCCAGGACCTCATTCATCTGGAAAGCCTACAGGCACATCGTAAGAAGCAGCACCTGGCCCTGAAGACCTTGTGCTCTGAATTTTAAGGGAGATTATCAGTATCTTTAGAGATGGACAGCTGGGTCTAAAGAGACTGTGATCCATGAGATCACACATTATACCTGTGAAGAGCCAGGCAAAAATACTCACAGTGCTGCTGAGTTGTGGTGCTTCACTGTCAAAGCAAAGTCCAGGCCCTCCCTTACCACTGGATGAAGCAGGGGTGCCCCACCTTTTGGCCAGAACAGACCACCCAGTTTTTGTGGAGCTGTTGATGATTAGATGCTTCCCACATGACTCACATGCCTGCCCCCTGGCAAGGGGTTTTCATGGCAGATGAACTTTTCATCACGTAAGAGGAAAGAGCCTGCAGACCTCCCTGTGGGAAGGGTAAGAAGCAGGGAATGGCTGCAGGTCATCAGAATAATTTAGCCAGGGCTCCTTCTTCCAGTGTCCAAAAGTGCCAGAGAGAAGACAACAGCAGGGAGAGCTCTGCCAGTCGAGTTGAGCTGCTCTTGGAGCCCAGATCTCTCTCTGTGTTAGGTGTTTGGGTTTTTTTGCTTTGGTTTGCTTCGGTTTTCTCAGGGTTGCTGAGTCTGTTTTGCTTATTTGCCTCATCCTAGGGACAGCAAGAAATTTTGTGTTCACTCTAAAGGCAGGATTAGGCCCAAGGCATGTGAGCACGAGTTAGCTGAGGCTTTCATCAGGGCTCAACTCTTTCTGACATCCTTGAGCAAGTTAATCTGACTTCAGTTGAAAAAAAAATAATTAACATGAGTGAGAGACTGGAGGTCAAGCTGTGGTAAACACAGAATCATGCTCAGGGCACACAGGGTGCCAGCAAGAAGGAGGAAGGTAGAAATGGAAATCCTGGAGCTCTTGCAAAGGAAAGAAGCCCTGACCCAGCTGTCTGAGCAAGAGATTTCCATCCAGCACATGAGGAGGGAATCAGTTGCAGGCTAAATCGATCACGCTGACCTTCAAGCTCTCCCCTGGCAGTTCCCAAAGAGGTGCTCCAGCTGAAGCTAATCTAATCACTTAAAAAACCTAAAAATACATAAATGCAATCTGTCACATGGACAATTGCAGGCTGAAACAACTGCACTCACGGAGAGGAGCTGGGGTTCTGTTGCTTAAGCCTATCCAGCCGTGCTATTTTAAATGCCCTGTGGGAGCTCAGGGATCTGCAGATGTGACACAAGACCTACAGGACACTTTAAAGCAGCAGCTAAAGGATAATTGGGAGACCCTTGGGCGTAACAGAGTGTAGGCAGCAAAGTCCCAGAAGACTGTTTCTAAAGTGGAGTACACCTCAGGAGAACCTGGAAGTGCTGTCTCTGTCCCTCCCATTTGCAGTGCTGGTCTGGCTTGGGTACCAGAGCAGGATGTAAGCCTGGTCTTTGCTGTGTGAGAGTCGGTGTCAGAATCACCTGTGCTGCTGCTCCTCTCTCTGCAGAGCTTAGCTGGCACCTGAAGCAGAGCAATTTCTGGCCTAAGGAAAGCTCTGCCTTGCCCATAACTGAGGAGGCCAATCCTTTGGCTTTTGTGCAGGGCAGACTGCCTTTAGCATGGGACATTATCTAGAAATAAAAACACTCTCTACTCACAGCTCTTCAGTTTGCTTTGGTGTCCTGAAAGATGCAGCCCTCCAACCCCCTGCATGTTTTGGAGTCAAGGCATAGGTGCACACTGGTCTGGATGTGGAAGTGTGTGAGCCAGCTGCTCCCCCTGCTTTACTCCTCCCTGCTGGTAAGCTAACCAAGCTTGTCGTGTTTGTGTCTTGACAGAGGGAGGTGGCCTGCCCAAAGTGGTGACAGTGAGCACAGCTGTGGCTGTGTCTGTGGATGGGAAGATGGGAATTGCTGCAGGTAGGACCTTCTGCTTTCTCTTTTCATCTTCAGTGGTCTCCTTGCACCTTGTGTTGAGAGTGGGAGCTGAGAGGTGGCAGCTTGTCACTGGAGACAAATGACAGGAGCCACAAGAGCAAACTAGGTGAAACACACAATGTTAGAACAGATACTGAATTATCACTCCCCTGATCCAGGGGGGCTGAATGTAGTTGTAGACTCCTTCTAATGTGGTGCCACTGGGTGATGAAACCCCATTGCTGTATAGCAATGAGATTCCAGACATGCAGAGAGCAGAGAATCTCAGAAGTCCTCCCAGGAGTCCTTTACTGCTGTGTTGTAGAATCCCCAGCATTACAGAATCTCAGAGTCCCACTTACAGAAGAAGTCCTGGAAGCCCTTAACAGAGAAAGCAGCTAACAGAAGTCCTGAGCATATCCCTAGCAGCATTCCTGCACAGAAGCCCTAAGCCCCCAGTCTGCCTTGTAGCTCAGAGTGGCTGATTTTATACTCCTTGTTATCAATCCCTTGACTAGTGAATTACAATCACCTCTATAAGCTAAAAGCTTTTCCCAGTGAGAGATGCCAGCATGTCAAGGAGGTGGCCTCTGCAGCATGTGCCAATCCAAGGGTGCCAAGGTGAGGCTGTTGCTCTTGGCACCCATAGAATGTGATTGTTTTGCTCTAGGCAGCTAAGGAGTTGGTCAGCTAAGGAATCCTGCACTCTGCATGTGTCCAGCAGCTGCCCTCAGAGCAGTGGCTGCAACACTCTATGGCTTGATAGGCTTTTTGAGAGAGAAACTGTGTGCTTGAATGGAAGCTTCCCCATCTGCTGGGGAATCTGTGGAGTGGGACTCCTCTGGAGGATGAGTAGGTTGAGCAGTTCATGCAGGTGTTGAGCTGTTTGCAGGAGACACTTTTTGTTTTGGAAGAGCAGCACATTCATGCATCTCCATCGTTGTCTCAGGTGAAAGTTCTGCTGGGGGGATGGTCCATGTTGCTAGATTTCCAACTCACACACAGACTGCCAGATTTATATTTGTGTCTGAGCTTTAAGCCCCTTTTGGCAGACCTCCACTAGGCTTTGTGTCTACCTCTGGAAAATCCCTGAGGTGCAGTATTTCCAGCAGAACCCCAAAGCTTCTGAAGGTTTACCATTTCCTGCAGCAAACAGAGCACAAGCCCTCTGAGGAGAGGCTGAGGGAGCTGGGGTTGCTTAGCCTGGAGAAGAGGAGGCTCAGAGGAGACCTTCTTGCTCTCTACAACTCCCTGAAGGGAGGTTGTAGCTAGGTGGGGGTTGGTCTCTTCTCCCAGGCAAGCAGCACCAGAACAAGAGGACACAGTCTCAAGCTGTGCCAGGGGAGGTTTAGGCTGGATGTTAGGAAGGAGTTCTTCCAAGAAAGAGAGATTGCCCATTGGAATGGGCTGCCCAGGGAGGTGGTGGAAGCCTCATCCCTGGAGGTGTTTAAAAAGAGCCTGGATGAGGCACTTGGTGCCATGGTTTAGTTGATTAGATGGTGTTGGGTGATAGGTTGGACCTGATGATCTCAAAGGTCTTTTCCAACCTGGTTAATTCTGTGATTATCAGATGCTGTGTAATTGCTTCACCTTTATGGGAGTACAGGAACCTCAGAAGTGAAACAGAGCAGCCAGTTAATGAAACATGCAACATGAATCAACAGTGCTGGCATCCTACCCAACTTAAATGCTCTGTGCAGCAGCACTGGGGTAAGAGAAGGGGTAGCTTGGCACAATCCTTTTGGATGTGGAAGCACTGACTAAGGGAAGAGGTTATTCAACAGGTAATGGAGTAATTATCACCAGAAGCATGTCAAGATGCAAAGCTGCTTGTAAAGGCATGGTTAATGTTAATGGAGTCTTGTGTGGTGGAAGGAATGGCTGAGTAGAGTACAGGTTATGGGTTGCCCTGCTGGAAAGCAGCTCCAAGACCTTGGAGTGCTGGTGGGCAGCAAGTTCTGCATGGGACAGCAATGTGCCCTGGTGGCCAAGAGAGCCAATGGGATCCTGGGGGGCAGCAAGAAAAGTGTGGCCAGCAGGGCTGGGGAGGTTCTTCTCCCCCTCTACTCTGCCCTGCTGAGACTACACCTGCAATACTGTGTCCAGTTCTGGGCTCCTCAGTCCAAGAGAGACAGAGAGCTGCTGGAGAGAGTCCAACAGAGAGCCAGGAGGATGCTTAGGGGACTTGACCATCTCCCCTGTGAAGAGAGACTGAGAGCCCTGGGGCTGTTTAGTCTGGAGAAGAGAAGGCTGAGAGGGGATCTGATCAATGTCTATCAATAGCTGAGGGGTGGGTGTCAAGTGGAGTGGATAGCTTGTCAGCTTGGATACAAACTCGAACACAGAAGGTTTCAGCTCAACATGAGGAGAAACTTCTTTGGTGTGAGGGTGCCAGAGCCCTGGAGCAGGCTGCCCAGAGAGGTTGTGGAGTCTCCTTCTCTGGAGACTTTCCAAACCCACCTGGATGCATTCCTGTGCAGCCTGCCCTGGGTGATGCTGCTCTGGCAGGAGTGGTTGGACTGGATGATCTCTGGAGGTCCCTTCCAACCTCTAACATTCTGTGATTTCAGGGCTCCCTAGTACAGGAGGAACATGGACATAGTGGAGCAAGTTCACTAAGGGCCATAAAGATGATGAAGGGACTCAAGCATCTGTCCTGCAAGGGGACAAGTTGAGAGAGTTGGGACATCTCAGCCAGGAGAGGAGAAGGCTCAGAAGGATCTGCTCAGTCCCCTGACGGGAGGGGGTAAAGAAAAAGGAGCCAGGTTCTTTCCATTCTTTCCAAGAGGCAATGGGTACAAACTGAAACACAGGACATGGCACTAAAGCATAGTTTTCAAACACTGGAATAGGCTCCCCAAGGAGGTGGTTAAAAGATGCCTAGATGTGGTGCTAAGGGACATGGTAGGACTGGATGAGCTTAAAAGGTCTTTGCCAACCAAAACAATTCTGTGACTCTATGATTGGAGGATGAGCAGAGGGCTGGAGCTCCTCTCCTATGAGGACAGGATGAGAGAGTTGGGGGTTTTCAGTCTGGAGAAGAGAAGGCTCCAAGGAGACCTAATTGTGGCCTTCCAGGGGGCTACAAGAAAGCTGGGGAGGGACTTTTGAGGGTGTCAGGGAGTGATAGGACTGGGGCAATGGAACAAAACTAGAAATGGGTAGATTCAGGCTGGATGTTAGGAAGAAGTTGTTGCCCATGAGGGTGGTGAGAGACTGGCACAGGTTGCCCAGGGAGGTGGTGGAAGCCTCATCCCTGGAGGTGTTTGCAGCCAGGCTGGAGGGGGCTGTGAGCAACCTGCTGTGGTGTGAGGTGTCCCTGCCCATGGCAGGGGGGTTGGATTAGATGATCTCTGAGGTCTCTTCCAGCCTAAGCCCTTCTGTGATTCTATGAATATTGTTTGATCTTGAGAACAGCAGCCTTGAGAGTGAGGATGCAGGTCTCTCTTTATCTCCCTTCACACCAATATGTATAATCATCCTGATTCTAGAGACCTTCACCCCAGAGCAGAGGACGCAATGGAAATGATGTTGGGCAGTGCTGCTATACTGTGCTGGGTCCAGGAGAGAGGTGAAAGAAATGGGGGGGGGGGGGGAAGGGAGGGACTGAGTGGAGATACAGCAAGAGGCAATCAGAGAAGAATGAAATGCAGATTGTTGCTGTTGTTGTTGTTATTGCTGTTGTGATTGTGATTGTTATTGTGATGCCATCATCCCTCAATGGGATTGATCCCGTGTTCGTTTATGGTTAGGATGCTACCAGAAGTTTGGTACCCAGCACTGGTTCCCAGAAGGCCAAATCTCTGGGTAGGATTGTGGTTTGTGGAGGAAAGTAGCCCCAGCTCTATAAAAGGGAAGCAGCAGAGCCTTTTTAAGTGCCCCTATAAAAGTGCAAGTGGAACGAAGCAGCTTGTCATTCTGCCACTGGTTGTTACTGTCACTTGTTTGACTGGGTGGTGCTTGGGGGTGGGGGATTTGGAAGCACTCTGAAATGTTCACTATGCATGCAGAGAGAAAATTAATCTCTGGGATTCACAGCTGAGCCTGTGGGGAGGGAGCACCCCCAGCGGCCCCCGTGGGGAGGACACCAGTGACAGGCAGCGCTGGGCCTCTTCTCTTCTGGCAGCTGAAAGGCAGTCCCCAGCCAAGGCAGAGAAAGGCAAACTGGTGAAGCCAAATGTCCAGGAAGATGAGACAGGCCTGGGCGATGCCACGGCATGAGGGAGCAGTAGCTGGGATTAGAGAGCTGTCGGGCTGGAGGACAGAGAGCAGGGATGGAGGAGGACTACAAGGGCCTCCTTCCTCCCAGTTTGGTCTGGCTTAGCTCAGTAGGGCATCACACAATGGGTCGGGGGGAGCCTGAGATGCTTCTCTCATTGCTAGAGATGCTGCTTCACACAAGGATGAGTGGGGAGGTGCACATATTCAGGAGGGAAGCATCCTCTGCCCTGCCCTACCTTCTCCCCTTTTCACCCATTCCCTCTTTCCCCTGTGGGCCAGGCTGCTGTACCTGGGTCATGAGGGGCACACACAAAGGGCTCAAGGTCCCCAGAGGTCTCTTGGAGAATGTGGTAGAGCCAAGGCAAGCTGAGTTGCTGTGGTTCCTCTGTTGGGAAGCCACACAGGCAAAGCTGCCCTTGGCATGGCTACACCTGCTTCTTGGAGTTAATAATATCTGCCTCCTATATTGTGCTTGGGCCCTTCAAAGCACTGTGCAAACATTAAGTAATGCCTGGATGATTAATTGTGATTAGTCAGAAGGCAGCTCTTCGCCCGGGCTGCCGGCGCAGTGCCTGCCAGACGCACGGAAGTTTGCCGCAAAGGAAGAAGAAGGAATCGTGATGGCACTCTCCCCAAGCCAAGTCCTGCCCCAGATAGCAGCACTGTCATCTGCTGCCCTCCCGTGAGTCACTGGCCTGGGGCTCTCTGCTCCTCAGGGGGTGCACAGCACAAGTCACATGTAGCTGCTGACAGAAGCTTTTAGTGATTGCCCACTGGAAGTGCTGGAACCTCTGCAGGAGTTTAGCTGTCACTGGGGGCTGGCTGTGAGGCGTCTCTGTCACTGCCTGACCTGCTCCCTGCTGAAGTTAGGAGCTTCCCAGCTGCCTGCCAGTCCCAGTGTTGTGGCTTGGACTGCACCACCCAACAAGCTGGGAATTCACCCCAAGGAGTAAATTTACCCCGCTCACTCAGAATTTGGAAGTAAGAATGAAACTGTATTTACAAAAGTAGACTAAATATCAAAGTATTTGTGGGGGGTTGAAAATTCCACCCCCCTCCCAACATTCAATTTGCCAGCCCAGCCTAGCTGGAAGCAAATGAAAGCTGTATGTGCAAGCAAAACTACAACCTACAATGGAATGCAAGGAATATGTTCTCTGGAGGCTTTCCAAACCCCCCTGGATGCATTCCTGTGCAGACTACCCTGGGTGATGCTGCTTTTGGCAGGGGGGTTGGACTGGATGCTCTCTGGAGGTTCCTTGATTCTGTGATGATCTTAAAGGTCCTTTCCAGCCAAACCAATTCAATGGTTCAATGGTTCTATTTGAACTTATTGTTGGTTCTTATCTGCAGTGATTGGACCACAGTGAAATCATCCTCCTAGGATATATACAGAGATATTTGGGAACATTTCTAGGCCAGCTCAAAGAAAGGTGAGAGAAGAGAAATATCTATCTAACAGAGAGGGTTTGAGGACACTGAGTTATTAAGGTCAGTATTTTCAGAAGAGCTCTGGACTCCCAGCAGGAGCTTATGTTGCTTTTCAAAGGTATTTGAAATCAATCAGTCTGAAGAATAGGTAAGAGAGTCCTAGCACTAGGGTTGGCAGGGCTCAATAAGAGGGCTTTAAACTAGGTTTGAAGGGGGTGGGTGAGGAAAGCAGTCCCTCTGAAGAGGAGAGAGTGGGACACAAATTAGGGTGAATTGAGAAATCAAGAGCCCAGCTGCAGTGCATGTACACCAATGCAGGCAGCATGGGCAATAAGCAAGAGGAGCTGGAGGTCCTGGCCCACCAGGGTGACTATGATATAGTCACCATCTCAGAAACGTGGTGGGACAACAGGCACAATTGGAGTGCTGCACTGGGGGGTTACAGGCTCTTTAGGAGAGACAGGAGAGGGAGAAGAGGTGGAGGGGTGGCTCTGTATATTAGGGAGTCACTCTCTGCCACAGAGCTTGAGGTGGAAAATGAAGGGATTGAGAGCCTGTGGGTTAAAATCAGAGGGCAGCCTAACAAATCTGACATCCTGGTTGGAGTCTGTTACAGACCACCCAACCAGGAGGAGGAGGCTGATGAATTATTCTACAAACAACTGGAGGCTGTCTCAAGAGCATCAGATCTTGTCCTTGTGGGTGACTTCAACCTGCCAGATATCTGCTGGGAACTTAATTCAGCAGAGAGGAGGCAGTCCTGAAGATTCCTGGAGCGGATGGAGGACTGCTTCCTGCTGCAGCTGTTAAGTGAGCCTAGCAGGGGCCAGGCTCTGCTTGACCTGCTGCTCTCCAATAGGGAAGGGCTGGGGGGAGATGTGACCGTGGGAGGCTGTCTAGGGTGCAATGACCACGAGATAGTGACGTTTTCAACATGCAGGGGGATTGGGAGGAGCACCAACAGAACCTTCACCTTGGGCTGCAGGAGGGCAAACTGCAGCCTCTTTAAGAAACTTATTTGTAAAGCTCCCTGGGTAGCAACCCTCAAGAACCGAGGGGTCCAGGAGGGTTGGAGCTGCTTCAAGCAGGAGCTCTTGAAGGCACAGGAACTGGCAGTGCCCATGTGCAGAAAGATGAACCCAGGGGAAGGCTCTGGGCCTGGATGAGCAAGCAGCTCCTGGAGGTTTGAAGGGGAAAAAAGAGGCTGTATCACCTTTGGAAGGAGGGGAAGGCTTCTCCAGGTATGTTCAAGGAAGCTGTTAGATTATGTAGGAATAAAATGAGAGAGGCAAAGGCTCAGCTGGAACTGAAGCTGAACACCTCTGTGAGAGACAACAAAAAGCATTGCTACAAATATATCAACACTAAAAAGAGGGCAAGAAGAACCTGCACTCCTTACTGGACCTGGAGGGGAACACTGTGACTGAAGATGAGGAAAAGGCTGAGGTCCTGAACACCTTCTTTGCCTCAATGTTTAACAGCAAGGCAGGAGGAATTCAGGACGAGTGGCCTCCTGAGCTGGGCCATGGAGTCAGGGAGCAGTGTGATGCCCTGGAAATCCATGAGGAATTAGTTGGGGACCTGCTGAGCCACTTGGACACTCACAAGTCCATGGGACCAGATGGGATCCATCCTAGGGTGCTGAGAGAGCTGGCAGATGAGCTGCCAAGCCGCTCTCCATCATTTTCCTCCAGTCCTGGCTCACTGGAGAGGTCCCAGATGACTGAAACTGGCCAAGGTGGTCCCCATCCACAAGAAGGGTTGGATGGAGGAACCTGGAAACTCCAGGCCTGGCAGCCTGACCTCAGTGCCAGAGAAAGTGATGGAGCAGATTATCCTGGCAGCAATAACTGCACCTGAAGGATGGCCAAGGGCTCAGGTCCAGCCAGCATGGATTTAGGAAGGGGAGGTCCAACCTGATCTCCTTCTATGATCAGGTGACTGCCTGGTGGATGTGGGGCAGGCTGTGGATGTAGTCTACCTGGACTTCAGCAAGGCCTTTGACACCATCCCCCACAGTAAACTGCTGGCTAAGCTGTCAGCCCCTGGCTTGGACAGCAGCACTCTGAGCTGGGTTAGGAACTGGCTGGAGGCTGAGCCCAGAGAGTGGTGGTGAATGGTGCCACAGCCAGCTGGCAGCCAGGTACCAGTGGCATCCCCCAGGGATCAGTGCTGGGCCCCAGCACTGATATTAAGATATTAATATCTTCATTGATGATATGGATGAGAGGGTTGAGTCAGTCATCAGAAAATTTGCAGATGACACCAAGTTAGGAACAGATGTTGGTCAGTTAGAGGGTTGAAAGGCTCTGCAGAGGGACCTCGACCGACTGGACAGATGGGCAGAGTCCAACAGGATGGCATTTAACAAATCCAAGTGCCAGGGGCTGCACTTTGGCCACAGCAACCCCAGGCAGAGCTACAGGCTGGGGTCAGAGTGGCTGAGAGCTGCCAAACAGAGAGGGACCTGGGGGTGCTGATTGACAGCCGCCTAAACATGAGCCAGCAGTGTGCCCAGGTGGACAAGAAGGCCAAGGGCATCCTGGCCTGCATCAGGAACAGTGTGGCCAGCAGGAGCAGGGAGGTCATTGTGCCCTGTGCTCAGCACTGGTTAGGCCACACCTTGAGTCCTGTGTCCAGTTCTGGGCCCCTCAGTTTAAGAAGGACATTGAGACACTTGAAGGTGTCCAGAGAAGGGCAACAAGGCTGGGGAGAGGCCTTGAGCACAGCCCTGTGAGGAGAGGCTGAGGGAGCTGGGGTTGCTTAGCCTGGAGAAGAGGAGGCTCAGGGGTGACCTCATTGCTCTCTACAACTCCCTGAAGGGAGATTGTAGCCAGGAGGGGGTTGGTCTCTTCTCCCAGGCAACCAGCACCAGAACAAGAGGACACAGTCTCAAGCTGTGCCAGGGGAAGTTTAGGCTGGAGGTGAGGAGAAAGTTCTTCACTGAGAGTCGTTCGTCATTGGGATGTGCTGCCCAGGGAGGTGGTGGAGTCACCATCCCTGGAGGTGTTCAAGAGGGGATTGGATGTGGCACTTGGTGCCATGGTCTAGTCATGAGGTCTGTGGTGACAGGTTTGATTTGATGACCTTTGAGGTCTCTTCCAACCTTGGTGATACTGTGATAATTGGAAGTACTTTTGCCATTGTACAGCTGGTCAAAATGCAACCTCTGCCATTCCAGCAGCAGCTCTCCATTTCAAAAGTGATTACAGGCCAGCTTGATGCCTCTCCATCTTCTTCCTTGGCTCCCAGTTTTGGCTACCTACTGTCTGTTGCCAGTGAGCTGCAGGTGGCTTTTTCATGAACTGTTGCTGTGGCATCTTTTCAAACTAATCTACACACAAGTCTGTTTTCCTACCAGGTAGCTGGTGAAGGACTTTTGAGGGTGTCAGGGAGTGATAGGACTGGGGGGATGGAGCAAAACTAGAAATGGATAGATTCAGATTGGATGTCAGGAAGAAGTTCTTCCCCATGAGGGTGGTGAGAGCCTGGCACAGGTTGCCCAGGGAGGTGGTGGAAGCCTCATGCCTGGAGGTGTTTGCAGCCAGGCTGGAGGTGGCTGTGAGCAACCTGCTGTAGTGTGAGGAGTCCCTGGCCATGGCAGGGGGTTGGAACTGGCTGATCCTTGAGGTCCCTTCCAACCCTGACAATTCTGTGATTCTATGATTTCAGCCTCCTCATGAGAAAGTGGCAGCTGCACCTGTTGAAGCTGCATGGAAATTCACTCCAGCAGCATAAGCACCTTTTACATGGGAGTAGTAGCCAAGCTGGAGAACTAAAGTTATTTTCCTGGCCTGGCCTGGGTCAGAAACCAGCTTAATGTTACTTAGACAAAACCTGAGAGCAACTGGCTCCTTGAATGTGCACTGTGGTAATCAGAAGCAATGCTGCCCCTCTTTCTCTTGATGTTGAGGGTTGTGCCAACATCATCCTGGTGCAGGGACTTCCATGACCTCCATGAAGTCATGGCACCTGGGTGCCTTTATGCAAACCAAGGTCTCCTTTGTGTTCTGTCGTCTAACATAATAGAGAAGAAACTCTTTGGCAGGTAGAAAAAAAACTTCTTTCCTATTTGGCATCAAAAACACAGTCAACAGTTTAAGCAATCATCACTTACCTTGATCCTTGCTGATTCTCCCTTTGCATGAGCTAAAAAACTCTCTGAGATTACTCTTAGTACAGCACCAGTGGTGATAAAACTGATGTTATTCATGCACGAGGTGAGGTGCTGCTTCCCTCCTGCCTGAATGGCCTGGGTTGGAAGGGACCTCCAAAGCTCATCCAGGCCAACCCCCTCTGCACTCAGCAGGGACATCCTCCACTAGATCAGGTTGCCCAGAGCCCTGTTCAGCCTCACCTTGAATATCTCCAGGGATGAAGCCCCAACCACCTCCCTGAGCAACCTGTTTCAGTGTTCCACTACCCTCATGGTGCAGAACTTGTTCCTAACATCCAATCTAAATCTGCTCTGCTCTAGTTTGAAGCTGTTTCCCCTCTAGCTGTGGGTAGGTGCCTGTGCCCAGACCCTGCCCTGGTCAGCTCAGGTACTTTTCTCAACATAACACCACAATGACTTGTGAGCAATGGGATCTCTCTTGTGGGATCTGATGAGGCATCTCTCCTAGACATCTCCAGTTCCGGAGCCTCTTCCAGACCAGAGCTCCAGCCCAGGAGCCCCTTCTTGCCTGTGCACATCAGAAATCTTCTAGCCTGAGGTGATCCATCACTGCTGTCTCTACAGCTCCTCTGGTTGCCATGATTGTCATGCTTGAAGGGAAAAGAGCCCTTGACACTGGCTCAGGAGAGGCTTGCATAGAGCTGGACTTCCCAGCCTGGCACCCAGAGCCTTTGCTGCGCTCCCCTTGCTTGCAAATTACTTGATATCATTTTAATTCTGTGCTGAATTAGAGCAGTGTGCAGGTTGCCATGGCAACCCTCTCCTTGTGCCTTTTGCTCTGACTCATAGCAGACAATTACTCTGGCGCTCCAGGATTCACAGATGTGATAGGAGAGGAATCATGTGCTGGGCTTTCAACTTTTTTTGTGGTGCTGTTAATTTCCTTCCCAGCCTCTCTTGCATTAACTCCTACCTAGCCAGCATCAGCAGGGACCTGTGTGCTGCCCAGGGCCACCCCAATACCTAAAGTCTGTGCAGCTGCAGGGCATCTGAGGGCAGCTGTGCCCACGTGGTTGTGTGGGTTTGCATGCACAATGCATAGGGCTGCACAATGCACCTGGCTGCACAATTTGCATGCACAATGTCTCTGTGTCTATTTGCATGCACAATGAGCATGGTTGTGTGTATGTGCATGCACAATGTCTCTGCATGCCATGTACAGTGTCTGTGTGTATTGGCATGCACAATGCGCATGGCTGTGTCTATTGGCATGCACAGTGTCTCTTCATGGCTGTGTCTATTTGCATGTACAGTGTCTGTGTGTATTGGCATGCACAGTGCACATGGCCGTGTCTATTTGCATGCACAATTTGCATGGCCGTGTCTATTTGCATGCACAATGTACATGGCTGTGTCTATTTGCATGCCAGTGTCCATGGCTGAGTCTATTTGCATGCACAATTTGCATGGGCGTGTCTATTTGCATGCACAATGTCTCTGCATGGCCGTGTCTATTTGCATGCACAATGTCCATGGCCGTGTCTATTTGCATGCACAATGTCTCTGCATGGCCGTGTCTAGTTGCATGCACAATGTCTCTGCATGGCTGTGTCTATTTGCATGCACAATGTCTCTGCATGGCTGTGTCTATTTGCATGCACAATGTCTCTGCATGGCTATGTCTATTTGCATGCACAATTTGCATGGCCGTGTCTATTTGCATGCACAATGTGCATGGCCGTGTCTATTTGCATGCACAATGTCTCTGCATGGCTGTGTCTAGTTGCATGCACAATGTCTCTGCATGGCTGTGTCTATTTGCATGCACAATGTCTCTGCATGGCTGTGTCTATTTGCATGCACAATGTCTCTGCATGGCTGTGTCTATTTGCATGCACAATGTCTCTGCATGGCTATGTCTATTTGCATGCACAATTTGCATGGCCGTGTCTATTTGCATGCACAATATCTCTGCATGGCTGTGTCTAGTTGCATGCACAATGTCTCTGCATGGCTGTGTCTATTTGCATGCACAATGTCTCTGCATGGCTGTGTCTATTTGCATGCACAATGTCTCTGCATGGCCGTGTCTATTTGCATGCACAATGTCTCTGCATGGCTGTGTCTATTTGCATGCACAATGTCTCTGCATGGCTATGTCTATTTGCATGCACAATTTGCATGGCCGTGTCTATTTGCATGCACAATGTCTCTGCATGGCTGTGTCTATTTGCATGCACAATGTCTCTGCATGGCCGTGTCTATTTGCATGCACAATGTCTCTGCATGGCTATGTCTATTTGCATGCACAATGTCTCTGCATGGCTGTGTCTATTTGCATGCACAATGTCTCTGCATGGCTGTGTCTAGTTGCATGCACAATGTCCATGGCTGTGTCTGTTTGCATACACAATGTTCATGGCTGTGTCTATTTGCATGCACAATGTCTCTGCATGGCTGTGTCTAGTTGCATGCACAATGTCCATGGCTGTGTCTGTTTGCATACACAATGTTCATGGCTGTGTCTATTTGCATGCACAATGTCTCTGCATGGCTGTGTCTATTTGCATGCACAATGTCTCTGCATGGCTGTGTCTATTTGCATGCACAATGTTCGTGGCTGTGTCTATTTGCATGCACAATGTCTCTGCATGGCTGTGTCTATTTGCATGCACAATGTTCATGGCTGTGTCTATTTGCATGCACAATGTCTCTGCATGGCTGTGTCTAGTTGCATGCACAATGTCCATGGCTGTGTCTGTTTGCATGCACAATGTCTCTGCATGGCTGTGTCTATTTGCATGCACAATGTCTCTGCATGGCTGTGTCTATTTGCATGCACAATGTCTCTGCATGGCTGTGTCTATTTGCATGCACAACATCTCTGCAGTACCTTGTGTGGCTGTGGTACCTGTCTCTGTGTATGACTAAGGGTGGGCACAGATGCACCATAGGCTGCCAGGCTAGAAGGGCTCTCAAGGATCATCTGGTTCATCCTTTCTTGGCAAAATCATGGTCTAGATGACAGAATGGGCTGGGTTGGAAGGAACCTCATCCAGTCCAACCCCTCTGCACTCAGCAAGGACATCCTCAGCTAGAGCAGGTTGCCCAGAGCCCTGTTGAGCATCCTCTTGCATATCTGCAGGGAAGATATTCACCACCTCCCTGGGCAACCTGTTCCAGTGTTCCACTACCCTCATGGTGCAGAACTTCTTCCTAACATCCAATCTCAATCTGCTCTCTGAAGTTTGAAGCCATTGCCCTTTGTCCTGTCCCTGCAGGCCTTTCAAACAGTTTATCTCCAGCCTTTCTGTAGCCCTCTTTAGATACTGGCAGGTTGCTATTAGGTCTCCCTGGAACCTTCTCTTCTCCAGGCTGAACACCCCCAGCTCCCTCAGCCTGTCCTTGTAGCAGAGCTGCTCCAACCCCCTGATCATTTGCATGGCCTTTGTTAAGATGGCTCAGCACCCTGTCATAGGCTTTGCCCAGGTCCAGATAAACAATGTCAGTTGTTCATCCCTCATCTGTTGATGTTGTGAGCTTTTCACAGAAGGCCACCAGGTGTGTCAGGCATGTTTTTGACCAAGCAGGGTGCAAATCTAAATCTTAAGTTCAAGGTTAATGCATTGCCTCACTCCTGTGTGTCCCTACCATAACAGCCCACCTCTATGCATCTAAAGCACAAGGAGGAAGGCAGTGTTGTCCAGGCAAGGACCGTAGCCTTAGCATAGGTGTTTGGTGTCATGGCCTGTGCTAGGACCTACAGCTCAGCAGAGGAGCAAAGTCCTGTGAGAAGATGCTAAAAGGAATCACAGGAGCAGCCTACAGATGTAGGGATGAAGCAGGTAAATATTACAGCAGAGGACATTCTAGGAAATGTCTTGAGGGATGGTTTGGCTGAAATTCAACCAAGTCACAGACAAGTTTAGCAGAGTGGGAGCCACAGAAGCTTAGCACATCCAAGGACAGTTCCAGTCTACTCCTAAGACACATCCTTTTGGCCACTGAACTCAGCACATTTCCTTCATAAGCTCTTCTTCTCCTGACCTGCCTTTCCCCTTTAGGCACAAATTTCCTCATCATAAGGCTATGTCATGGGACTCCTACTATCAGCTCTTTCCCCTCATAAAACCTTTCCCTCCCTGGGATAACAGAAGTCCGTTCGTAGGACCATTCTGTTTGGAAGACACCTCAAGAGGTCTCTGGATAGCCTCCTGCTCAAAGCAGGGTCAACAATGAGGTCAGACCAAGTTGCTTAGAGCTTTATTAGAGTAATATCCCAGTAAATATCCTTTGTTCCTCCCTAATGCTCACATGCTGTGCTCTCCCCCTCTGCACCGTGCAGAGGCCACACTGACAGCCATCCTCTCCTTTTCTCCTTATTCTTGCTCTGTATGAGGACTATCAGCAGCTCCTGGTGCTGGGTGCAAGACAGTTGGCAGTGCACGTGGGCCTCTCGTTGGGTGCTGAGGCACAAGAGGTGTGAGAGGAAAGAAGAGTCAGAAGGTGGCCACCTTGCTTCTGTCTGTGAGACTGCTTCCTGGCAGCTCTGGCCTAGGAGTCTTGGGAAGCATCAGGCTTTCCCAGGGCAGTCAGAAGGCAGGGAGAAGATGTTGTGCACGGAGGTAAGAGGCAAGATGTGGACAACACTGCTTGCACAGGTTGTGTGGAGGGGTGGTCTGCTGCTGGCTTTTGGTGCTGCTGTCACAGGCAGCAGTGCAGGCTGGAGTGTGGAGATGTTGGTGACACTGTGAAGCCTACATTTCCGGGAGTCAGTAAACGGGAATGCCTGATTCCGTTGCCCTCCATCTGTCTGTCACAGCAGGAACTGCTTAGACTCCTTAAGCAAGCTCTGAAGACAGGCTATGTGGAATGGAAAATGAACAGGCAGTGAAGCAAGCTGTCTTAGAGGTCAGGAAATGGAGGGATAAAGTGAGGATTGCTTACAAATCAAGCTGAGTTAGACCTTGCACAGGAGATTAAAACAAACAGCAAGAAATTCTTCAGCTATCTTGGGGGGGGAGGCGGGAAAGGGAGAGAGAGAATAAGAAGTCACACTACTCCTGGGCAGTAGGAGCAAAGTCAAGATCAAAGAGGCTATAATCTGAGCCAAACCCAAAGAAAGAGGACTCTGTGCCCAAGCTATTGATAAGGACAGCAATATTGTCCTTGGGGAAAGAAACGAGCTGACTACTGGAATCAGCAGCTCAAGCTGCTTAGTGCTCTCAGCGCTGGACCTGGTTGCTCTCCAGCACTGGGAGAGCTGGCATGTGGAAACACAGGCTGAGAGCAAGGACTTTTGCTTTCAATTCTCCCCACACTGATGACTCCATGCAGGCTGGAAAAGGGAAAATTCAGCAGTTAGGGTTAAGGAAGGGGAAAAAATAAGTTGGTCAGTCTCAGACCCTGTCAGTGGGACCTCTGTAATCTTTGTAGCACTTTAGAGGAGACTTTGAAGGGAAGTATAATTATTACTGGGGGGTTAGGGGAAGATGGAATCAGGCAATATAAGTTTATCAATGCTAGATGATACCAGACTAACCCAAGAGGTTTCTTTCAGATGATTGGTTTCCTGAGAGGCAAAAGAAATTTCCATGGTTTCAGTAAAGCACTTGAAACTATCAGTTAAACTGGAGTAGGACAACTGGAGTAGGACAGGAAAGGCAGAGGAGT
Source organism: Dryobates pubescens (assembly GCF_014839835.1). Taxonomy (NCBI): domain Eukaryota; kingdom Metazoa; phylum Chordata; class Aves; order Piciformes; family Picidae; genus Dryobates; species Dryobates pubescens. The sequence goes on from NC_071626.1 coordinate 25,854,674, forward strand.
TGTGAGGGGCAAGGAGGTAGAAGTCAGACTGGGAAGATGGCAGCAGCAAGATCATCTGTCAAAGTCTAGCAAAGGGTAACATTCTCCCATGGTCAGCAATGGGATTAGTCTGTGCTGATATTAACCTGAGACCCTGAGTCAGACAGCAATAGGTAGTGAGGAACTGTCCTGGTGATTCAGCACTAGAAGGAGTTGCTGGTAGAGGGCAGGACCAGGATATTATAGAGAAAACCTTATTTGACCTTGGCAGGAGGACCAGCTACAAAATGAATTTCAGTAGTATGACAGTCAAGGTGTCATATATTGAGAACTGGTGTTAGAGGTCTTCTGTAAGCTGGGCACTCTGTGAGATGTGGCAGAGAGCACAGCAAGCAGGACTAGAGGCAGCCTCTGGGAACTGTTGGGCCCAGTGAGAAGCCTCAGCAGAGGCTGAATTGCCTTCTAATGCCCATGTCAAATTCAGGCAACCTTTGTCATCTGCCTGGTTCTGTCCTGAGATCTTTGCTGAAAGGCAGCTGGGTGGACTCAGCAGGGATAAACAGAGCATGAGAAAGCTCAGAAGAAGAATTCTGGGAGCTTCTGTCTTAGGTGATGGTAGGATGATGGCAAGTGATACCGTGTTGCAGCGTGGGTGAAGCAAAAGATGTCCTAGAACATACCTGGAGAGCTGATCCCAGTGGGGATGGAGATGCTCTGGTGCTCACTCCTACCCAAAACTCTGTGAGGCCTCTCCTCACCTTAGAGTTTTGGCAAAAAGGAATAAAGGTTGAGACAGATACAGACAGGACAGAAAGATGATGAGAGGAAGTGGCAGCCTGGCTTTGTTAGAGGAGCCTGGGAGAACCAAGCTTGTTCCACCACATGCAGCAAAGGCCAGTGTGGATAGGATTGCTGTAATAAATGCTTCTTGGAGGGAAGGAATAATACAACTGCAGCAGTACAGTTTGGGAGGGGATCTGATAGAGCACAGCCCTGTGGAGAAGGACCTGGGAGTGCTGGTGGGCAACAAGTTCTGCATGGGACAGCAATGTGCCCTGGGGGCCAAGAAGGTCAATGGAATCCTGGGGTGCATTCAGAGGAGTGTGTCCAGCAGAGCCAGGGAGGTTCTCCTCCCCCTCTACTCTGCCCTGATGAGACCTCGCCTGGAATACTGCATCCAGTTCTGGGCTCCCCAGTTCCAGAGGGACAGGGATCTGCTGGAGAGAGTCCAAGGGAGGGCTGCAAGGACGCTGAAGGGACTGCAGCACTGCCTGGGGAGGAGAGGCTGAGAGCCCTGGGGCTGTTCAGTCTGGAGAGGAGAAGACTGAGAGGGAATCTGATCAATGTCTATCAATAGCTGAGGGCTGGGGGTCAGGAGGGAAGGGACAGGGACAGGCTCTGCTCACTTGTGCCCTGGGATAGGACAAGGGGCAATGGATGGAAACTGCAGCACAGGAGGTTCCACCTCAACATGAGGAAGAACTTCTTGACTGTGAGGGTCCCAGAGCCCTGGAGCAGGCTGCCCAGAGAGGTTGTGGAGTCTCCTTCTCTGGAGCCTTTCCATCCCTGTCTGGATGTGTTCCTGTGTGACCTGTGCTGGATTCTCTGGTCCTGCTCTGGCAGGGGAGTTGGACTCAATGACCTTTAGAGGTCCCTTCCAACCCCTAACATCCTGTGAGCCTGTGAAATGCTTCAACTAAAGCACGTGGCTTGTGTGAAGACACTGTAGTATAGCTAGACCATGAAAATATTTGGGATGGAAAACTAGCAAGAAGGTTTCTAGGCATTAGGGTAATGCAGCTTTAGCCAGCATCTGAGGTAAAAAGACAAATAGGCTTATGCTGAAGCTTGAAAAGCCTGTAAGAAGCCTGCTAGCCTGCAGCCCCTTCTCCATCCCCAGGGAGCAGCTGAAGTCTCACCATGCCACAATACAATTACCAGCAAGCAAGTGAGCCACAGAGCAGTCTCTCAGGGCACTCCCTGTTTACTGCAGCATTCTCTTTGAGCACAAAGCTGGGCCTGTTAGCTGTGCAATTCAGATACTCTGTGATTTAAGTCATGACTGAATAAAAATGTGCCTGATAATGCAGCTGAAAGCCCAAACAGAACCTACCTGTGAGGCCAGAACTTAGGGCAGGCCTAAACCCCTCTCTCTTTCAGCCTTTGACCACGTGGTGGTTTCCCTTGATTGGTTTGGATTTTGCAAAGTAATGAAGAGTGAGCAGAGAAGCCCTTGCTTATGGCAACAAGCCTTTAAAAAGCAGATGGGGACGTGGGGGCTGGTGTGCTTCGTGGCAGCTGAGAGGTGACAGCTGAGGAGATCAGAGAAGGGAGAATCAGAAAAGCAGCTGGTCAGAGGCAGGCACTGAAAAGGGGATGATCAGTCACAAGAGGGTGAAAAGAAGGGGAAGAGAGGAAGAGTAACTGGGAAATCAAAGACATTTATGACATGCAAGATAAACCGTATAGCCCCTGAGTGGACGTGAAGGGGAGGCTGCTGGAAGGGGCCCATCTGTTTAACTACAGGCCTGGGCTCTTCTGTTGCCAAGAGCTGCACGAGTCTGGGGAGTCTTGTTTGAAACCCAATGCACTGATACTACTCTATAGGTGATTTAGAGTGAGATCAGAACCAGTTTCCCCCTTTCTCTAAAGAAAAAGAGTTACCACTTCCTTTAAGAAGGGTTCTGCCCTTGCATTTCCATGTGCTTTCATCTTTAAAGTAGGAACAGCACTAGCCGAGCTAGTGAGACATTGTTTGGTGGCAAGGAGTAGGGCAAGGGGCTATTAGCCATTGTATAGCAATAGAATCATAGAGCTGTCAGGGTTGGAATGGACCTCCAGGATCAGCCAGGTCCAACCCCCTGCCATGACCAGGGACACCTCACACTACAGCAGGTTGCTCACAGCCACATCCAGCCTGGCTGCAAAAACCTCCAGGGATGAGGCTTCCACCACCTCCCTGGGCAACCTGTGCCAGTCTCTCACCTCCCTCATGGGGAAGAACTTCTTCCTAACATCCAATCTGAATCTACCCATTTCTAGTTTTGTTCCATTCCCCCCAGTCCTATCAGTCCTGACACCCTCAAAAGTCCCTCCCCAGCTTTCTTGTAGCCCCCTGCAGATCCTGGAAGGCCACAAGAAGGTCCCCTCAGAGCCTTCTCTTCTCCAGGCTGAATAGCCCCAACTCTCTCAGTCTGTCTCCATAGCAGAGCAGCTCCAGCCCTCTGCTCATCCTCATGGCCCTGCTCTGGACACCTTCCAGCACCTCCAGATCCTTCTGGTTATAGGGGCTTCAGAACTGGACACAGTACTCCAGGTGGGGTCTCACCAGAGTGGAGCAGAGGGGGAGAATCACCTCCCTGGCCCTGCTGGCCACACCTCTCTTGATGAGCCCAGGATCTGGTTGGCTTTCTGGGCTGGAATAGTTGGGCAGTATCTACAATGCAGAACACAGATTTCAGTGGGTGAGGTGCATGCTTGTAACAGGAGGGGGAAAATCGGGCAGTATGGCCAAACAGTGTTGCTCCAGAGGGAATGAAATCCCTTCCAGCAGAAGATTTAATGAACTCAATCTGCTTATTTCACCAAAAAGAAGGCTGAGAGATTATTTTATTGGAATATAAAGTGCCTTCACTGTGGGAGGTGCTGGTTACTGGAAGATTTTTCTTTGTATTAATCTAGGGGAGAGAAGCATAACAAAAACCTGTGACAGGAAACCAAACAGACTGAAATGAGACATTAAGCATTAATGCTGAACATGGATGTTTATCATAGCAAGGTACCAAGGGAAAAGGGGAGAGTGCAGAGGAGGGCAAGGAACTGGTGAAGGGCCTGGAGAATAAATCTTATGAAGAGCAACTGAAGGAGCTGGGGATGGTTAGTGTGAAAAAGAGGAGGCTGAGGGGAGACCTCCTGGCTCTCTACAGCTACCTGAAAGGACCTTGTGGAGAGGTTGGTGCTGGTCTCTTCTGCCATGTAATTAGTGATAGAACAAGAGGGAACAGCCTCAAGCTGCAGCAGGGCAGGGTTAGACTGGGCAGTAGGAAGAATCTGTTCATGGCAAGAGTGGTCAGGGATTGGAATGTGCTGCCCAGGGAGGTGGTGGAGTGCCCAAGCCTGGCTGTGTTTCAAGATGGTTTGACTGTGGTGCTTGGGGCCATGGTTTAGAGATGACCCTTGCAGAGTAGGGCTCTGGGTTGGACCTGGTGATCCTGAGGGTCTTTCCCAGCCTCTGAACATTTCTGTGCTTCAGAGATTCATCTCCTTTTCCATCAGAACTCAATGTCTTTCGGGAAGATTCGCCCCAGCAGCGTGTAAACACTCACTGCTGGACTTTCCACAGAGGAACTTCTCTGTTTGCTGTTTCATGAGCTCAACAGCTTGAGCTCTTTAAGCCTTTCAGAGCAGGGCATTTCCTGCCACCCTCACGCCCCGTTCGGTGGGTCTTTTCCGCACACTTTCCAAGTGGCGTGCGACAGGCGGAAGGTCAGCCTGGATGATCTAAAGTCCCTTCTGGCCTTTATACTCTCCGAATCTCTCTGCCTCTGTGAATTCATTAATGTTTGCAAGCTCCCAGAGAGCTGCCAAAGGCAAGCACTACAGAAATGCGAGGCGCTGTTGTTACTCTGGATATTTCCCTGGAGCTTTATGCAGAGCTGCTTGGCTAGCTCGGGATATTGTCTGTGCATATTCCCTCAAAGGGAAATACCTGCCTTTGCTGCTCAGTCCGTGCCCTTTACGAGTTGGTTTTCTGCAGTTGCTCTGCCAAACAAGTTTATTCCCAAGTTAGAACACAGAAGGAGCAAATGTGAAGGGCCAGATCCCCGCTCGGAGCCTCGAGCGAGAGCGGCACATTGTTGTCGTGGCCCAGAAGCTTCACACGAGGCAGTTATTCTTAGCAGCAGGCTTTGCTTTCTCCTTGGCTCCAGGTGCCCTGCACATGGCCTCTGCCTGCCTGCAGCACACTGTCACTGTGGCAGGCAGAGGCCTAGCCCCTGTTGGATGCTTCTCTCCCACCCTCTAAAGGGAGAAAAGCTGTGGGGGATGCTGCCTCGTCCTCAGGTTTCCAGGGCTGGTACTGATGTGGAGAGCTCCCCAGAGTGACACAGGAAACCTTTATTTGCTTGCACTCCGTTCTGTAACCAACCTCATAAGGGAGCACTTGTTCTTTTGTCTGCATTGCAGAGTGTTCTCTGAGGGAAGGCTTTTGGGTCCTCAGAAATCCCGTGCTAGGACTTGCCTTTATCTAATCAGAGGGTAGAAGCTGGCACTGTGACCCGTGCTTCCAATCAGTTCTATCAAAAGCTGCTCAAGCCAGCACAGCAAGCAGCTGATTGAGAAGATGCTGAGGAGGAATTCTGTTTTAATGTATTTTACTTGTGCTATACACAGACACACAGCTGCATGTTTCTGTAGATGGTGTTCTGTGTGTGCATGGCTAGGCATGTATGCAGGGCAAATCCATTGGCCACTATCAAATAATCAAATAGTGACCATAGAATAATAATGAAATTGCAGAAAAAAATCACAAACTACTCCAAGATAATTCAGGAACTGTTTTTTCAGAGTCATCAGATGAAGGGGACACAGCCTCAAGCTGTGCCAGGGGAGGTTTAGACTCAAGGTGAGGAGAAAGTTCTTCACAGAGAGAGTCATTCGCCATTGGGATGTGCTGCCCAGGGAGGTGGTGGAGTCACCGTCCCTGGAGGTGTTCAAGAGGGGATTGGATGTGGCACTTGGTGCCAAGGTCTAGTCATGAGGTCTGTGGTGACAGGTTGGACTCGATGATCCTCGAGGTCTCTTCCAACCTTAGTGATACTGTGATACTGTAAAGTGTTGGCTTTGCTTGTTTGGTTGGCTGGGGGTTTTTTGTGGGGTTTTTATTTGGTCTTTTGTGGGTTTGGTGGTGGTGTTGGTTTGGGGGGCTTGTTTGTTTTGTTTTTCCTGCTCTACATTTCTGGTGCTGTAAGAATTCATAGAATCACAGAATTGTCAGGGCTGGAAGGCACCTCAAGGATCAGCCAGTTCCAACCCCCTGCCATGGGCAGGGACACCTCACACTACAGCAGGTTGCTCACAGCCACATCCAGCCTGGCTGCAAACACCTCCAGGGATGAGGCTTCCACCACCTCCCTGGGCAACCTGTGCCAGGCTCCCACCACCCTCCTGGGGAACAACTTCTTCCTAACACCCAATCTGAATCTCCCCACTTCTAGTTTCACTCCATTCCCCCCAGTCCTGTCACTCCCTGGCACCTTAAAAAGTCCCTCCCCAGCTTTCTTGTAGCCCCCTTCAGATCCTGGAAGCAGTATCTGTGTGTGCTCCTCTCTCCACGTGGCAAAATTAGATTAAACCAAGTCATGGACACCATCCTGTGAAACAGGAAGGTGACTCCCTTGCAGCAAGTCCATTTCCAGCAGAACAACACTTCAGCTGTTACCAGGTTATCAGAGCTCTTCTCCCAGCTTCTCTCTGAAGATCAGACCGAGTGGAACAGGGTGGCTGTAGCCTGAGTACGGTGGCACAAGGGTTTGCTTGTGGTGGGGTTGAAAACCCTCTGTGGTTCTTCAGGCATCAGGATGAGCTTTTTTTCTTACAGGATGAGTTGTGTCTGCTCAGCTCTGCAAGTGCAGAAGTGGGGAATTTAAACTTCTTAGCTGTGTGTGACAGACCTTGCCAGCGAACAGCTGGCGGAGAGACTCTCAGCTCTAGGGGTGACAGCTTGTGTTCATGGGGGTGCAATAGGATTAGATAGCAATTTCCATTCACTGCAGCATAACCTTGCCGAGGAGGGTCAGGAAGCTGGAGCTGTAGGAGCCCATAGCTTACTGTTTGTCACTGGAAGTTTGATTGAACATTACGCTCCAATTAAAAAAAAAAAAGCTTTTGGAATCAGATTTGACCTGGATATAACTCTGTTGGCTTCTGTGTTCTTACACCAGGGATTAATTTGGCCCTTTCTACTTTTATGTAATGAGCTGATTGCCACAGTATCTTATCCTTGTTACACAATCGCCCTTGTCTGGCTGTGTCCCCGGAGCAGGCTCTCTGTGTGTTTCTAGATCTAGGGTCTCACCTTGGCTCGCTGTGTATTTAGCCCCACAGCCTCGCCTCCACTGCAGGGCTAGGCTTGCTGAGCTGAGCAAGCCAAGGCTCTGTAGCTTGGAGAAGAAAAGACTAAGGGCTGATCTCATTTCTGTTGATAAAGATGTGCAGGGTGAGTGCCAGGAGGCTGGAGCCAGGCTCTGCTGGGAGATGCCCAATGCCAGCACAAGAGACAGTGGTGGAAGCTGAGGCAGAGGAAGTTCCATGGAAACAGGAGGAGGCATTTTTTCCCCATGAGGGTGACAGAGCCCTGGCACAGGCTGCCCAGGGGGGTTGTGGAGTCTCCCTCTCTGGAGATATTCAAAACCCTCCTGGATGTGTTCCTGTGTGATCTGCCCTAGGTGCTCCTGCTCTGGCAGGGGGCTTGGACTGGATGAGCTTCTGAGGTCCCTTCCAGTCCCTAACATTCTGTGATTGTGTGACTGGTGCAGCCTATGTGTGTGCCCATGTGTGTGTCTTCAGTCCAGGTTCAAGCACTGCACACAGACAAGCACACATCCAGGTGGGAATTTGGGGGCTTTTTTGGTTTGGCTGGCTGTATCCCTGCAGTTCTGCTTTTGCAGGGGGGGAGGGGAGATTGCTGCCAGAGACCTCATTTAAACAAGAAGGAGCATAGGAAAATACATTCTTTATTATTCTTCTGTAACAACAAGCCAGAAATATAATATACCTTTAAAAATTTTCTGTCTCATGCCAAAGAAACCTCCATTCAATCATTAGAAAATCTTCTTGCTCTCCCTCAAACAGTAATGAAAAGAAAAAAGAAGTTACAAGTGCCATCTGTTCCCTGCAAGAAATGTGCCTACCTGTACCACAGATGGGTGTGTGGGGAAGGGGAGCAAGGGGAGCAGAAGGGATGTTACTGGTGGTTCTGCCAGGCCCTACAGCACCCTGGCATGTGCTGGACTTGCCTGTCCATTTCCTGATGGCAGGCACCTGCCTGCAGCAAAGGGTGTGCTCGGGGGATTCTCAGGGAGAGCGGGAGACCTCTGTCTCCACACACCAGAGGAAGCCATTGGCTGGACGCAAAAGCAGCACTGAGTCTCATTCTGTATGCAGCTTCCCACAGGAGAGCTTTATTTCTGCCCCCACTAGATACCACGCTCCTTAGAGAGCCTTGGCCAGGGCCACTCTTGCCTTGGTCACTCTGGGGCAGCCTGTTTGCCAGGGGTGCTAGGGAACAGAGTAAGAGCAAACAGTGGGACAAGGAGGGAATTTCCCAGTGAACTCTGTTCCTCTGCACTGAAAGAGGACAGGTCCTTGTCCTTTCAAGCACAGCATTTGCTTTCCAGTGGGACTCCTCGTAGCAGCCAGCCTTCACGTTTCTCAGCAACCCTCTTTTCTCCCCTTTTCTGTCTTCTCCTTTCCTGGGTGGGTTTCTAAACATAGCAGTCCCTTGTCTAGGGTTGAGATGAATCCAGACTTTCTGCCTTACAAATAAAAACAAATGGGCAAGGTCATCATCAGCCCCACAGCACAAGATACAGAAAATATTATGAGCAACAAAGGAAGAAATGGTCAGGGCAGGAGAAAGTCACAGGGAAGGAGCAGGGAAAGGAGGATTTCACACACCCCTCAGCCCCTGCATTGTCCCCTGCCTCCCTCACATTCATTTTACCTCTAGTCTACACCCTTAAAAAGTCTCTCACTCTCTTGCTCACTCTCTCACTCACGCACACACACATCTATAGATCCCATTTGTTTTGTGCAATGTCACCATCAGTTGATGCAAGTAAAATATAGATCTATAAATATACTGCTCTGACTCAAGTCCCATTTCAAGTATGATTGCTGAGTCCAGTATGGTCAAGGGAGAAGCTCCCCAGAGAGGGAAGTCGGGGAGAGGTTTGGATCCAGCAGGCAGAGTCTAGTCCGGGCTTGCTGGGAATGTGGAGCAGCAGTAACACACATATGGAGTCTACAGTGCACCAGTTCTGCCCTTCAGAGAGGGCTACGGTTGCAGCAGATGGGATGGCTGATGGCTGTACAGCGCACAGGGGAAGAGTCCTTCCTCCTCACATCTCGTTGGACCCTGCTCTTCCCCACAGGCAGAGTGCTGGAAGCGGGAGTACAACGTGCGTGCACACTTGTGGGTGAACTGCTTCTCCCAGTCCTTATTCCAGGGCAGCTTGGTATTCCCTGTGCCGAAGGGAAGTCATGCTAAAGCGTTCCAGCTCATCCCGGTGACCCTGTGGAGTCCAGGAGAGCTTTTGCCACTCCAGACTATGATGAAAGCCTTGGTATTCATGCCCATGGTCTGGGACCGGAAGGGGGTGAGGAGCCAGCGTGCATCACTTCCACGGGGATCCGGGAGAACAGGCGGGAGGGCTCTGCGGCGACTGAAGGCGTTGGGATCCAGCTGGAGCAGGGAGAAGGAGGTCACTTGCCTTGGCAGCGTCCACCCACAGCGTGTGCTGGGCTCTGAGCACAGGTTGCTAGCGGAGCACCCTGCAAAGCTGGGCTGGCTGCCAGCTGATTTCCTGGCGGCAGGGATCGCACCCTCCACAGGCACTGCGGATGCACGACCTCCGGTGTCATCCTGCTGGCCCAGGAGTACCCAGGGTGACAGGTTGGAGCAGGTTACCATGGCGATGTGTGCTCTCCCCTGGAGACAGCCTTTTATCCCACTGCCACTCATACACAATGAGTCCTTATCTTGAGTTCCTTTGCTTGCTTTTTTTCTTTCTTTTTTATTTATTTTCCCTCCTCTTTCAAATTTTTTTCTCCCTGTGAGGTTGGAAAGAGCTAATAGGAGGCACTGCAGTCTGAGGGCTTTCCAACCTTGGGGGCAGTCACCCTGTGTGAGTGGCAGTGTGCGCAGCTGTGTGTGGGCACACTCGTGTGCAGCTGTGGATGGCAGTGAACGGAGTGGTGATGGTGAGGAGAGTGTCTGCAGCCTGTGCTGCTCACTGTGACAGGCTCTTCCCAGGCTCTTCCACCTGTGCCACACTGTGGCCCAAGTTTTCAGCCTTCACCTCAAGACCCTGCAGAACCGTGTCCTCTCTCTTCAGTCACCTCAGCTACATAAGCATCCATCATGCTTGCCCCTCTGCCACCAGCAGCCTCTGGGCTGTGTCTTCTCCTGCCATCTTTCCCTGGGCTCACAGTGCTCCTCACAATGGCTTACACTACTGAGGCTGTTAAGCCACTTCCTCCTCTGGTCTTTCCTGATGACCCGTTTCTGCTGTGCCAGTCAAACATTTCTAGGTGGAGGCTTCAGATCCTTACTCTCTCCCTTTATCTTAGAAAGCAGAAAACAAGAACACACAGTATTTTTTTTTTTCATGCTGTGTACCCATTTCCACAGACTCGTGCTACAGCCTCGATGGCTTTGCCTCTCTCTGTCCTCTCCTGCCCATTTCCACTGGCTCTGCACTATGGCTGAGGTGCTTTTGCTTGGCTCCTCAGTGGCAGGCTGGATGTGTTTGGCTTGAACCAGAGGGTGCTCTGCACTGGTGGTGAGGGTGAGGTGAAGTGACTGAATGTACTGATGGCTGCATGCAGAAGGCAGGTCAGCATGGGCACACCTGGCTCTGCATGCACAGGTGGGGTGCCTGGCTCTCTGGAGCTGGGCCTGGCTGGCTGTGTGTGCTGGGATCACAATGAGTTTGTGTGTGTGTGTGTGTGTGTACACAGGAGGCTGTGTCTCTGTCTGTGCAAGGAGTTCTCTGTGTGTGTGTCAGCTCACAGCTTTGGACTTGGCAAGGACCAAAACGAGGGACACTGTTCCCTGGCAGCATGTTAGAGTGATACAGGTATCTTTTCACCTTCAAAAGTGAGAGAGGAAGTCTCCACCTGACTGTTGTCATCTCCTAGGGACCTTCTCTCCCTTCTGATGTGCTCTCCGCAGCATTAGCTTGTAGCAATGGGCAGTAACTTGCTGTCATCCAACAGCAGTGACCCTAACAGCGAGGCGTGGATGCTTCTGGTGTTCTGCTCCTCACAGAAACTTTCACAGATCTGCTCTCACTGCTTGCAGAGAGCTCTTGACAGGATACAGTATGACTCAGGACTGAAGCTGAGAGGATGACACAGGTTCCCAGAAGGTGCCAGCTGACTCCGCAGCAGGCGTGTGAGGGAAGCTCTGTGCAAGGGTATGAGGCACAGCAAGCACTCGAGGTCTGACTCTACTTTATTTGTCTGAGAGGGCCCAAGGGTGAAAGGGCACAATACGGACCTGGGGCAGAGGAACAGAAACTGAGCCAGGTGCCCTGACCCCCTCCCCCCCAGAAGCATGTTGTACTACTTGGGTAAGTGGAGCAATAGCACAGTCTCTTTGTCTGTGGAGATGTGTTTTGGGAGGACCCCATGCTTGACTGCTCTCAGGTACCTTTGTTGGTTGCTGTTCTTTCCTTCCTGGAAGAGTTTCATGCCACGGAAGAGATTTGCTTTTGCTCTTCGTGTTCGCCTTCTGTGTCGCCCATGAGCGGCTGCCTCTTCTTCAGCTCCCGGTGGTACTTGGCCATGAGGGAGGCATAGATGCAGCCATAAGCAGCTGCCACCACCATCATGATGCAGACGATGCCACAGACCACCCCTGCGATGATCACAGTGCCGATGGCCCGGCGCACGCTCACGGGCCGGTACCGCTGCTTCTGAGGGCACCCCACGCTCGGCTCCACTTCTGTTTCCGAGCCAGATTTAGATTTGGTGGGAGCTGGGCTTCCTTTAGTGCAGGGTGGGCCAGTATTGTCCAGCACTGTAGAGCTGTTCTCATCATCCAGCTGGGAGCAGTAGTTAAACATCTCCATGGGCACCATTCGCATGTCTTTCCCTTTCAGCTCCTTGGGCAGGGTACATGCCAGCTGGTCGATTTTCCCACCTGTCCCAACAGATACAACAGGAGTGAACCACGGCTTCATCCTGATACAGTGACAGCAAGTGATACTCAAGTGAGCTAAATTCCTATCATTCCATTCACACCTGCTAAGGATTTGCCCTCCATCATTCAGGCATAGCAGCAGGGTGCAACAGGCTCTGCTCAGTTGCACTCTGTGCTAGGACAAGGGGCAATGGATGGAAACTCCAGCACAGGAGGTTCCACCTCAACATGAGGAGGAACATCTTCACTGTGAGGGTCACAGAGCCCTGGAGCAGGCTGCCCACAGAGGTTGTGGAGTCTCCTTCTCTGAAGACTTTCAAGACCCATCTGGATGTGTTCCTGTGTGACCTGTGCTGGATTCTGTGGTCCTGCTCTGGCAGGGAGTTGGACTCGATGATCTCTTTGGGTCCCTTCCAACCTCCAACATCCTGTGAGCCTGCTTATAAAGAGGGGAACTGCTATAATATAGAATCACAGAATCAATAAGGTTGGAAAAGACCTCAAAGATGATCAAGTCCAACCTATCACCCAAGACCTCATGACTACTAAACCATGGCTCCAAGTGCCACGTCCAATCCCCCCTTGAACACCTCCAGGGACGGTGACTCCACCACCTCCCTGGGCAGCACATCCCAATGGCTAACAACTCTTTCTGGGAAGAACTTTCTCCTCACCTCCAGCCTGAACCTCCCCTGGCAGAGCTTGAGACTGTGTCCTCTTGTCCTGATGCTGGTTGCCTGGGAGAAGAGACCAACCCCCTCCTGGCTACAACCTCCCTTCAGGTAGTTGTAGACAGCAATGAGGTCTCCCCTTATAGCAGTGGGGCTAAAAAAAATGTACTCTGTCATGCATGAATGCATTGCTGAGTGGAGAGAGTATTTGGAGAGCTTCTCCCATCCCCAAAATGTTTCAAGAGCTCAAAGTTGACACTGAAGTCAGGAGGTGCAGCAGACCTTCCCCCCCCACCATGTCCTGCCAGATCCATGGTGGAGGGAAGGAGGGAGGATCCAAGAGGGAAGGAGGGAGGAATGGCTGTGCCTCCCATGCCCTGGGCAGAAGGAGCACGTGTGGTCTCCTTTAAAATGATTGTTTTGCCTAACTTGGAGACATTTTGCATGCTTTAGCCTTCCCCAGCCGAAACAGCTTCAGCCATGGGATGTGGCTGGGATGCTTCTGCCTGGCTTGAATTTAACAGTAGAGTTCATGGTGCAGGATACCTACACAGACATCTTTCAGGCCAGAACATGCAAACCCTCTGAAACGGTTCTCTGAAGTCAGCCCCACACTGTTTAGTAAGTTATGTAAGTGTCAGTAGAACCATTTTAGAAAAGGAGACATCAAAGCCAAAAGCTAGGACCAGGCTGCATCTTCTCAAAATAACCACAGACACACAGCCCCATCTTCTACCAAGAGATCCATCCCCACCCGCTGCAAATAGTGACAGATGTTGAAACAAATGCTCGAGCGGGTCTGGGCGATTTCTTTGGAAGGTTGGGGGGGGAAGCAGCGTTAACTCTGTGTGCTTCCCATGGAGCCTGTTGTATGAAAGTCAGGAAAGCAAACAAATGAAAGGGGGGTGGAGGGAGGAGAGGCAAGCGGCACTCCTCCGCTCGCTGGGTCCCGCTCGCACAAAGGCGTGTTCCTGGCTGCGGCGTAGCCACGGGCAGGGATAATCTCTTTGCAGCACGGCTGTGATCAGCAGGGATGTGACAGCTGACTGTTGCTATCCGCATGATTTGAGACCCTTTCCTACTCACTGGCTCCAACAGCAGAAGGTCAGGCCTTCAATCAGCATTCCTGCAAAATGTGCCATCTCCCTGGGAGCTGCAGCTCCTCAAACCATCCCCTCCTGTCGGCATCCCTGCTGAGTGAGAAGGACCTTTCCAGCCTGAGGTATTTTGAGGGAAAGCTGCAAACACAAACTTGCCAAAAAAAAAACCCCAAACCAAAAAAACCCCGGTGCTGGTTTCCAAGTGACAGTTTTATAGCCACTCTAGCTTGGGGTCTGGCTTGTTAATTCGAGCTTTGGTTTGGTTTTGCCAGTGTTGGTTGCAGGATTTTACTTATGAGGAGAGCCTGAGGGAGCTGAGGGAGAGGAGGAGGCTAAGGACTGACCTCATTCCTGTTGATAAAGATGTGCAGGGTGAGTGCCCAGAGGCTGGAGCCAGGCTCTGCTGGGGGATGCCCAAGGACAGCACAAGGGGCAGTGGTGGTAGGTGAGGCATAGGAAGTTCCATTGAAACAGGAGGGAGGATTTTTTCCTCATGAAGGTGACAGAGCCCTGGAGCAGGCTGCCCAGGGGGGTTGTGGAGTCTCCCTCTCTAGAGATATTCAAAACCCTCCTGGATGTGCTCCTGTGTGACCTGCTCTAGGTGCTCCTGCTCTGACAGGGGCTTGGACTGGATGAGCTTTCGAGGTCCCTTCATTCTGTGATCCTGTGAACATTCTGTGCATTTTCCCTAAGTGGCTCTGGGTTGTCTGCTGAAAGCAAACCTGGTGCTTTACAGCCAAATCTGCCTTGTAGTTCTCCCAGCCTCAGGAAGAGAATGGGGTGGTCATTTTCAAGTGGAAAATAAAGGTAGAAGGGGTGAAGAGAGCTCCTTATCTTAAAATGTACATGGGTTTTGAGGGAAGTTCTTTCCTCTGCCAAGGAAACAAACAAAACAAAACAAAACACAAAACAAAACAAAGCACAAACCAAAACACCCAAAACAAAACCTAAACAGAAAACCCCTAACCAAGCCATAATCTTTCAGCTTGGGAACAAACCAAGGAAATAAAGGATGTGAGGCTGTGGAGGACTTCTCAGCCTGGGAGTGCTGCTGTGGGAAGGAGCAATGGCACTATACATAGAATACATAGAATAAACCAGGTTGGAAGAGACCTTCAAGATCATCGCGTCCAACCCATCAACCAATCCAACACCACCTAAACAACTAACCCATGGCACCAAGCACCCCATCAAGTCTCCTCCTGAACACCTCCAGTGATGGTGACTCCACCACCTCCCCAGGCAGCCCATTCCAATGGGCAATCACTCTCTCTGTATAGAACTTTTTCCTAACATCTAGCCTGAACCTCCCCTGGCACAGCCTGAGACTGTGTCCTCTTGTTCTGGTACTGGCCGCCTGGGAGAAGAGACCAACATCCGTCTGTCTACAACCTCCCTTCAGGTAGTTGTAGAGAGCAATAAGGTCACCCCTGAGTCTCCTCTTCTCCAGGCTAAGCAACCCCAGCTCCCTCAGCCTCTCCTCACAGGGCTGTGTTCCAAACCCCTCACCAACTTTGTTGCTCTTCTCTGGACTCGTTCCAGCAAGTCAACCTCCTTCCTAAACTGAGGGGCCCAGAACTGGACACAGGACTCGAGTGCATCTCCTAGCATTGTAGCACAGCCTTCCTGCTCCTTGGCTGAAATCTGGCATCCAGGCCAGCCTGACCTGTCAGATCTATCTGCTTCTGGTTCTTCTCTGCCTGCCTTTGTCTGTCTTTCCACGGCAGACCAGCACCTCTGCCCCTGGCTCCCCCTGCCCCAGCACCTACCTCTGTAAGAGAACCACTCCATCCAGTGCTTGAAGTCTCGGAGGTTGCAGTCACACTCCCAGGGGTTATCCCCAACTTGGAGTTGCTGTAGGCTGGTTAGTGGCTCAAAGGTCACCCTGTCCAGGCTCTGCAGGCGATTGGACTTGAGCGAGAGGGAGCGGAGGGCAGGCAGGTCGTCAAAGATGCCCGAGGGGATCTGGGCCAGGCCGTTGATGGAGAGGTCCAGCTGGCGCAGCAGGGCCGTGTGCTGCAGCAGGTCCTTGTCCAAGGCCCGGATGCTGTTGTTCCTCAGCTGCAGCTCTGTGAGGTTCCCCAGGTCACTGAAGATATTCTGAGGGAGCTGGTCCAAGAAATTGTTGGATAGGTCCAGCCTCTGCAGGGCAGAGAGGTTGGAAAACACCGCTCCTGGCAAGATGCTGAGTTTGTTGTTGAGAAAGAGGAAGGTCCTGGTGTTTGTGGGGATGTCTGAGGGGATGGAAGAGAGGCCCAAGCCGCTGCAGTCCACTTCCAGGTTGCCACTGTTACACTTGCAGGAGGAAGGACAAGCAAAGAAGGACTCAGCAGCACATAGGGATAGCCAACAGCCCAGCACTGGTAGGTGAAAAGCAGGGGAGAGAGAGAGCATGTGTTAGAGCAGTGTTTTGCTTTCCCAGCCTCACCACAGCCTTCCCAGCCTCACCACTGCCTTCCCAGCCTCACCACTGCTTTCCCATCCTCACCACTGCCTTCCCAGCCTCACCACTGTCTTCCCAGCCTCACCACTGCCTTCCTAGCCTCACTACTGCTTTCCCATTCTCACCACTGCTTTCCCAGCCTCACCACTGCCTTCCCAGCCTCACCACTGCCTTCCCAGCCTCACCACTGCTTTCCCAGCCTCACCACTGCTTTCCCATCCTCACCACTGCCTTCCCAGCCTCACCACCGCCTTCCCAGCCTCACCACTGCCTTCCCAGCCTCACCACTGCTTTCCCAGCCTCACCACTGCTTTCCCAGCCTCACCACTGCTTTCCCAGCCTCACCACCGCCTTCCCAGCCTCACCACTGCTTTCCCAGCCTCACCACTGCTTTCTCACCCTCACCACTGCCTTCCCAGCCTCACCACTGCCTTCCTAGCCTGACTACTGCTTTCCCATTCTCACCACTGCTTTCCCAGCCTCACCACTGCCTTCTCAGCCTCACCACTGCCTTCCCATCCTCACCCATCACTGACTTGAGCACAGCTATCTATGGCTGTAGTACGTCCTCCCAGTGGAACTCTGCCCCAGAGCCCTGCCATGTGATGAGCATCCCCGCAGCTCCATTCCTTTGTTGCTGAGCTGCCCTCTGGCAGCATGACTTTCCTCTTGGGTTTGTTGTTTTCATGGGCAAGAGAGTAAATATCCTTCCAATTTCCCAAGGAAACTGTGCATCCCAGAGGACTTTGCTGCCAGATACTAGAGCCCTGGCACCTGGCAGAGGCGAGTGGAGCAGATAGCAGTGGGAAGCATCACCTCTGCTAAAGGACAGCTCTTTCTAAGCAGGGCTGGGAGAGGAGGGGCTGCTACAGGTTTAAGAAGCTCTATTTTTATTGTATTTTTTCCCAGAAATAGACAAGTTAATGAAAAGCTTTTCAGAAGCATGAAAACAATGCAACCTACCTCTCAGTGGGAATTCAGATCTGTGTGATAGGTCAGACCGGGGTCTAAGCTGGCCCCTAAATCAGGGTATTGTTTGCAGTGGGCCTTGTGATGAAAGGCTTTTTTCATGAGTTAGATTACATCACAAAGGGATGACCAAGAAAGATGTTAAAAACTGACAAGGAGACCCTAGGCTGCTGGGCCCTTGGTACTTGGCGTTGCTCGCAGCTTCTGAATCCCACAGCACAGCTCCGCAAGCATCTCCTCTGACCAAAACCTCCCAGAGCAATGGAGATGGGGGAAAAATTGCAGGTTGGCAGTTGAAGAAGGAGGTGGTAAGAAAAAGGTTGGCACACATCCCCTTTCTCCTGAAATGCCTGAAAAGTGATGCTGGGCCATCCAAAACCCAGCGTTTTTGTAGAGCTGCTGTGGGTCACCACTGCAGGCAGGGGGCCGGAGCCCCTGCACGGCAGCAGGAGACTACTCACCAACCCTTCCTGGCAACCAGTGCGATTAGTTACAACCAGGAACTGGTTAAAACTCTCCTTTCTGTGCCAAAGAAACCTCAGCAACAAGGAGGAAAGTTCTGTGCCTCCTGTCATTAGAGGAGTGGGAGTTATGTTTAGGCAGACTGTGTAAAACATTTGCGTTCTTTGTCTTCGCTGCTTTGGTGCCGTTGGGATGACTTTCTCCGATGTGGGAAGCAAATTCAGCTCTCCTGCTCATTTTGAAGGTGACAAGCCTCAGCATCTGGCTAAAACTGACGCAGGTTTGTCTGTATGTCCTGCCTGCTCCTCTCCCTTCGCCCATTTTCTTCAGAGAACACAGTCAGCTGGAGCTGGTAGAGTCTTTTAAGGGGTGAAGAGTAGCTGAAGTGGATGGATTTATTGCTTTGCCATTCCTTCCTGGACTGGAAACCAAGTTGGTCTGTCCAGTTGTTGGTTTGGGGTTTTCCCCCCCCCCCCCAAATCATGTACAAGCAGGTGTTTTGTTTCTTACCACCGAAGGAATTGTGAAAGCACTGCCATTGGAGAGAGAGACAGTGGAGGGCTGTGCCCTGGGGCAGCTCTGCTTGGAACACCTCTGCAGTCAGCCACACTCTGCCTCTCTTGCCTCATGCCAGTCTCTAGAGCTCAGGCTGAGCCATAGCCCATTTTTTACAGCCACTTGGCTTCTGGCAGTGATGCTGCCTTCGTACTTCACCCCTGCACAGGGCCTGTTTGTGTTCCCAGTGATCCTTGTTGGCACTGGCAGGTTTTTGGACTGGTAGCCTGAGGAGAACTACAGAGTTTGGATCCATATGGCCTAAGCTATGTGACTTTGTTAAGGACCAAATGATATGTGTTCAGAGAGAGTGTCTCAGCTCTTCTGTATTTCATCCTCCTTTCACAGTCCCTTCATGTATTGTTTTCTGTCCTGCAGCTGAGATCTCAGGTTTACCTCAGCCTAGGCACAGCAAATCCATGTGATTTTTAATGATAATTATGGATCCTTATGGTGAGACATCTTTACCCTGAGCTCCTCTCTGCTTTCTTGTCATGCAAACATTGGGGTGAACAGCAGAGACTGCCTTGAGAGCAGATCAGAGGCTGCAGACTGGCACAGGGACTGTTTGTCTGTCTGATATTTGATTCCATTCAGAACACATCACGCTCTTGTTGTAGGCAGAGAACTGAAAGAATGGGAGCTGTAGTGGGGAAGGGAGAGAGCCATGAGTCACTCAAGTGACCCTGCCTTTCCCTGGGTGCTTAACAAAGGTAGTGTATTAATAATAGATTGGCAGCTATGATGATGAGATAACATTTATCTGCTTTGTACACCAAGAAAGGCAAGAGCAGACTGTATGTAATGCTATACAGGTGGCAGTCTGTTCAGGGCTTCGCTCTCACAATGCCTACCTGCCCCTGGCCCTGGCTGGGTGGTTATGAGGTTCCACCAGAATGCAAGCTGGCAGTGGCTGGGTAGGATGAAAGCCTCAGGCAGCTGGCTGTGGTTATGTTCAGGAACAGGACTCATGCCAAGTTTCTGCAGCCATGTAGAACATGCCAAAAAATGTCTTGTTGCTACACATGTATTTCTTTATGCTCTTGGAAATGTTTTACTAAAACAAAAGAGAGAAGGGTCTGGCTTAATTTTCAGTCTCTGCAAGAGGTGAGGTGAGCTGAGACCAAGGAATTCATCACACTGATGAGGAAGCAGCGCTACAGGCGAGAGAGGCAAGGAAGCAATAGGCAGAACCTGAAGCTGTCTTCCAACCCTGTGTGAGGATGAGGAATATGTGGGTTTAGTGCTAGGGGAAGATGAAGTTACTCTGTGGAGTGTTTGGTGACTCTAGTAGGTGGCAGAAAGCTGATCCAGGTGTATCCGATTAAGACAAGACTCAGTGGAATTCACTCTCAATAATTTATATAGCAGTCTAGTCTGTGAGGATGGATTACAAAGATGCTTGTCTTCTGGGAAAGGAAATCATTCCCCCAGCCCCAAATTTGATCAGGGGGCAGGAACAAGGGCAACCACAGACCTGCTCAGCTGCTAGGCACGCAGCAGTGATGGACACTCTCCAAGTGCTCCCTTTCCTCTGCTCCTGCAGATGCTTCTCCAAAGTTCAGGTACATTCCCTGAAGCCCCACATCACCTTAGCAGTCTCTGCTCTGTGCTCAGGGATACTGTTGCAGATGCCTTGGCCCACTGGGAAGATGCACAAGGCTGGACTTTTACAATTTCATTTAAAAGAGATCTTCTTTTATTTACTCCTTGATTTTCACTGCATGTGGCAGTGCCCAGCAGGAGAATTCTGCATTTGCATCCTGCATTCCCTTCTAAACTGTCATGACTTCTGCTTTGAAGAGCTGGGACCCTTGCTCAGCAGCCTGCATATAAATTCCTACCACAGAGAGGAGTCTGCAGCTTCTGGGATGCCTGTATGAGACCTGTTTGGAGTGTATTTTTGTGCAGTGCATTCTGTCTCACTGTTTCTCACCTGCCAGACCCACTGGAATTCAGAAGCAATCATCACTCACTGTCCCACTTTAAACCCATCTTCAGCTTCAGAATCTCGCTCTCCCTCCCAGCTAGCCTGGCCTCTAAAGGAATCAGGAATTAGTTCAAACATCTCCATTCTTAGCTGTCCCTCTCCCCTATTCTTAACCCTGATGTGACCTATTTTCTTTCCACTCCCTTGACAAACAGGATCACCATACTTAGTACCTGAGTAGGCATTACTTACGACAAGCCTCTTGCCACCTCATGAGGAACCTGCTCCTCCACCGGTGGCCAGAACTTGTAGGCAGCATGGTCGTCTTCTCCAGCGTGGCCTCACATCCACCAGCCAGCCTGGCACACAGCCCCACAGGCAGGAGGAATGATCTTGTAGCCTTCCTGCCAGGTCCTGGCTGGGGAGAGCAGAGAAGAGCAGATTCAGTTCCCTCGCTGCAGAATGCCGAGCTAGACTCAGTGCTGGCCTTTCCCTTCCCTCTGCTAGGGTGTTGCTGTTGCATCAACTCCACTTTGGAGGTCAGATAAAGGATGCTTCAAGAGGCACAGCGTGATGAAGGCACAAGTTAATTCACTTTGAACCTCACTGTGCAGAAATAAGGCCTGATTCACCTGAGTGCCAAAGAGACAAGCTCGTGTTGAAGGGCCTGCAGTGGTGGCTATGGCAGCCTTGTGCTCAAGGTTAACCTGATGCAATGCTGAGGTGACACTGCCAGGGCAGCAGACCCTAGATGATCCCCTCTCACTGGTACCACCTGTGCATCCTCTCCTTTGTGGACAGCTCAGGTTCAGTGAGGTCTGGGCACTAGCAGCTGCCAAGCTGCTTCTCTCTGCCCCCTGTTCTCTAGCAGCACTTCCTTTCTGGTTTAGAGGAAAAGGATGTGGTGGCTCTGGTTAAAGGGGGAAAAAAAGATGTGATAGCTCTGGTTTAAGGAGGAAAGGATGTGGTAGCTCTGGTTTAAGGGGGAAAAAGGGTGTGGTGGGTCTGGTTTAAGGGGGGAAAAGGGTGTGGTGGGTCTGGTTTAAGGGGGAAAAAAGATGTGATAGCTCTGGTTTAAGGAGGAAAGGATGTGGTGGCTCTGGTTTAAGGGGGAAAAAAAGATGTGATAGCTCTGGTTTAAGGAGGAAAGGATGTGGTGGCTCTGGTTTAAGGGGGAAAAAGGGTGTGGTGGGTCTGGTTTAAGGGGGGAAAAGGGTGTGGTGGGTCTGGTTTAAGGGGGAAAAAGGGTGTGGTGGGTCTGGTTTAAGGGGGAAAAAAGATGTGATAGCTCTGGTTTAAGGGGGAAAGGATGTGGTGACTGGTTTAAGGGAAAAGCATATGGTGGGTCTGGTTTAAGGGGGAAAAAGGATGTGGTGGGTCTGGTTTAAGAGAAAAGGATGTGGTGGGTCTGGTTTCAGGGAAAAGAATGTGGTAGGTCTCATTTAAGGGCAAAGGATGTGGTGGGCATGGTTTAAGGGGAAAAAAAGATGTGGTGGCTCTGGTTTTAGAGGAGAAGGATGTGGTGGCTCTGGTTTAAGGGGAAAAGGATGTGGTGGGTCTGGTTTAAGGGGGAAAAAAGATGTGATGGCTCTGGTTTAAGGGGGAAAAAGATGTGGTGGGTCTGGTTTAAGAGGAAAAGGATGTTCTGGCTCTGGTTTAAGGGGGAAAAAGATGTGGTGGGTCTGGTTTAAGGGCAAATGATGTGGTGGCTCTGGTTTAAGAGAAAAGGATGTTCCAGCTCTGGTTTAAGGGAAAAAAAGATGTGGTGGGTCTGGTTTAAGGGAAAGGGATTTGGTGTGTCTGGTTTAAGGGGAAAGGATGTGGTGGGTCTGATTTAAGGGGAAAAAGGATGTGGTGGGTCTGGTTTAAGGGAAAGGGATGTGGTATGTCTGGTTTAAGTGGAAAAGGATGTGGTGGGTAGAGCAGGGCTGAGCAGAGCACAGCTTCAGCTTGGGGATTTCACGCTGCAGCAACTGCAGTGGCTGAGTACTGAGCCAGCCTTGGAGAAGGGAGGACCTGGGGCAGGGGAGACTGAGTGGGAGTGATGACACGAGAGGAATTACATCTTAATTAGAAGAAGGAAAAATACTCCATCTAATTAGAAACCCAAAGACCATAAACTCTCCCCTGACAATAAGTGACTGACAACAGGTTCAAACTTCCTTCCCACTTCCCTTTTGGATACAGACAAGCAGGAAAAGGAGAGACACCACAGACCCTCTGTCTCCCCCCCTGCTTGCTCTCTGACGTGCCACCCACCATTGCAGTGGCAGAGAGAAGGATAAATTGCGGCCAGGGGACAGAAATAAGGCATCCTCCATCCCCTCTGAGGGGCTCTGGCAGCATCCAGGGCCGTTACTTGCGCTGGGTGCTGCGCTCCCACCGGGACGCTCTCCCCACACACGTGCCAGCTGCCTCCCCTCCCCCAGCTCTCCATGACTGATTTATTTTATATGGGAATGTAAATGCCCAGGAAATATTTAAATTAGCTTCTCAATGAGAAAGATGAGCAGGTTCAGTGCCCAGACCAGTACATTTTGCAAGGCTGTTTAGATCATTTACCCACATGCCAGTGCAGCAAATGGATGAACACCTCTCACGGCACTGAAATTCATCCGACCTTCACCTGCTGCAGGTCCCCAAAGCAAGCCCTTTCCCTGCAGTCCCTGCTGAAGGAGAAGCCCCAACAGATAGCTGTCCCCATTCAGTGCTCGCACTCACCCTGGCTGAGAAGGAGACTCTCGGCATCCCCCATATCAGTGCCTCCATTCTACATGCTCCCCCTGGAGTCTCCTGTCCCTGGATGTCGGGACCGACGAGGAGGATGAAAAACCACAAGCACTTACCTGCAGGGGCTCTGCTCACAGCCACTTCCACCCGACTCCCCCGGGCACTGCCCAGTTACAGCCTCTTCTTTCCCTCTCCCTCCTTGACTTTCACTCCCCAGCAGCAGGCTCTCCGTGTGCTCTATTTAACTCCCTACAGCACAGGCATAAACGGCAGAGTTAAGCTGACAGGCACAGAGCCTTATCTGCCCGCTGGATAGCTCCAAATCCTGCTGCCGAATCATTGTGTCCTTGCTCTTAGCGGCAGGGGCTGCCTGCCACGCTCTGGCTTTCCTTCTTGCCCACCTTCACTCCGTCTAACTTTGTCAGGGTTATAGATAGCTCTGTTCCTTGCGCTCCTGCCTTTTGGCTCTGTTTTGTAACACCCCATCTGTATCAGCTGGCTTGGCTCCAGTCAGGGGGGGCTAAGCTCTTCAGAAACCAAAACAAAAAAACAAAAACAAAGCAGCTTCCTTGGGTGCTTGGTGACACAGCTTCCCTCTGAGGTGTCCCCTCAGCTCAGGCTCCCACTCAGGCCGTGCACTGGTGTCTCCCCCTCCCCGCTCGCTGCTCTGTACCATTGAGCCACTCCTTCCCCAGGCAACAGTGAGGGGCTGGGAGCAGGACCAGCACACCCAGGCTCAGGGATGGTGGCAGGGTCACAGAAGCAACCAGGTTGGCTCCGAGATCATCAAGTCCATCTGATCACCCAACCCTAAATGCCTCATCCAGCCTTTCCTTAAACACCTCCAGGGACACTGAGCCCACCACCTCCCTGGGCAGCCCATTCCAATAGGTTTCTCTCCCTAGTTCCTTCTGCTCTGGTAGTGCAAGTCCAGCTCCTCTCGGACACCTCAGGGACACTTCCTTCTGCCAGGCAGAGCCCGGGCTCCGGCGGGGAGCGCGGGGTGGGAGGAGCAGCAGGGTATAAATAAGCCCTTTCCCTATGTTTAGAATTTATTACAGTGCATAGTGATTAACACCTGTTCAGGCTTTGATGCTGCCTCCTGCACTGCAACATGCACCAAAGATGGAGGCACCTTGATAAACCCCAGATTATTTTAACAGCATGTCACACAAACGCAGCGCTCCCCGCCCCACAGCTAGCAGCCACCCCTTGTGCACTCACACACGTGTTCCTGGGGCTCAAAAGCAGCTAGCTTCCTCTACATATGCAGACAGAGCTGCCAATCTAGCTTACATTTGCAAATCTGTGCCCAGGGTTTGCATATGTAGCAGGGTCTCTTCTGTGACCCATATTCATCAACATCCGTGTCTTGCACAAAACTGCCCGCTTCTCCAAGCATAACATATGCTCAGGTGGCAGAGCAGGAGATGTAGAATCATGGAATTGTTAGGCTTGGAAGGGACCTCTAGGATCATCTAGCTCCAACTCCCCTGCCATGGGCAGGGACACCTCACACTAGATCAGGTTGCTCAGACCCACGTCCAGCCTGGCCTTAAAAACCTCCAGGGATGAGGCTTCCACCACCTCCCTGAGCATATGGAACAATTCCTGACTGGTGAAGTGCAGGGAACAATGAGATTCTGCATTTATACCTTGAAGAAGTATGTTTATGGAGAAATTTTGATGCCAGCCATCCAGGAGAAAAACAACAAAACAAACAAAGAACCAAACCATTTCTTCCATGCATCTATTGCCCACAAGCATCTCAGACCCTTGGTGATTGGTATTCTGCAGCCAAGAGAGACCAAGAAGGCAGAGAGGATTTTTGAGGGTTTCCTTTTTAAAGGTTTTCTCTGACTTATCTTGAATTCTGACTTAATTAGCTGCTGTACTGGGGCCCAAGAGATGCCTTCTTCTCTGCAGAGCACCAGGCCAGCTGGTCTCACTGCCAGGGCAGCACTGGGAAGTCTGTAATCCTGGGGCAACTGGCACTTCCCCACACCTCAAGGCTCCCCAGAGCACCACCAAATCTGGCTGGATGCATTCAGCCTGACAGCTGGGGACTTTCCCAGCAGTGAGGGCTTTGCAAGAATCACAGAATCAATCACAGAGTCACAGAATGTTAGGGGCTGGAAGGGACCTCAAAAGCTCATCCAGTCCAACCCCCCAGCCACAGCAGGAGCACCTAGAGCAGATCACACAGGAACACATCCGGGTGGGTTTTGAACACCTTCAGAGAGGGACACTCCACAACCTGCCCTGGGCAGCCTGCTCCACCTAGGAGTGGCCCCCCTGCACCCCCAGCCCAGGAGGAGAGCCACTGCGCCATCCACTCAGAACTAGCATGGCATTGCCTGGGTTTCGGGGCTCAAGGCTGATCTGCATTGCCCTGAAGTCACCCGAGGGCTCCACAAACCAGGTGTTAGTCTTTCTTCCAGGCTGGCTGGATGCTTCCTTCTCCCTGGAGCAACATGTCAGCCACATGCCCTATGATCCATGGGGCATGGCTTCCAGAGCTTTCTTCCCCATGCTTGGAGTTGAATCTTTGTTCCAGCTTCTGGAGGAGTGAGCAGAGCAGCCTTTGGGGCTGGCCATGGCCTTTTCTTCTTGCCAGTTGATATAGGACAGCAAAAGGCAACTTTTTTAGCTTCAGCTCAAAGCAACGGAATGAAATCATCCCTTTCTGGCCCATGGGCTCCAGTGGCCAAAAATACACTGAGCTGAAGTGCCACTTGGACATTTGGCCTGCTGTCAGACTCTAGAGAACTCTCTAATGAGGATTCCCCTAATTAGCTTGAGCAGGGAACTTTACTGCTTGCGGGGGGAGATGCTGAAGAGATTGTAATGACTCTGCTGCACTTCCCAGGGCACAAAAGCTACAGCAGGCACTATCAAGGTCTTGTGCTTCCCTTCTCCCTGCTCAGACACCAGCAACATTTGCAGCATCACTCTCAAGCCTTAGCTTCCATAAGCCAGGACCTGAGGAGTACATGTGAGGGTGGGGAGGGTTTCAGTTTACTGCATCCACATACTGTTTTAGTAACACTTCCCAATTCTGTGACACCTTCTATCCAAAGCTATCCATCTGCTTTACGAATGGCTCTTACCATAGCTGTAGGTGGCGGGGATGTGATGTTGTATTTAATGACCCCCACAAGGAAGGCTGAGGTCCTAGCTAGTAGAGCCTCTGCTCCAGATAGGGGGATGGAGCTATCCAGTTCTCCAGGCAGGGACACTGAGGCTGGAGAGACAAATGACTGTGTCACCAGGATGACTCACAGCCAGAAACGCAGCCCAGCAACCTCTGTCTCCGATTATCTCTCCTAGTCCTCTTTACTAACCCTTGGATCATGGCTCGGGGATCAGACTCGGTTAACAGCCTGGCTTAGGAGCATTGGCAGGGCATGGGGGTGACCTATATTAGAAAAGGGTAGATAACAGAGGCTGCAACAGATGCCAGCCAGAAATTAACAGGAAGTACACACAGGCACTCATCCTGCCCCAACACTCTGCTCCACGAGTGATGGCAAAGCTCCTTTCCCCTTTCCAAGGCTGAACTGCTTCAGCCTTTAGCAGGAAAGCAGAAGAGTAAGGGACAGCATGGAGATACTTTAAGGAAGAATAAGGGACAGCTTGGAGATACTTTAAGGAAGAGCAAGGGACAGCATGGAGATAATTTAAGGAAGAGAAAGGGACAGCATGGAGATACTTTAAGGAAGAGAAAGGGACAGCATGGAGATACTTTAAGGAAGAGAAAGGGACAGCATGGAGATACTTTAAGGAAGAGAAAGGGACAGCATGGAGGCACTTCAAGGAAGAGAAAGGGACAGCATGGGGACACTTTAAGGAAAAGAAAGGTACAGCATGGAGATACTTTAAGGAAGAGAAAGGGACAGCATGGAGATACTTTAAGGAAGAGAAAGGTACAGCATGGAGATACTTTAAGGAAGAGAAAGGGACAGCTTGGAGGCACTTCAAGGAAGAGAAAGGGACAGCATGGGGACACTTTAAGGAGGCTGTCTTTTTTCACTCCTCTGGTGGCATTTAGGATTCCTTTTTACTACCATCACCCACAATGTAGATACCTCAGAGTCCAGTGTTCAAAACGTTTTGTTCTATGTTCACTTCTCCCTGGAGGTGTTCGAGCTGTGTATGGACCTGGCACTTAGGGACGTGGTTTAGTGCTGACCCTTCTGTGATAGGTCGAAGGTTGGACTGGCTGAGCTTGGAGGTCTCTTCCAACCAAATGTTTTCTGTGACTCTGTGATTTATTTGTTGCAGGAGAAGAGGGCAGGGAGACATGGCAGCCATGGGTTGTCATTGCAGCAGTTTAAAGTTCATGAAGTGACCTGGCTGATGATTCCTAATGGGAAATTTTGATCATGACAGTGCCACAAGTGGGTTTAGATGAAGATGATGCCCCAACAGGTTCTTGGTGCCCTAAGAGACCCAGGTCATTCTAGCGAATTACTGACCACAAGAGGTCACCTTGCCCCTGTAGCAGCTCTTCATTTGTTGTTTGTTTGGACAGCAGAAGCATCCAGAGGTGGCAGCCAGGCTCGGCAACACTGCAGGCACATGGAGTGTGTGTCACTGCCCTAGTGAGCTTCCAAGCTTAGTAGCTGGGTGGGGGCTTCATTTCCAGCACTTCCTGATTGGTTACAACTGTTCTGGATTCATTAGTGCTGTGCTCTTACAATCACAGAGAGCCCATTTTAAATGCACCCTAGAACCCCAAGTGCAGAGGGAATGGTGCTGCTGTCTGACTCACAGGGATCCATCACAACTAAGACAAATGTCACACACAGAAAGTTGTACAGTAAGTAGGGAGCATGCAGCACCCACTTGGTGTTGCAAGGGACCCTGCCAGATTCCTGGCTTGGTTTGTATTAAAACCTGTCCCTGTTCTCTGGGATGTGAAGAGGTCAGAAAGCGTCTGACGTCTGGAACGAAAACGTGCAGACACCTCTGAAAGGCAAATGTGATTGCCAACAAGGCTTCCCCCTCAAGCCCCTTCAGGAAACATCAACTTTATCCCCATTTTATGGTGGGGTAAATGATGACAGAGGTAACAATGGCTGGCTGAATTTCA
Organism: Dryobates pubescens; assembly: GCF_014839835.1. Taxonomy (NCBI): domain Eukaryota; kingdom Metazoa; phylum Chordata; class Aves; order Piciformes; family Picidae; genus Dryobates; species Dryobates pubescens. The sequence goes on from NC_071626.1 coordinate 25,882,534, forward strand.
GCTGCACAGCTCTTGATACCTCATTAGGAGCCCACTTCAGTTCCCCACTCAAGAGTTTCAAAGCTGTCAAGTGCAGTGGATCACATAGGCTTGTCGATGCTCTTCTGCCCTGCAGAGGTGGTTGTCTTAGCAAAGTCACACAGAATAAAGGTGTTTTGGCCAGGCTTTCCCAACGTTCCCTGGCAGGCCCATGGCAAAAGCAGGAGAGAAGCCAGCTGTCTTGATTCCTCATCCCATACCTTAACCAGGAAACATTGTTTGCATCCCAAGCGTCCCTGACCAATGCACAAGAACAAGACTCAGAGATGTTGGAGGGATTAGGAAGACCAAGGACACCAGGCCTCATCACACCCTCTGAGACAGCACAAAGCATCCAGAGGGAAGCCGAGGGAGGCAGCACTGGGAAAGACCTAGCCAGCTGTGGAGAGGTGGGATTCCTTGGGAAGCTGTGGAAGCAGGTGGGGAGGCTGGGATACCCAAGATGGGAGTGACAGGAAAGTCCCAGCACAGCCAGAGTGTGGCATATGGAGGAGGAGGCCCAGAGCAGCAGCAGGAGGAGATCTGAGGGGGTAGCTGCTAGGAAGAAATCCAACCATGTGTGTGTCAGCATCTTCTCCAAGTGTTACTGAACGTGGCAGACCACGTGCGGGCTTCCTCGTGCGAAACCGAGGCAGCTGAGGGGGAGAGCGGCTGAGGCAGTGGGAGAGGGGCTCCGAGGAGGAACACGTGAGCTGCCTGCCCGGTTCCCTCCTCTTTTCTGCTTGCCACAGAGTGGTGGTTTTGCTCTTCTCACGCTGCTGGCAAGAAACTGGTAACTGAATGAGATGTGGAGGGGGATTCTACATGAAGGCTGAGATAACATTTTCAGATCCAGCTGGGAACAGTTGGCTGTGGGTGGTGGCTTGTCAGCAGCCCTGCCAATCCGAATTCATATCCCAGTTTTTCTCCTTCTCTCAGCTGTGAAGAGCCTTCTCTACAACTTTAATTTCCTGCAGGGGTTAATCCCATTGCCAGTAGCTGGGGTCCTTAATCCTTGCATTCAGCCCCTTGACAAAAGCACTGAGCCTGCTCCTGACCTGACAGGTCTGAGGGAGGCACCTCTCTGGTCTCAGTTCCTCCTTTACACCCCCAAGCGTCCTTCAGTTCAGTGAATGCCTCTCCTCCCTTCCTGCTGAGCCTATCCTGGGGGTGTGGATGAGTGGCACACCGCCAAGAGAGGCTCCAAGCAAAGAAGGCAGCTTGGTGGGAGAATCCTGGCTCTGTGGTACTCATTCCCCACTCCACACACAGGTATTCCCTGCACTTCTTAGTTGGATGGAGCTCCAGGTCCCAAAGGAATCTGTTGTTCTTATTTGAGTGGTGTTCAAGAAGGAGGCTATGTATGGGCCCACGTTTGTGAAAGATTCTCTGAGGACTTGGAAACTTTGAGATGATCCAGTACCTTCCCTGGGTCACTTAGAAGGGACCATGGATGCAGCAGATCCTTAAAAGGGAGGGTGCCAGCCTCTCTGAGATGAGAGGTACATTGACACACACAGAGAAGATGGAGGTGCATCAATTTAGCAGCAAAATGTAAAGGTTGTTTATCAATGTAAGCTCTCAGTTCACAGTTCTGCCCCCAGAGTGCTAGGCCAGGAATCTGTCAGTGTGGTCAGAGTGCCAAATCAAGGGCACCAACACCAAGAAATCCTTAGAATATCTTATGAGGGCCAAGGCACTACAGCCATAAATCTTTCTCCTTGTGCTTCCTCACTCCTAGAATTAGGTAAGCTTCTGCAAGCCTGGGTGACCCCATGCCCACAAAATGCCCCACACCTGCTTGCTTGCCATCGTGCATGTCTGTGTTAGCCCAAGAACTGACTTTGCCTTTTCTCTTAGTCTCTTCTGAAGTGCAACAGAATCCAAAGCCCTCCTGGTGCTTGACTATTCCTTTTCCTTCTGGCAGAGAAGCCAATGTGATGAAGAACTGTTGCTACCTATGCTGCTCCCTGTCTCCTTCACCCAGCAGCCTGTCTTCCCTTCCCTGGCTGCCAAGCTCTCTGAATCAGACCACTTGCTGCAAGGGTCAGCAGCTGGAACAGGAGGAGAGAGAGGATGTTGAAAACAGTGGGACAAGGGAAGAACTTCACTACTGTCTCACTTCAGCAGCCTGTGCCCTGAGCACGTTCACAGGGGCAAGGATCTGCCATGCATATGCAGCAGTGGGGCAGAGCACAAGGTGCCAGCAGCAAAAACCCTCCCAGCTGTTATCATAAGGGGATCAGTGCCCCAGCATGCACACAGCTCCTGGCACACGTCCCAAGGGAGGGCTGCTTCTCATTGTTCACGCATCAGGGATTTATACTGAACTCTGGAGGAGACCTTCTGCTGCCTGTGTGAGCTGCCTAGATCTCTTTTACTTGGTTGCCACTGTGGCACAAACTTGGCAGTGCTGCCTGTGAGAGAGTCTAGAGCTGTTTCTTCCCCTTTCCCATTGCCCCCCAGCACCTTCCCAGAGCATCCAAGAGGGGCATCCCCAGAACATCAACACAAACCACATGGAACCCAGGCTGATGCTTGCATCTTCAGGGGTGCCTTAGGATCTCTGGGACACATTTATACTCTTCAGAAGCTGGGAACATTGCCCACAGCTCAACAAGATGTAGTGACAACTCTTACAATCCAGAGCTCCAGCCAGGAATCATTGGCTGCATCTGAGTTAACACTCACATCACAGCCTCGTGCTGCAGAGCTTGCTGAGGCCAGGCAAGATCTTCACATTGGATGTGACTTTAGTTTTCTGGAGGGTTTGCAGCCACAGATGAGACACAGGTATGGCAACATTCACATTCCATCAAGATCACTAAATGCAAACAGTGTGGAGAGCAGGGCCCACTTCCATCCCCCCTGCCCCCACAGCAGGATGGCAGCAGCAGCAGCAGCACACCTGTTTGGGGGAGCACCGGCGGCAGAGAGCCTCACCAGGAGTGGAAGGAGAGCCCAAGTGATGAGTGCTGAATCAAATCACCACTAACAACTCTTTTCCAGACTCAAGATATGGTCCCACTTTTTTTCTTCCTCATGTGAGGGCACAGTCCATGGGGCAGGAAGCTTCCCAGCCTCCTTGGAGGGAGGAGGAGCATGGCAGCAAGGCCTTGTCTTCAGAGTGACAGCCTTTGCTTGCAGGCAGTTATGAAGTCCAGACTTATATGGCCCTAGTGTAAATTTAGGTCTCAGTCCTTTCTGTGATGGGTGTGAGGCATGGCAGTTTACAAGCAATGGACAGCTTCTTGGTTTACCATTCATAACACAAAGGGGTTCAGAAAGGGGCCTTTTATTTTGGGTGCTTTTAATTGCCACATTATAAAAGCTGCCTTTTGCCTTGCAAAGCCAAGCACTGAAATGTGAGCTAATACCTGCAGCCCCTTTATATCCATATTGCCACACAATACTTACTCAAGCAAGCCCTGTTGTTTCTTTTGATAGGACCCTGTCCCACACTGGCTGCAAAGGACACATGATACTCAAGCTAACCATGAGGATGTTGTAATAAATAAGGCTATTTTTACATGGTCAGCATTAAAGACTGAACCCTGGCTTTGGCAAGTGGCCACAGGCTGTACCTCTGTAATTTTGAGGGGGCTCAGCATGAGACCCCAGGGGCCATTTTGCAGAGAAGATGAGCATAGCCAGCAAACTGCCATGGTCTCAAGGACTTGATGGCACTGAGAGCCCAAAGGTTTCAAGCTCTGGTCTCGTATCTGCTGCTCCTTCCCCATGTGGCTGAAAGGGAAAGCCTCTTTTGCCCTCAAAAGCAAGGGAAATAACCTCTCTTTCTTGCCTCACCAGGAGCATAAATTCCCTATCATAGGCTAGGAGGCAGCTGTAGCAGGAGCAAACATCTTCAGAACACCACAAGACAATGAATAATGACGTGTTGCCTGCAGGGCTTGGAGAGCAGGCAGTAAACAAATAAGGCAGGCACACACTTGGCAGTACCCAAAAAAAGAACCCAACCCCACTGGCTGCCCCCTGCTTCACTCCCCAAGCACCATCTAGCTGGTGCCCCCAGTGAGGCAGCCTGGCAGGGCACAGCATGTGATCCTGCCAGCCAGGACTGCAGCCCAATGCAGATGTCATGCTGCCCCAGAGCCCAGCATTTCCTCACTTTGATCCCAACATTGCCTAACTTTCAGCTGCTTGATGTGAATAAAACCATATTTGACAGAATCACAGGATTGTTGGAAGGGTTGGAAGGGCCCTCAAGGATCAGCCAGTTCCACCCCCACTGCCACGGCCAGGGACACCTCACAGTACAGCAGGCTGCTCACAGCCACATCCAGCCTGGCTGCAAACACCTCCAGGGATGAGGCTTCCACCACCTCCCTGGGCAACCTGTGCCAGTCTCTCACCACCCTCATGGGCAACAACTTCTTCCTAACATCCAATCTCAATCTACCCATTTCTAGTTTTGTTCCATTCCTCCCAGTCCTATCACTCCCAGACACCCTAAAACCTCCCTCCCCAGCTTTCTTGTAGCCCCCTTCAGATCCTGGAAGGCCACAATTAGGTCTCCTTGGAGCCTTCCCTTCTCCAGACTGCACAGCCCCAACTCTCTCAGTCTATCTCCATGTGAGAGCAGCTCCAGCCCTCTGCTCATCCTCTTGGCCCTTCTCTGGACACGTTCACATAATCCTAGTCCTTACAACTGGAGCAACTGTTCTTCCATCTCTTCACCCTGGAACTGAATTGGTTTAATGGAAAGGGGGGGGGGAAAAAGCAGCATTGCTCTTGCTCTTAGCATAACCTCAGCCAGCCAAAGCCTTTTTGTGAGGCAGCATTTTGGTAAAGCAACAGCAGGAGGAAGATCTGTGTTAGAAGGTGTTTCCATGCAGCAGGGACAGAAACAGCCAAGGACTCCAACTCCAACCCCTCCTGCCTGAGAACTGGAGTGTGTGTCATTGTGCAGCCCTCTGGAGCATTACCCAGCTGAGAGGAGCCTCCCTGTATGGTAATTTGAATTATTGCTTGAGCCACCCAGGGCTGGGACAGATGTCAAGCAGTGTAAGCAGCTGCTTGTAACCAAACATGGCAAGTGAAGGAAACTGCTTGGTCTCTCTTTTGGATAAGCAACAGGCAAGTGCTGAAGAGTCACCAAAGAACTGCCCAGAAATGCCCTCCCACAGGCTGGAGCTCGTCTCCATTCCATTCCAGCCTCCGCTGCTCCCTGGATGCTCCTGTCCAGGTATTCTCATGGCCCTGCCCTGCTACTGGTTCTCCCTGCTCCACTGAGACACATCTGCCTTCCCCAGGCTTCTGTGATGCTGAAGAGCCTAGAAAATCCTTTCTGCTTCAGGCTTAGGAAAGCTGGAGAAAGGGCAGGGAGCTGGAGTAGCTCATGGAGATCTCCAGGCTGGGAGCGCACCTTGCTGTTGTGTGGCATTCATTTTGCTGGAGGCAAAGCTAAAGCTATGATGTGGTATAAAAATTACATAAGAGGGCTTCCCCCCTCTCTCCTTTTGCTCAGGATTTGCCATAACTCCTCCAAGCAGGCAAGATGCCCAAAGAGAGACTGCACTGATGTCTGACAGGGAGACAACTCCCGCAAGCCCTTCGCTCATGTGGAATAATTCCCTTGCAAATGTTGTTTGCCCACAGCAGTCAGAGGAGGATCCACCCCCTGCCCCCCAACAGACCCAAGTGACAAATCTCAGAAGAGAAATGGTCTGCATGTCTGGAGAAGCAGAATGCTCTCCTCATCGCTGTGAGGAATGTCCCCAGCCTTGTAACAAGGCCCTGCTTGCCTTTAAGGGTCTCCTCTAAAGCCTGGAATAGCAGCTGCCTCAGCCCTTCTCCAGACGAGATCTTCCTTTGCCCTCCATCCTTGGGCGGCAGATCAGGCACCAGCAGCAGAGCAGGGCTCTACCCTGCTCACTGCTGTTCCCATCAGGGATGTGCTGGCCATGGCACATCCAGGCTACCTGAGAGCCCACATGGTGGACCTGGGGCCTGGCTCAGTCATGACATGGTTGGAGCAACAGCTGGAAACCTCTTCCCTTCCCACATCAGGAGAGCTCTGATTTTACATGTCTCTCTTAATTAGCATGAGAGGCAGTGGCAGGAATAAACTGAAGTGGCAGAGGGAGAAGGGGGCACAGCATGCCCAATGTGGGGTGGGGGTGTGTATGTGCATGCAGGTGTATGTGCACACACACATGCACATATTAGGTTGCTTACCTATGGATCTCCCTATCCAGGGGGGAGCCTGCACTTCAGCTCATTTGAGACCTTCTTCTCCCCACTTCCTTCCAGGCAGGGCTGGAAAAGGATGTGAAGTTTCTCTGTGCTGCGTTTCACTCCCACCCTCAGAGCTGTGCCTTCCATCCAAAAGTTCAGGGAGCAGAGTCTCTGCCTGCAGGGATGCTGTAAGCGACTTGGGGCTTATTTTTGGATCTGCTTGTGATATGGCGTCCTTCACTCCGTGTCCCGGGGCCGCGGCTGCGAGCTTGGTGTGTGCAACTGTGCATACACACGCACACAGAGACCTTCAGACACACGCCTCCCCAGCCTGCAGCCGGCTGCTGACTGCTGGACCTGTTCAGCTCTGGTCCCCGCTTCTCCATTTTAGGTTGTTCTTACTTAGGCAGTCGAGACCAAAATGATACCCAGCAAAGCCACCGCGGTTCGGCTGAGTGGCACTTCACATGCTGGCGCCTCTCGCAGGCCCCCCAGGGAGGCGACAAAAGCCAGGGCTCCCCGGAGCTGCCCGGTCCGTGGTGACCACAGCACCGAGCGTTCAGCCTCAGGGCTGCTCCTGAGCTGCCCGTGCTGCCACGGCAGACACTGGTGGCATGTACAGCTAGCAGAAGTTGCTCCCAGCTGCCTACACTAGAACTGTGCTGGAACCAGCACCAGCAGCCTCCGTGGCAGGGCTGTCGCTCTGCATTACCGGGGAGGTCGCTGCCCGCCGGCCCCGCGCAAGCGGTGCTGCTGCGGCGCTGCCCGGGCAAGCTGCTTCCTGGGGGCAGGTCCAACTCATGCCTCACAGCCGAGGTTGTTGGTGGGGGGGCGCATATAAAAGAGAGACGTCTTTACTCACCTGTCTGGGGCTAGGATGGACCCTCCTGTGAGAACGGCAGCTCTTCCAGAGAACCCGGTACAATCCCAAAGCAGAAAGAAAGTCCCTGGGTCGCCGGCTTGGGCGCTGGGTGGTCCCTAGCTGGCAGGAGCCGCTCCTAGCCAGCCGCTCGCCCAGCGTGGAGGGCAGCGGAGCCGCACGGCGAGACGGCAGCGTGGGAAAGGGGCTGTAATCCTCCGCAAATAATAAACAGGAGGGGAGGGAAGGAGCTAGAGAGACGGAGAGGCAGCGACTGCGCGTGGCGAGGTGCCAGCTGGGGGTACATCTGTGATGGCAGCGGCACAGCACTGCCGAGGAGTCACCTCCCCAGCCAGCCAGGCAGGAGCTGCTCCCGAGCACCCAGAGGAAGGAGCTCCGCAGGGTTTACTTTCTCTCAACCCATCCTGGAGAAAGGGCAGCTGCTGTCAGTCCCTCTCCCTCCCGCCCTCGCTGCCATCCCGCTCCGGCTGCCGGCCGCGGAGGTCTCCAGGAGGGCTGAGGAGGTGGCGGGGCGGGGGGAGCACTGGCAGCCCCCTGGGAGGCAGATTGGTCAGGCACAGGTTATGAGAGGAGGCACCGTACCGAGCGCCTCCTCCCCTCCCTCCGTCTCTCTCCTGCCTGGTATGGCTGATGACAATAAACCCGGAGAGAAAGCCACGAGGAGAAGGGACAAGCCCTGCATAAGCACCTAAATCCAGCCCTCTCCCTGCTGTCAGGCTTCCCTCTGTGCTCGCCCGCGGGCTCCTGCAGCCTGCATCCCCAAAATCAGACCCCTCGATTGCCTTCCTCCAGCTTGCTGAGGACCTCGGCAGCTCATGCTTGCAAGAATTACTCTTTTGCCGAGCTACTTGAGCTGCCACTTCTGTCGGGTCCATGAGCAGGTATCATGAGCAGGCTGCCCTTGGGTTTGGCTGCTTTGTTTGTTTTAATCTTTACTTAATTTTTGAGTAAAATTTTTAGGAGGCTGCAAGGAAAACTTTGAGTGGGGCAGCTGGCTCGAGAGGGGAAATGGGAGTAGTTCCGAAGCAGGGAGTGGGGAATGCAAAGGGACAGTATGGGCAGGGCTGCTTCGCTGCTCTGGCACCTTCTTCCATTTGAACCACAGGTTGGACTTAATTATTGGACTTGCTGCCATGAAACCAGGTTGTGAATGGCGGGGTAGATCTTGATAAGCGCTCTGCAGGATGTAGTCTTGCAGCTCTTTGTTATGCCTTTTTGTCCTGCAGGCAGGCCCAGGAATTAAATCTTGGGAAAAGCTCCTTATGAGAAGAGCATATGGATAATCAAAGAGAGAAGCCAGGAAAGGCAGACAGAGAGAGAGACAAGCAAAGGATGAGCTAATGAGGCAGACTTGCTCAACTGAGGGATTCACAGATTCAGATGAACAGGTGAAGGTCAAAGCTCTTACCTCCACGGTGACTAGCAGCAGGCAGTTCTGGAGAAAGCCAGCTGCAGCCATGCTGGGTTTGCAGGCAGGCAGGCAGGCAGGCAGGGTGCCTGCTGGTGAGAAGTCATGCACAGATCTGGGGAGCTCACCGACATGGTGAAGCAATGGCTGACTGTGCAAGGTGTGCAGCATCGCTTGTCCTCAGTTCTGATGTACTTGCAGGGATGCTATAATTGCACAGGTTGTTGGCACGTTAGTAGGAATAAAACTATTAGCCATGGTCTCTCCAAAGGCTCTAGGGATGCTGCTGTGCTGCACACCAGGGCCACTCATCATTTCACAGACCTTGGATCTTCCTGCTCCTGCAGCATGCTCTGCCAGCAGATTGAAAAGGCTCATGAACCATCAGTTACACTTTGGAACAGGCACAGAAGGGTTTACTCCAGGGAGGGGAGAAACCCTCTCACCTGAGCTGTAGCATCATCATCCTTACCTCAGACGGAATCACTGCTTTCCTCCCTTCCCCCTAGCCTCACCAACAGCCTGAAGGCACCTGGGTGGCTGTTTGTTACTGGCAGTGACAAGGTGATTGTGACCTGTTTCTCCTTAGCTCCCACATCTTCTTCAGGTCACCTGAGTGCATGGCAGTTTCTCACAGTTCTTGCCAAGAGCTGCCACTCCAGCTGATAAGGGGTGGTGCTGCCAGGCAGAAACATGAAGCATTCCCTCTAGTACAATTCCCTGTGACTGGGACCACCCAGACAGAAAAACCTGGCTGCACGGCAGAATAGCCCCCAGCTTTACTTTCAATGACCTCTTCAGACCACGCCATGACGTGAGGAGGAGAGTGGTACTTACCACAGCTCCATGGGGAATAGGTAAAAGTGTGTGCTGGACCACTGGGAAGAATGAACTGGCTGAGTGGCACAGATGAGTCAGACGTGACTGCGAGCAATGTGGGAAGAGAAAGAAGTAAGCCAGCAGACTGCTTTCTGTCCCTGCCACTGGCCACCAGTGCTCTCCTTCCTCAGGCTGCAGGTGTTTCAAGTTCAGTATATGCTACTCATGGCTCCTGGGCAGAGGCAAGGATTCACAAATGGGGGCTAGGCTGCCTCTGAAGAACAATTTGAGGCTAGATGTTCCCAATGGCAAAACCGAGAGCTACCAAGCCTCTGCACTACGAGGTTGCTTATGTAGGTATCAGCTCCTCTGATGAAAAGTGTACATCCTGGGCAATGCTCAGCCCTGCTGATGTGATCTGCTGCACTGAGGGGCAGAACTCCTTCTCAAGATGCTTCTAAAGCATAAGGATGCATTTATTTAAAGCTACCTAGCGAATCGGATGCGTGGGCCTCGTCGGACTCGGCAGCGACAGCACCGTTTGCCTTCTGTCACGGACTGCTGATTTGTCAGCAGGGGCAGCAAGCCAAACCATGCCTGCTATAGCCTGCTGAAACCGGTGAATCTTCACCTGGGGTAGGCTCAGCCTCGGCCTGCCTCCTTTGTTTACATTCTTTGTCTTGTGTGGCTTGTGCTCTGTGAGGCTTAGGGCAAGGCAGCTCCAGAAAAGCGTCGTTTTCCCCCGGCACAGGGGCGGTCGGATTCAGTCTGCAGCAGGGAGAGCTGGATGAGAAACGTGCCTGCGAATGGGACTCTGTCAGATGTGCCAGCGGTGGGACTGTGACAAGGACAGTGGTATAAAGAGCAGAGCTGATGCCAGGTGCCAGGGTCTCTGTGCGTGCTTCAAGAGAATCTACCGTTGCATACTCCGGGTTTAATTCATACCCCTCTGAATTAGAGCATCGGATCACACTGTTAACTTAAAAGCACCCACACAGTGTGATTCAGATTTAAAGGATCTGTTCCCCTCTTTGAAGCTTCTGCTAATTCAGAGGAAATCTGTAAAAACCAGCAACACTTCGTCTGCCCAATATTGGCGGTTGTGAGAAGGAAAAAAAAAGGCTCAAACTCTCCCTCTCTTCTCTTTCTCCCTCACTTGCACTTTATGTTCTATTTCAAGGTCCTGCTTGAGGCTGTAATTCCTGCAGAGCTCTCAGATTCAACCAGTTGACACACAGCCCTGTGGTTCCCTGTCACCGTGCCAGGCTGCGCACCGCTGTGCTGGTTACTGGGTGTGCCTGCAGGCAGCCCAGCCCGGGACAGCCAGGGGAGACAGAACCCCAGAATCACAGAATCAGCCAGGCTGGAAGAGACCTCCAGGATCATCAGGTCCAAACAATCACCCAACCCTAATGAATCAACCAGACCATGGCACTGAGTGCCTCAGCCAGGCACCTAAACACCTTCAGAGACACTGACCTCCCCACCGCCCTGGGCAGCCCATTCCAATGGCCAATCTCTCTGTCTGTGAGGAACTTCTTTCTAAGACTCAGCCTAAACTTCCCCCTGCACAGCTTGAGACTGTGTCCTCTTGTTTGGGTGCTGCTTGCCTGGGAGAAGTGACCAACCCCCACCTGGCTGCAAGCTCCCTTCAGGTAGTTGTAGAGAGCAAGAAGGTCTCCCCTGAGCCTCCTCTTCTCCAGGCTAAGCAACCCCAGCTCCCTCAGCCTCTCCTCACAGGGCTGTGCTCCAGACCCCTCCCCAGCCTTGTTGCCCTTCTCTGGACACACTGGAGCAGCTCAACATCTTTCTTGAATTGAGGGGCCCAGAACTGGACAAATGCTGAAGGTGTGGCCTAACCCCACACCAGTTCTCCTCCTGTGGAGCTATGCCTCGCTTCAGGAGCCTGGTGCTGGGAATAGAAGAGAAATTAAGACGAGAAATGAGGGCGCGCTTCATTAAGAAGCAGAGACACATTTGGCTTAGCAGAGCGTGCGGCAGGCTGGGGCCGGATAATGAAGCACTGCTGCTAGCTGACACTTCCCTGACAAGTGGCATTCATATTGTTGTGTTTGCATCGTGGTTTAGGAGCCATCTAAACCGCTGCAGCCTTCCCTTGAGACAGGTGGGGTTTTGAATTAATCCCTTCCTCACTCTGCCCTACTTTATTCCTGATTAATGCTGTGTGGTGCAGGAGCAGAGGCTGGGGTGAAGCATCCGCGCCGGCCAGGCGAATCTGCGCAGGACGAGGGTGGAAGCTCACCGGCTCCCAGTGCTTTGTGGGGTTTTGTTTGTCTGGGGGATTGTTTTGTTTGCTTGTTTATCTGTTTGTAGTTCCATAGTGTTTAGTGGGAGGGAGGGGTCAGTACCTCAGTATCTGTCAGGTTTACACCCAGCCCAGGAGGGAGTGGGCGGAAAAGAACCTAGCCCCCCAGGTGGACAAAGAAACCTGACCCAGGTGGGCAGAGAGAGAGTAGTCACAGTATTCGCAGTATCGCTAAGGTTGGAAGAGACCCTGAGGATCATCGAGTCCAACCTGTCACCACAGACCTCATGACTCGACCATGGCACCAAGTGCCACATCCAATCCCCTCTTGAACACCTCCAGGGACGGTGACTCCACCACCTCCCTGGGCAGCACATCCCAATGACGAACGACTCTCTCGGTGAAGAACTTTCTCCTCACCTTGAGTCTAAACCTCCCCTGGCACAGCTTGAGACTGTGTCCTCTTGTTCTGGTGCTGGTTGCCTGGGAGAAGAGACCAACCCCTTCCTGGCTACAACCACCTTTCAGGTAGTTGTAGAGGGCAATAAGGTCTCCCCTGAGCCTCCTCTTCTCCAGGCTAAACAACCCCAGCTCCCTCAGCCTCTCCTCACAGGGCTGTGCTCAAGGCCTCTCCCCAGCCTTGTTGGGGACACCTTCAAGTGTCTCGATGTCCTTCCTAAACTGAGGGGCCCAGAACTGGACACAGGACTCAAGGTGTGGCCTAACCAGTGCAGAGTACAGGGCACAATGACTTCCCTGCTCCTGCTGGCCACACTCTTCCTGATGCAGGCAAGGATGCCATTGGCCCTCTTGGCCACCTGGGCACACTGCTGGCTCATGTTTAGGCAGCTGTCAATCAGCACCCCCAGGTCCCTCTCTGTTTGGCAGCTCTCAGCCACTCTGACCCCAGCCTGTAGCTCTGCATGGGGTTGCTGTGGCCAAAGTGCAGCACCCAGCACTTAGACTTGTTAAATGCCATCCCACTGGATCCTGCCCATCTGTCCAGTCAGTCGAAGTCCCTCTGCAGAGCCCTTCTGGCCTCTAACTGACCACCATCTGCTCCCAGCTTGGTGTCAGCTGCAAATTTGCTGATGACTGTCTCAATCCCCTCATTCAGACTTGGTCATCCCTCCCAGGGGAAGGGGTCCCTGGGTCAAAGTCTATTCCACTCCCACATCCCCCCAAGCCTATTTAAGGGGAGCCATTTCCTGTCTCTCCTCTCTTGCTCCTGCCCCTCACCTGCCTGACAGACCCTTTGCTGCTCCTGCTGTTGCTGTGACCACGGGGTGGGTCCTGTTCCATGCTGCATCCAAACTCCTAAGGACTGCATCTGAAGAGAATCCACATTGCAGCCAGAGAATGCTGTGCCAGCTGTGACTGGCTTTGTATATATTTTTATTCAGCCTTTTCCCTTACACCTCTGTAACCTTTCTTTCACTCAAATGCCTTTTATGTTTTGTGAAACTTACTTTTTGACTTCCAAATCGATTCAAGACTGTTTCTGTCGTGATTTTGCCTCTCTTTTCTCCTGCCTAATCTGGGGGAGGGGAGGCAATCTAAATCTGTTCCATGTGGGCTCCTGGACTCCAGGAAAGCTTAAACCACAACACAGCCCAGTCAGCGTACCCTTTCCCTCTTCCTTGCTCAACCTCTGACTCTCACTTGGCAGTCTGCCGCAGCGCCCATCCCTGATGCTTATCATTCCCGCTCGGAACCAGGCGGCCCTCGCCGCTTCCATCCCACCGCTGCTGGCAGATATTTGTACCCCTCCTCTCCTAACTCGTGTTTGTCTTTCTCTCTCTTGCACGTTCCTCTTCTTGCCCTCCCTCCTTTCTGTTTCCCGTAGCGGTGGGTGTGCAAATTAAGCTGGAGTTGCTCCAACGCAAGTTTTGGATGGCCATGCAACAGGTAGGAGCATCAGCCCCGGTGCAAAGAGACCACGCGGCGCTCTCCATCGGCCAGGCCGATGCGGTGCTGCCGCTCACCACCAGGGCATTTGGATGAGGGCTTTTATGAGATTCATATGGAGAGATTTCCCAAGTAGATTAGTCTGAAGTCACACATTCCTGTAATCCTTCAGCGGCTCTAATGCCCTCTGAGTCGCGAGTCTGTTCCACAGAGGCAGCGTTGACAGTGTCATCATCCTGGCCTGGCATCAGCTCTGCTGCAGATGACACATTTAATTGTGGAAATATGTTTGTGCTCATTCAGCCTGTCGGAAACCTCCTGGATATCTGCAACTTTAGGCACAGGGGAAGATAATACATAAATAAATAGATACAAATCCGCTGCCTTCTCTTATCAGCTTGATAATGGTAACAAAATGCTACCAGCTTGCCAAAATAACAATTATTGGCTCCAGGGATAAGCTTTCAGTCTTGTCCTAGTTTTTGGACACTCTTGCTGGACTGGAAGAAGGGGAATAATTAAAACAGCTGCCCCAGCCTGAGAGACAGGAAAAGTGACACACGTTTCCCACACCAGCCAGGGGCTTTCCCCCTAGGCTTTGCTTTCTGGGAGGTACACTGGCGGGGTGAGACTGATGGGACTGAAGCAGCACACGGCAGAAGCAGCTCTCTGCTGTCAGGAGAAGGAAGTGTCACCAGATGGGGATGACAGAGGAGGCAGAAGGGCAGGAGGCTGCGCGCTGGCAGCGCACACGTGGGGAACGGGGGAGCTCTGAGCTGGCCGCGGTGACAGGCAGCTGTGAGATCACAGGACTCTAACCCCGGCTGGAAAGACTCCTGCAAAGCACGTGAGCACGTCCTGAAACATCAGCAGAGAGCTTCATTGCTCAGAGCCTCCTGAGGACCATTACCCAGGCAGCTCTCGCACAAACAAGCCCGCACGGGCGCTGAGCGAGCAGAGAGGTTTATTAAGGAGGCTGGAAGGAGGCCTGTGTGCCAAGCACCCACACACTGCAGCCCAGGGAGGTGCTGCTGTGAACAGGGCTGGCGTCTGGGTCCCCAGGCTGCCGTTTGACAGGGGACTGGCTAACAGATTTTGTTTCCTCTCTCTCTGCCGCTTCACTGCATGCTGTGCCGCTCTGGATGTCCACACCGTGCCTCCCACCTCCCAGCCCAATGACAGTGATGTAAGTAGACCAAAGCTGGGGCTGGGGAGGCATCCTGGCATCCTGGTGTGCATCGCTGTGGCTCACCTCACCATTGTATCATTCCTGTGCCAGCATATTATAGGCACTGTCCTTTGTCCGTAGTCACTGGAGATGGTCCAAGCCTGTCATAGGCTGTGTTTGTCTTTGCAGTAATTAAGTGTCTTTGGCAAAGCTTAAAGTGCTCTGGCTCTTAGCCTTTCGGAGACCTGACCCACAGCAGGAGGATTCTGTGAGCTACGCTGGTCTCTGAGGAGCGGGCTGCGCCCCTAATGGAGTAGATGCGGTCTCAGAGCAGCCAGGGAACTCAGGTTCAGCTCTGCCCCTCCTCGGGAGCTCCCAGCAAGTTGCTAATGCTCTCAGACCAGGCTCCTCACCACAGCTCTGCTGCCATACAGCCAGCTCAGCACCGAGCACTGCTGGAGCTTGTCCAGGGCTGGATAAGCAGTGGCAGCAAGACTTGGTCCTCCCATTGCTGAGAAAGATGCTGTGAGACACAGGCCCTTCCTGGGGGAAACCATTCTGGTTCACCTGCCTTTCTGTGATGATTTCTAAGCTCTGGGCTCTGTTATCCCTCAAGGCCGTAATGGTGCCTCATTATGGCCATATTTCTCCACTGATCAAAGGAAGGAAAGCACCAGGGATCTCTCTTCCTGCTTCCAGGGAGACAAAACAACCTGATGCTGTTTTGTGATGAGGTGGAGGTAGACAATGCTTGCAGCTGTGGGTAAAGGGATGTTTCCAAACCATCATCCCCGCAGCCTCAGAAAGCCCTTTGGAGTAAGAGCAAGAGCATGTGACATTACAAAGCCACGGGGCTTGGAACAACCTCAAGCATCTCTGAGCCTCCTCTGAAGCTGAGCAGAGGGACTGAAAACTGAAACTGTTGGGTTTGTTCTGCAAAGCTCCAGAGGAGAAATGTATTCTAACTGAAAGTGACCATTGTCTTGTGCTAGGAATTGCAAATGCTCATCACTGAGAGTCGGCCAGAAAGGAGGGGCTGGGGTGATGTATAAGCTCCTCCAGAAAGGGGGGTGGGGAGATGTGTTCATGTGTAAGGGGTTTTGTGGAGATAAAGGGCAGCTGGCTGAGAGCAACCAGGCTATGCAACACGTCAGAGTCCTTCCCTGACCTGAGAAAACCTCTGTCAGGAAGGGGACCCCGGGTACAGAAATGGCAACGCAGTGTCAGCTTCCTTCCCTCTGCTGCTAGCGAAAACAGCCTTGAACAGTAACACAAAGAGACAGACACACACAGAGCCGCGGCAGACCCGCCTGGATTGCGAAACCCAGGAGCACCTGAAGGGCTTTTTTCACTCTCCACCTCATTCCTTGTGTCCCCACCCAGTTCAGTGTTGTGAAACACATGTCAAGCCCGGTACACCGAAATCCTAAATGAAACAAATGGATGGTGCCTTGGGCTACACGAGCACCGTTCACATCGCATTTTCTCATCAGCTGTCTGCAGAATAAAGAGTCCAACAGCAGCAGCAACAGAAGTATCTGTGCCTGAGAAGAGTCCTGCTAAAATGCCATGCCATGTGTTTAGTCCAGGTACTAGGAGCTGCCGGGATGCATGCTGGTTTCTCACCAGTGCATGTCAGGAGGGAGGGGACAGGCTCTGCTCGCTTGCTCCCTGGGATAGGACAAGGAGCAATGGATGTAAGCTGCAGCACAGGAGGATCCATCTCAACACAAGGGGGAACTTCTGTACTGTAAGGGTCACAGAGCACTGGAACAGGCTGCCCAGAGAGGTTGTGGAGTCTCCTTCTCTGGAGACTTTCAAGGCCTGTCTGGATGTGTTCCTCTGTGATCTGAGCTAGATTGTATGGCCCTGCTCTAGCAGGGGGGTTGGACTCGATGATCTCTTTGGTTCCCTTCCAACCCCTGACATCCTGTGAGCCTGTGATTTGCAGCCAGAGACCTTGGTACTGCCCCCTTGGTTAGCAAGTCGCTGCTCAAAGCACACAGGTGCTGCTGGCAGCCTGTTAGGGAGGCAGTGCAGGATCAGAGCCCTCAGGAAAGGGGCTCTGATGTTGCCCAGGTAGGTGGGGGGCACGCAGAGCCACGGAGGAGGGTGGTGCTGTGTGTGCTGTAGAGCTCGATGAAAACACCGCTGAACTGAAGAGCTTTATGGGATGCTGGGATGAAGCCTTTTAGCTGAGCACTCCCGGGGGAGAGGCTGCAAGGTGAGATCGTGCCCTGGCTGATTGTCTGCTTTTCCCTTCCAGTGCAGTGCCTTTGAGGGTGCCTGTCCGCTGAGCTGTCAGGATGATGTAAGTGGCCCAGGTCTCCTCTCTGCATGTGTGGTGGGTGTGAGTGATTGCCTGCCTGTGCTGTGCAACTCTCTGCCTCCCTCAAAGGAAAAAAACAGCTATTGCTCGTTGTCTCTTTACAAGAGGTTGCACAGCTTGGGGCAGGACCTTGTGCTGATGAGATACAGCTGCAGTTCAGGTCTTCCCCTCAGCTGAGCCTGGGCATGGGGATTGCAGCCAGTAGCTCTGAGGAGAGTCCATCTCCTCTCAAGCTGCTTCACCAACACCCCAGGTCCTCCAAAGAGAGCAGCTGACAGGGTGGCATGCATGCTGGACACCCCTCTTTGCATTTACACCACTGATTCAACCTTGGTCTCAGGCATGGCTGGGAGAGGAGCTCCTCTGCCCTGGGGAGTTGGGGGCACCTTTATTCTGTCTCCACAGAGGACTTTCTCTGCATCCTATTTTTCCCCTGTGAGACCTAAAGCTTTCCATCTAAACTCTGCCCCTCCAATTTCCTGCTCTGCAAAACAGAAAAGAAGAGCAGCACTGATGCTTAGTGGTGAGGTTGTTTCATGAGTGGTTGCAAAGCTCTGCAATCTGAAGGCAGAAAGCACTGGGTCTCGTTTTATTAAAGGGCAGTGCTGCTTCCTGCAGGATGCCTGTTCCAGCGTGCCACACAGCCTGCTAGGCCTGCACACAGCCCTTGCAGTCTCTGTCATAAGCAGCTCACAAACAAAACAGAGGCAGAGAGGGAAGTGTCAGTGGTGTGGAACCCCTGGCAGGTGAGCTGTGGGGCTGGGCACGGAGGTTATGACACAAGCCCGCGCCGCTCCACCCTGCACGCAGATGGCCACGCAGAAAGCTGTCTCTAATGCTGCCTCTTCTCCATCCCTGCAGATTCTGAATTGCTTCCTCATCGACAACAACGGCTTTATATTTGTCTCCAAAAGACCTGCAGAGGTAAGGGAGCAGAAGAGAAGGAGGAGAGCTGCTTAAAACAAATTAATTTCAAGTGTGTATTAAGGGCAGCCATGGCGTAATGAAATTCAGTAGTGTGGTGAGGGGGAAGCTTCCCAGCAGAGTGACAGCACATCACAGGGTGAGGAAGGAGTTTGCAGTGATAAGGAAGGAACTAGTCAAAATATCTTTTTATCAGAAGTGAGGGAATTAGACTGCTTCCCCTCAGCACAGATGTTACTGAAAGATGATCTGAGACGGGAAGGGAAGGGAAGGGAAGGGAAGGGAAGGGAAGGGAAGGGAAGGGAAGGGAAGGGAAGGGAAGGGAAGGGAAGGGAAGGGAAGGGAAGGGAAGGGAAGGGAAGGGAAGGGAAGGGAAGGGAAGGGAAGGGAAGGGAAGGGAAGGGAAGGGAAGGGAGCTTTTGATTGGTTCTGAAGTCAAAGCAGACATTCTTCAGGAAAGGAAATAGAGAGCATAGTGAAAAAGGCAAAAAGGCAGGCAGAATCATTTAGGCAGTTTTGAAACAGAAGCACACCTAAGTAATTGGAAAACTTATTGGACTCACAGAGGTAAAAGGAGTAAGGGAAAAAAGTCAGAATCAGAACAAAAATATAAGCAACAAAAGTTGCTTCTTTTCCTCCTGCTGCCAGCACCTCCATTACCATTCCTAAAGAGCTGAGGGGACACAGGTTGTGGTGTAACCTCCTGTGCAGGCTGGGTGAAGTCTACACTACCTGCCAATGCAGGGCTCAGCTGTGCTTAGAGCTCTCTGTTCAACTCACCACAGGCTATTTCTTTTGAAATAACAGAAAGCCATAGGCTTGGGTGTCAGACAGTGAGGTGTTGGAACTCTCTCAGAAACCACAAAGCAGTAAAGTCAATAACTCCCAGGTCCTTCTCCATGGGTATGGTACAGGTTAGGTGGTCTGCTGGAGAGCAGCCCAGTGGAGAGGGACCTGGGAGTGCTGGGGGGCAACAAGTTCTGTATGGGACAGCAATGTGCCCTGGGGGACAAGAAGGCCAATGGGATCCTGGGGTGCATGAAGAGGAGTGTGTCCAGCAGATCCAAGGAGCTTCTTCTCCCCTCTACTCTGCCCTGCTGAGACCTCACCTGGAATATTGCATCCAGCTCTGG
The DNA here is from genome assembly GCF_014839835.1 of Dryobates pubescens. Lineage (NCBI taxonomy): Eukaryota > Metazoa > Chordata > Aves > Piciformes > Picidae > Dryobates > Dryobates pubescens. The sequence goes on from NC_071626.1 coordinate 25,901,585, forward strand.
GCTCCCCAGTTCAAGAGGGACAGGGATCTGCTGGAGAGAGTCCAAGGGAGGGCTACAAGGATGCTGAAGGGACTGCAGCACTGCCTGGGGAGGAGAGGCTGAGAGCCCTGGGGCTGCTTAGTCTGGAGAGGAGAAGACTGAGAGGGAATCTGATCAATGTCTATCAATAGCTGAGGGCTGGGGGTCAGGAGGGAAGGGACAGGGACAGCCTCTGCTCACTTGTGCCCTGGGACAGGACAAGGGGTAATGGATGGAAACTCCAGCACAGGAGGTTCCACCTCAATATGAGGAGGAACTTCTTGACTGTGAGGGTGCCAGAGCCCTGGAGCAGGCTGCCCAGAGAGGTTGTGGAGTCTCCTTCTCTGGAGCCTTTCCATCCCTGTCTGGATGTGTTCCTGTGTGACCTGTGCTGGATTCTGTAGTCCTGCTCTGGCAGGGGGTTGGACTGGAAGATCTCTTTGGGTCCCTTCCAACCCCTAACCTCCTGTAACAGCAAATGTGGGCCTATAGAAGAAATGGAAATGTGGTGTGCCAGAGACAACACAAACAAACAAACAACAACACAAACAAAACAAACAAAAAGCCAAACCAACAAAACCTAACAAAACCAAACAGAAAACAAGCAAACAACAAAACCCCACCACACCAAAAAACCCCAAAGCAACCAACCAGCAACCCAACAACAAACAGGAGAGAAAACCAAAGAAAGCTTCCAAGCCAAGGGAGGACAGTACTGGCAGTGTTGGCTCCCTTCTCGGGAGGCTGCCTCCTGCTGAGGAGCAGCTGGGAGTCTCAGGAATGGCTAATTTCTCTTCTGACCCCCATGACATTTCCAGAGGTGCTTCACTGAGTCCTATGGCACATGACCATAGATCAAAGTAATCCTTTAAGCTACCACCTCCACCGCTTGTCCTCTGCACCACCCTCCTCACTTCTGTCTCTTTTATTTTTCCTGCACCTTCACAGTATCACAGAATCACCAAGGTTGGAAGAGACCTCAAAGATCATCGAGTCCAACCTGTCACCACAGACCTCAGGACTAGACCATGGCACCAAGTGCCACATCCAATCCCCTCTTGAACACCTCCAGGGACGGTGACTCCACCACCTCCCTGGGCAGCACATTCCATGGCGAATGACTCTCTCAGTGAAGAACTTTCTCCTCACCTCCAGCCTAAATTTCCCCTGGCACAGCTTGAGACTGTGTCCTCTTGTTCTGGTGCTGGTTGCCTGGGAGAAGAGACCAACCCCTTCCTGTCTACAACCTCCTTTCAGGTAGTTGTAGAGGGCAATGAGGTCACCCCTGAGCCTCCTCTTCTCCAGGCTAAGCAACCCCAGCTCCCTCAGCCTCTCCTCACAGGGCTGTGCTGCAGACCCCTCCCCAGCCTCACTGCACTTCTCTGGGCATACTGAAGTGTCTCAATGTCCTTCTTAAAATGAGGGCCCCAGAACTGGACACAGGACTCAAGGTGTGGCCTAACCAATGCAGAGTCCAGGGGCACAATGACCTCCCTGCTCCTGCTGGCCACACTGTTCCTGATGCAGGCCAGGATGCCGTTGGCCTTCTTGGCCACCTGGGCACACTGCTGGCTCATGTTCAGGCAGCTGTCAACCAGCACCCCCAGGTCCCCCTCTGTTTGGCAGCTCTCAGCCACTCTGACCCCAGCCTGTAGCTCTGCATGGGGTTGTTGTGACCAAAGTGCAGCCCCTGGCACTTGGACTTGTTGAATGCCATCCTGTTGGCCTCTGCCCATCTGTCCAGGCGGTCAAGGTCGCTCTGCAGAGCCCCTCTGCCCTCTAACTGACTTCTGGAAAATCTTCTGGACTATGGTTTCCCCTCCCCCGCCCCCCTAAAAAAAAAGCTCTCCTGTGAAAGATGTGACCAGTAGAAACTTGGCATTGTTAGTGGGTTTGGGTAAATGAGATACATTATCCACATGCCTCCAAGAACAAGTATCTTGGCAGGCACCAGAGCTGTCATCTCTCCAGCTGTTACCTCCCCTGACCCCACAGAGTTCACCACTACTTTTTTTCTGATCTCTTTATCTTGTTCCTGCTTTTATTTCCTAGTGGCAGCATGGAATGTTAAGCCCCAGAGGGCGTTCAGGATAGCAGCAGCATTAAAGCAATACCCTGGGTCTCATAGTCTTACCATCTGGATGTTGCTGCCTTGGATCATAGAATCACAGCATTGTCAGGGTTGGAAGGTACCTCAAGGCTCAGCCAGTTCCACCCCCCCTGCCATGGGCAGGGACGCCTCACACTGCAGCAGGTTGCTCACAGCCACCTCCAGCCTGGCTGCAAACACCTCCCAGATGCTCTGTTCCCTGACAGTGCAACTGAGTAAACCCATGACCTTTAAAATCATTTCTGTTCATTTCAGCTTCTAGCTGCTTCCTTGGCTCTTAGCAGAAGCCTGCCATAGTCTAGACCCTGTCCTCTCCTTGCTCCTTCTAATTTCCAGTGTGATCTTATGCACCAATGGAGACCCAGAGTGGAAACCACAGCCAGTGTCTATCACTGCCTCAGAAATCTGCCTGACATGGATTCATAGAATTGTGAGGGCTGGAAGGGACCTCAAGGATCAGCCAGTTCCAACCCCCCTGCCATGGGCAGGGACACCTCACACTACAGCAGGTTGCTCACAGCCACATCCAGCCTGGCTGCAAACACCTCCAGGGCTAAGGCTTCCACCACAGAATCACAGAGGCACAGAATTGCTTTGGTTGGAAAAGACCTCCAAGACCATCCAGTCCAACCATCAACCCACCACCCCCTAGGGCACTAAACCATGTCCCCACGTGTTTCTTGAACACCTCCAAGGATGGTGACTCTACCACCTCCCTGGGCAACCTGTGCCAGTCTCTCACCACCCTCATGGGAAACAACTTCTTCCTAACATCCAATCTGAATCTACCCATTTGTATTTTGTTTCCATTCCCCCTAGTCCTATCATTACCTGACACCCTAAAGTCACTTGCTGCTCTGTGGCCTTCCCTGCCCCATCACACTTTCTTCCTTAAGTGCATCCCTTAACATAATACTAAAACAACCTCCCTGCCTCCTGGATTTTTGTGGCTATCTCCTCTTTCTGCAGAAGTCAGATAAGTTCCCAGCCCTCTCTGCCTTGTACTAGACAGCAGGACCAGCAAGAGTGGCTCAGCTGCCTGGGTCAGTGTTCCAGCCCCTCAGCAGGGAGAAGGGGCTGCACACATGCTGCCTGTTCTGCTCCACCAGTCAGGGCAGGAGAGAGCTTACTGGAAGCCAAAGGAGCGAGGGTGCACTCCCAAGCCATCTGCACCATGAAGCCATGCAGGCTGTGATGGCTCCAACACAAGCAGGGCCCCACATGCAGCCCCACTTCCCCAGGGAAGGCAGCTGAGGAGCTTTCAGAGAAGGGCCATGAGGATGAGCAGAGGGCTGGAGCTCCTCTTCTATGAGGACAGACTGAGAGTTGGGGCTGTTCAGAGTGGAGAAGAGAAGGCTCCAAGGAGACCTTCTTGTGATCTTTCAGGATCTGAAAGGGGCTACAAGAAAGCTGGGGAGGGACTTTTGAGGGTGTCAGGGAGTGATAGGGCTGGGGGGGGAATGGAGCAAAACTAGAAATGGGGAGATTGAGATTGGATGTTAGGAAGAAGTTGTTCCCCATGAGGGTGGTGAGAGCCTGGCACAGGTTGCCCGGGGAGGTGGTGGAAGCCTCATCCCTGGAGGTATTTAAGGCCAGGCTGGATGTGGCTGTGAGCAACCTGCTGTAGTGTGAGGTGTCCCTGCCCATGGCAGGGGGGTTGGAACTGGCTGATCCTTGAGGTCCCTTCCAACCTGACAATTCTGTGATTCTATGACACCCAACCCACCTGCTCCCTGGGGTAAAGTGCAAGCTAGAGTAGTGGAGAAGTGCCAAAGTGTCTGAGTCCTTACGGTCCCTGGGCTAGCAGCTGGTGTCAGAGACCCTCTCCAGGGACTCTGAGATGTTTTGCTCTGTCTTGCTGCTCACTCCCTTAGAGCTGTGGTGCTTTACAGTGTGCTCAGGCTGCTGCCTGCCCAGGGCTGCTTGCTGCTCACTCCCCCTTCCCTGGGTGACCGCGCTGGCAATCAGAGTGGCTTTACACAGGAACAAGACTGCCTGTCTCAGGTTCTGCTCTCCTCTGCCCTTGGCCTGGGGGATCAGGATGGAGGATGGGCTCTAATAATCTCTGTTTGAATGCAGAGGAAGCTTACCAGCAGCAAGAAGCCACCACAGAAGAAAGAGGCACTCAGGATTTTAATGAGTGAAAAGCTGGGAGCTCCCTCCAGGATTACTCCTGGAAGAATGGATAATCTCTTAATTCGAGCTAATCTCTCCAGCCAGACTCATCATGGAGGGAGCAGAGTTAATAGCCAGAGCCAGGAGAAGGGAGGGAGGGAGGGGACCCTGTGGACTAGGGCAGGGGAGGAAGGAGAAGTGTCAGGTTGAGGCTGTGCTCCACCAGGGCTGCTCCTCAGCACGTTTCTGCTGATGTTTGCAGCTCTAGCCCCAGGACAGCTCCTGAACTTTTAGCTGCCTTTCCTTGCCAGCACATCACAGGTCCTGAGCTCCTTCTGCCTGCTGCATCCAGATGTCCTCCCAGTCACTAAACCTCTTTTTCTAGGACTGCTGCCTTCTCCCTGAGGGATCTTTCAGGGCAGTCTGCAAGCTGTGCCCAGGTGGGGCTCCAGGGACAGAGTGCAGGCTGGCAGCTAAAAGGCCAAGATGCCCCTGGGGCAGGGCAGGGCAGGGCACAGGGAGAAGCCAGGGCTGGCTCTGTCGGAGCCGTGCAGCAGGCAGGCTGTGCACTCACCCAAAGCCTGGCCCAGCTGAGTGAAAGTCATTCTGCAGCACCAAAAGCACAGACTGCACAAGGAGCCAGCAAAGCAGGGCTGCATATGTCTGTGGGCAGGGGTGTACCTTCTGAGCCATGTGTGTGCTCTGCCCTCTGCACAGCCTGCATGTGTACCCTGTACACCCTCAGCTGCAGGGGGATATGCTGCAGCATGTGGCATGCAGGATGCCAGAAGTGATGCTTGGTGCTGTGAACCTCTCACATTGCCAGGGCTAGGAGTTGGGAGAAACACAGCAGAGGGGTACCTGGCAGAGCAGCAGCCAGGCACTGGAGGAAGCATGTTTGGATGAGAGCTGCTTTGCAAAGCATTGTTTCAGTACAGAACCACTCTCTTTTCTGCTGAGTGATGCTTTCCTGTGTTACTGCTTGTTCAGGGTATATAGAACAGCACTGACCTTTGATAGCAAATCACATCCTGAGCTACATCCAGGGCAGCGCTGTCAGCAGATCCAGAGAGGTGATTCTACCACTTTGCTCTGCTCTGGTGAGGCCTCACCTGGAGTACTGTGTACAGGTCTGGAGCTCTCAACACAGGAAAGACAGGGACCTGATGGAGAGGGTCCAGAGGAGGCCACAAAAATGATCAGGGGATTGGAGCAGCTCTGCTACAAGAAGAGGCTGAGGGAGCTGGGGATGCTCAAATTGGAGAAGAGATGGCTGTGGGGAGACCTAATAGCAACCTGACAGTACCTGAAGGAGGCTACAAGAAGGATGGAGAGAGACTGTTTGCAAGGGCCTGCAGGGACAGGACCAGGGGCAATGGCTTCAAACTAGAGAAGAGCAGATTGAGATTGGATGTCAGGAAGAAGCTCTTCACTATGAGGGAAGTGGAACAGGTTGCCCAGGGAGGTGGTTGTGGCCCTATCCCTGGAGATATTCAAGGCAAGACTTGACAGGGCCCTGGGCAACCTGATCAAGTTGAGGATGCCCCTGCTGGCTGCAGGGAGGTTGGACTGGATGAGCTTTGGAGGTGCCTTCTGGCCTGGACCATTCTATGAGTCTATCCAGATCAGTATTGAAGGCTGGTTTGCTGATGCTTTCCTGAACACATTTCCCAGGCCCACTCTCAGGTACACTAACAGCTCCTCATAGCTGCACCTATAGAACTGCATCCTACCTGCAGAGATATGGTCAGACACCAGCACCTCTGCACAGGGCAAGCCCCATTTGCAGTCCTGCAGCAGCACTTGCCACACCAGCTGCAGCTTGCACTGCATCAAGTAGAATAGAATAGAATAGAATAGAATAGAATAGAATAGAATAGAATAGAATAGAATAGAATAGAATAGAATAGAATAGAATAGAATTAACCAGGTTGGAAGAGACCTTCAAGATCATTGAGTCCAACCTATCATCCAACACCACCCAACCAACTAAACCATGCAACCAAGCACCCTGTCAAGCCTCCTCCTGACCACCTCCAGTGATGGTGACCCCACCACCTCCTCAGGCAGCACATTCCAATGGGCAATCACTCTCTCTGTGTAAAACTTCCTCCTAACCTCCAGCCTAAACCTCCCCTGGCACAGCCTGAGACTGTGTCCTCTTGTTCTGGTGCTGGTTGCCTGGGAGAAGAGACCAGCCTCTGCCTGTCTACATCCTCTCTTCAGGCAGTTGTAGAGAGCAATAAGGTCACCCCTGAGTCTCCTCTTCTCCAGGCTAAGCAACCCCAGCTCCCTCAGCCTCTCCTCACAGGGCTGTGTTCCAAGCCCCTCACCAACTTTGTTGCCCTTCTCTGGACACCTTCCAGCAAGTCAACCTCCTTCCTAAACTGAGGGCCCAGAACTGGACACAGGACTCAAGGTGTGGCCTAACCAGTGCAGTGTACAGGGGCAGAATGACCTCCCTGCTCCTGCTGGCCAAGTCTCACTGCCTGGCCTCCTGCAGGTGGTATTAACTGGAAGCAGCTGGCCTCCTCACGTCCCTAATCAGATTGAAAGAGTGAGGGAGGTGAAAGAAAGTTAGTGCTTGCTCAGACCCATCTGAGTCTGTCTGAAATGATTGCAGCCCAAATGGGGTGTTGGTGTTATACATCCATTTAGATACAGTGAAATGCCTTGTAAAGCCTGTTGGGGAGAGGATCAGAGCGATGCAACACAACTGTGAGATGCTCACCATAGGATCTTAGGTAAATCTGCCTGAGGGTTTGGGTTTGGTTTGATTTCCTTGTAGTGGAAATGCCCCACTCAAATAAATGAAGTCATCTGTCACCTGCTCATACATGCTAGGGTGCAGCCTGTGCCACAGCTTACACAGTGTGGGAGCTAAAGGGATGGATTGGTTTGTGCTGTGTTGTGTTGTTTGGGTTATTGCCTGCTCAGGGCTTGTACAGAAGTGAGCTGTAAAAATGCCATTTGCTACCTAACCAGCGCTGTGTGGTGCACTGTGTGGTGCCTGCTGAGTGTGGTGGGTTGAACATCCCCCCCTCCCCAACATTAACTTTGCCAGACCAGCCCAGCTGGAAGCAAATGAAGCTGTATTTACAAGCAACCCTGCAATCTGCAGTGGAATGCAATGAGCATGCACAAAAGATCCAGCAGTGACAATATTTACAACTGATAAACAGCACAAGGACCTCCCTGGGCAAGGACCAGGGGAAGCTACTAGCTTCTGCCTCTTGCCTCCCCCTTACCCCCCTGTACAAAAGGGACAAGAGAGAGGAGCAGAGGGCTGTTAGGCTTAGCCAAAACAATGCAGCCAAGGTCAAGCAGAAGCCAGCAGAAGCTCAGAGTTAGTATCTCCCAGCCCCAGGAAGCGAGGAGAGAGAGGAGTTGTCTTGGGAACTAAAGCTTAAGGCAGATGTCTCTCCAATGGCATTGGTTAGAGTGCTCTTTCTTTTCCTTTTTACACCCAATACTGATTTATTTACATTTTTACTACTTTCTGTTCAAGATCTGTGGAAAAACTTGTAAAGGCATAGCTTAAAACTACCACACTGGCTCAGCCCTCCCAGGGCAGCAGGAGAGCAGCTCTCCAAAGGCACTGCAGCCGTGGGCCAGCAGGAGAGAAGCTCTCCAAAGGCACCGCAGCCGTGGGCCAGCAGAGCGGCTCAAGGAGAAGACACTCAGGAGTTCAGATGCAGAGAGAATGTGGCATGACAAAGCTCCACAGGACAGCCCAGGGTCCCAGTGAGTCACCCTGCCTAGATGTCTGCAGCTTGGCTTCGCCTGCCTCTGTCAGAAGCTGCAGGGACTTGTGTGGGCTACATCATTCCGAAGCACAGGGAGAGCGGTGCAGGATGCCCAGCTGGCAGTGGGGGAAGTCCTCCCTCAAGCTTTCCAGCCAGCCAAAGGACACAGCTCAGTGCTGCCTTCTTGTAAAGCAGGCCCCCAGGCAGGCAGTGTCTCCTGGAGCCATGCAGCATTTGGCCATCTTATCGGTGCTGTGGGTAGTGCTGCACCACAGGGAGGTGTTCCTGAATGCTGCCTCTATGGGGGTCACATCCTGCCACCCCCTGTAGTTCTGTAAGTCCATGGGATCTGCTCCCCTGGCATACTTAAAACAGGTGCAAGCCAACAGCCTATGACTTCCCAGTAGAGTCAACTCCTGTGGCTCCAGCTCAGCTTGTGGTAGGTGACCAGCCCGTTGATCCCATCCTTCTCAGCATTTGCTTACGTTACTGGCACATGTCACTTTATCCAGCTCCCATGTGGAAGCAGACACCACCACTGAGCTGTCTTTCAGCAGTGCACCCACTAGACACCTATGGAGAGGCTGCTCCAGATGTGCTAGGGAGACCCAAAACCACCTCTGGTTCAGCATTGTCACTGGCGTGCCCTAGATGGCTGCACAGACGGGCAGGGTCCAACGGGATGGCATTCCACCAGTCCAAGTGCCAGGGGATGCACTTTGGTCACAACAACCCCAGGCAGAGCTACAGGCTGGGGTGAGAGTGGCTGGAGAGCAGCCAGGCAGAAAGGGACCTGGGGGTACTGGGTGACAGCAGCTGAACATGAGCCAGCAGTGTGCCCAGGTGGCCAAGAAGGCCAATGGCATCCTGGCCTGCATCAGGAACAGTGTGGCCAGCAGGAGCAGGGAGGTCATTCTGCCCTGTGCTCAGCACTGGTTAGGCCACACCTTGAGTCCTGTGTCCAGTTCTGGGCCCCTCAGTTTAAGAAGGACATCGAGACACTGCAGTATGCCCAGAGAAGGGCAGTGAGGCTGGGGAGGGGTCTGGAGCACAGCCCTGTGAGGAGAGGCTGAGGGAGCTGGGGTTGCTTAGCCTGGAGAAGAGGAGGCTCAGGGGAGACCTTCTTGCTCTCTACAACTCCCTGAAGGGAGGTTGTAGCCAGGTGGGGGTTGATCTCTTCTCCCAGGCACCCAGCCCCAGAACAAGAGGACACAGTCTCAAGCTGTGCCAGGGAAGGTTTAGGCTGGAGGTGAGGAGAAAGTTCCTCACTGAGAGAGGAATTTGCCATTGGGATGTGCTGCCCAGGGAGGTGGTGGAGTCACCATCCCTGGAGGTGTTGAATAAAGGATTGGATGTGGCACTTGGAGCCATGGTTTAGTTGTCAGGAGGTGTTAGGTATTAGGTCATAGGTTGGACTTGATGATCTCTGAGGTCTTTTCCAACCTGGCTGAGTCTATGATTCTATGATGGCTTATTCTTTGTTCCCCCCACACACCTTTCTTGTTCTTGCAGACTGGAAAGTTTTTTGGTGCAGTGGATGGCTCAGTGATGACCCAGCTGCTAAACATGGGCATGTTCAGGAGGTAAGTGGGAGATCTCCAGGCTGCACTTTGCTTTCTTCAGGTGGTATGTGGGGCAGAGCATATTGGTCCCCATGAGCAGCAGCACTTGAGCAGGAGAAAGGCCACATGTGATGCATGAGACTCCCTGCTGTTGATGCAAGAGTTGCTTCAGCTACCTGACTCTTCTGCTGCCTTGCTCTGCCATCCTCACCACACACCATTTTCCCTCATCTCCTGCTCTCCCACCCACTGCAAAGCACCTAATTCCAGATCTCCTGCCCTCTACTCTGCCCTGCTGAGACCTCACCTGGAGTATTGCATCCAGCTCTGGGCTCCCCACTTCAAGAGGGACAGGGAGCTGCTGGAGAGAGTCCAAGGGAGGGCTACAAGGATGCTGAAGGGACTGCAGCACTGCCTGGGGAGGAGAGGCTGAGAGCCCTGGGGCTGTTTAGTCTGGAGAGGAGAAGGCTGAGAGGGGATCTGATCAGTATCTATCAATGTCTTAGGGCTGGGGGTCAGGAAGGAAGGGACAGGGACAGCCTCTGCTCACTGTGCCCTGGGATAGGACAAGGGGCAATGGATGGAAACTGCAGCACAGGAGGTTCCTCTTCAACGAGGAAGAACTTCCCAGAGGGTCCCAGAGCCCTGGAGCAGGCTGCCCAGAGAGGTTGTGGAGTCTCCTTCTCTGGAGCCTTTCCATCTCTGTCTGGATGTGTTCCTGTGTGACCTGTGCTGGATTCTCTGGTCCTGCTCTGGCTGGGGGGTTGGACTGGAAGCTCTCCAGAGGTCCCTTCCAATCCCTAACATCCTCTGATCCTGTGACCCTGTGACCTCTGTGTGGCCAGAACGCAGCAGCTCCTCTCCTCTTTTCCAGGGCAAGATGCTATGGAAATCACTTCTTGGCATTTTGGCCATAAACTGCTTCAGCTCTTCCTCTTACCCCTTGAACAGCCTTTCCATGAGTGGCTGTCTGATTGCCCCCCACTCCCACACATGGCAGTGCATCTGGCTGAGCACATTCTCTGTCTCCTAAGTTCCCTCTGTTTGCCTAACTCCACTACTCAGCCCGTGTCAAAAGCGAGTTAGGAGTTCCAGTGGCTTGAAAACAGGACCTGAGCTGGTCACAATTATAATTCTCCTGCTTCACCTCCTGACCCCAGGGAAGTATTTCCTCCCACGCTGACCCCGTTGCATTAACCCAGAGCCTGCATTTCCCGCTTTGCAAAGCAGCACTGACCAGAGAACCAAGGCCACCACTTTCACCCTTCTGTAGAGGACATGTTAAGGAAAGGCTGATGTGTGTGTGCCCCCTTAGGCATCTGCTCTGCTTGCTCCTGACTGCTTGCTTGTTTTGTTTTGGTTGCAGGGTGACCATGTATGATTACCAGGCAATGTGCAAAGTCCCCTACCACCACCACAGCGGCGCCCGGCCCCTGCTCAGTGTACGTATCCGAGCCGTGCAGCCCCCCTCGAGCCCCCTGCAGTTCTGGGGCCCTCAGTTTAAGGACATTGAGGCTCTTGAATGTGTCTAGAGAAGGGCAACAAGGCTGGGGAGGGGTCTGGAGCACAGCCCTGTGAGGAGAGGCTGAGAGAGCTGGGGTTGCTCCTGGAGAAGAGGAGGCTCAGGGGAGACCTCATTGCTCTCTACAACTCCCTGAAGGGAGGTTGTAGCCAGGTGGAGGCTGGTCTCTTCTCTTAAGCAACCAGCACCAGAACAAGAGGACACAGTCTCAAGCTGTGCCAGGGGAAGTTTAGGCTTGAGGTGAGCAGAAAGTTCTTCCCAGCAAGAGAGACTGGCCATTGGGATGTGCTGCCCAGGGAGGTGGTGGCGTCCCCATCACTGGAGGTGTTCAAAAAGGATTGGATGTGGCACCTGGAGCCATGGTTTAGTTGTCAGGAGGTGTTGGGGGATAGGTTGGACTTGGTGATCTCTGAGGCCTTTTCGAACCTTATTGATTCTGTGTGATTCTGTGTGACATCTCCAGCACCCTGCTGTAGCACATGCCTCACAAGAGTTTAGCAGATGTCTTCTCTCAGTGATGGGAACATCCAAGCCCAAACATAAATTCACTAACCAGGAGAGAGCTGCTGGCACAGGCTGCCCAGGGAGGTGGTGGAAGCCTCATGCCTGGAGGTGTTTGCAGCCAAGCTGGATATGGCTGTGAGCAACCTGCTGTAGTGAGAGGTGTCCCTGCCCATGGCAGGGGAGTTGGAACTGGCTGATCCTTGAGGTCCCTTCCAGCCCTCACAATTCTATGATTCCATGTCAGGTAGATTTCTGAGGCAGTGATAGACACTGGCTGTGGTTTCCACTCTGGGTCTCCATTGGTGCATAAGATCACACTGGAAATTAGAAGGAGCAAGGAGAGGACAGGGTCTAGACTATGGCAGTCTTCTGCTAAGAGCCAAGGAAGCAGCTAGAAGCTGAAATGAACAGAAATGATTTTAAAGGTCATGGGTTTACTCAGTTGCACTGTCAGGGAACAGAGCATCTGGGAGAAAGCTCTCAGCCTCTCGGGGAAGTGTGAGTGGGCTTGGAGCAACTGAGAGCGAGCTTAAAGCTGCTGAGAAATGCTAACAAACTGTCAGATTGGAGAGTTTTGCCAGCACCCAAATGCAACCTCTCTCCAGGCTGATACAAGCTGGTTAGCTAATCCCACTCTGCCTTCCTAACCTGGCCTCAAAGAGGCAGAGCTAAAGTCAACACTCAGGCCACTTCAGACTAGCTGAAGCAACCCTGAAGAGGGATGTGTTTATTGCTGGCATGACCAGAGGGTTCATACTTTTTGAGGGTGTCAGGGAGTGATAGGACTGGGGGGGGATGGAGCAAAACTAGAAATGTGTAGATTGAAATTGGATGTTAGGAAGAAGTTGTTCCCCAGGAGGGTGGTGAGAGCCTGGCACAGGTTGCCCAGGGAGGTGGTGGAAGCCTCATCCCTGGAGGTTTTTGAGGCCAGGCTGGATGTGGCTGTGAGCAACCTGCTGTGGTGTGAGGTGTCCCTGGCCATGGCAGGGGGGTTGGAACTGGCTGATCCTTGAGGTCCCTTCCAACCCTGACAAAACATCAAAGCCAACCCAAACCCAAACACAAAACCCCACCATGGTGTGCTGGGAGGACTTCTTTTACAGCATATCATTGTCTCCCCCCCACCCCCCCAGTGAAAGGGTTTTCAGTAAAATATTCCTTTTTACCAACATGTCCATCTGCTATACTTAGAGGGATGGGTTAAAAAACTGTGATCACAGTGCAAATATTTGCTTGATCATAGCCTCCAATTCTGGCTGCTGAGGGAAATGGCACAAAATAGGAGCTGCCAAAAATGAGGTGAATTGGGAAGAAAATGAAAAGCTAAGCACCCAGCCTCCCTCTCTCCTTTTCTCCTCCTAGCAGAACCTTTGAATAGGAAGCAATCCAGACAAGTCTGGGTTTCATGTACATGCATAAAACCCCACTCCAATTCCCAGCCACCTATATACATTTCACTATTATTTGCTGGCTTATTCCAGCTGAAGATAAGTCAGCTGGCAGTAATGGAACATTATCTTGTGTCCTGTGGCTGCTGGATCTGGCTTGGGTCTGAGGTGTGATGATGAGAGGGAGAGCTAAAAATCAGTCACGGGGTACCAGGAAGCAAAGCAGCCCTGTGCAGGATCCTCTGCAGCTGGATTGTCCCTGGGACCGTGCAGGGTTTCCAGTTTGCAGCTGAAAAGCGGGGAGCTGAGAGAAGTCATGCCATCCTGAGGGGAAGCTGGATGAAAGCACACAGTTAAGCACAATCAATCAATGGCAGATAATGCTAAATCCTGGGCAATGCTGTCACTTGTCCCAGAAACACCCCTTGCTGCCAGAACATGAAAGCATCCTGGGCGGGCGGTGTCCCATTTAGCTGGGTGCCTCTCCTGCTCCGAGCTCTCAAGGTCATCCATACTGGAGAGAAATCAGCAAGCAATTACATCTTCAAAGTCCTTCATGCATTTGTGATAAACTCCTTGACCCTGACAGGGAGGGGGTGAGAGGATATTATTAGTGGCAAGGCAGCCCTGCTGGCTTCTGATGTATTTGGAATGCTTTGCAGTGGTGCCCGGGCCCTGCGTTTCCAGCTGGTCCGCAGCTGCTCTGGGCAGCGGAGGGAACCGCTCCGAAGTGCAGGGTCCTGCATGGCATGATAGACTCTCTGCCCAGGTGCTTATGGTGTTTCTCCTTTCTTGTTTTGTTCTCCAGCCGATTTATGCCTTTCTAGCAGCAGTGAAATGGCTGATCAGTGATTTTCTCATGTGAGTACCACGGGGCAGGGGTGCTGGGGAGGCTCAGGCCGGTGGGGGCGAGGGCTGAGAAAGCCGCAGGTGGAGCACTCCCTGTGTAGGGCATCGCTCTCAGCCTCCTCCTGGCATTCAGCTCAGCACCTTGCTCCTGGGACACAGAAAGCTATTACTATTCCCATTTTGAGAGGCAGAGGCCCAGAGTGGGTCTGGGATTTACCTGAAGTCACTCAGTACAAAGTGGCAGTCAGAAGTAGGACTTGAGTCTCCCGGGCCCCGTGCAGATCCTTGATGCCGAGTCCTCTTGCTGTCTCCTCTGTGAAGGAGCAACTGCACACCTCCCTGGGTGAGGGCTGAAGGAGGGGAGCGTGGTAGTTTTAGGCTGTACCTTTAAAATTTTCCACAGCTCTTGAACAGAAAGTGGTGGAATGTAAATAAATCACCACTGGGTGTAAAAAGGGAAGGCATGGTAAGTTCTAAAGAATCCCATTGGAAAGCTGCCTGCCATATTCTCTTCTCTTCTGTAAGAATTAGTTTGGCAAAGAATCTCTCTCTCTTTTGGCTTCTTTGCTCTGGGAGACACTAACTTGGTGCTTCTGCTGGCTTCTGCTGACCTTGGCAGCATTGTTTGGGCTAAGTTCTATCAACCCTCTGCTCTTTCACTTGCTCCTTTGTGTGCAGGGGGTTAGGAGGGAGGCAGGCAGTGGGAAGCTATTAGCAGCTCCCCTGGTCTTTGGCCAGGGGGGTTCTTGTGCTGGTTATAAATTGCAAACACCTTTAAGTATTGCAAAGCCTGTGCATTTTGTGCATGTTCCTTGCCTTTCCTTGTAGGTTGTAGTTTTGCTTGTCAATACAGCTTTCATTTGCTTCCAGCTGGGCTGGGCTGGGCTTGGCTGGCAAATTTGATGTTGGGGGGAAGTTTCAACCCAGCACAGGAAGGCAGGGAGCTCAGGTGTGAGTGATAGCCACGGGAGCAGAGAGCTTGGCTCAAGCTCTGGATTCAGGTTCACCTCAAACGGAGGGGGGGAAATCGGAGTTCAGGCTCAAATTAGGATGAAAAGGTCACTGCTCAGCTTTCTGGGTGTGCAAAAGGGATGGTGTGGAAAAGATCCATCTCTGAGGACCTGAGCATATCGGTGCAGAACAATTCAATGTGACATGCAGCTGTTCCCAAGGAGCCAGAGTACAGCCATCCATGTCTGCTTCTCGGGTGGGTCTTAAGGTGACTGAATGCCCTCAGCCTCAGGGGCTGCTCTGCTCATTCCTTCCTTCACTGGCCAGGCCCCTGCACAGAAAAAGCCCCTTCAGCTATTCCATAGTATAGATCCCATGATACAGAGCTGCACTTTATCATGTGGGGAAGGGAAAAAAACCACCAAACCAACAATTAAAAATAAATACCTCTTGGAGTTCCACTGCCAGCAAATTCATAGTAAACATTTCAGAACTGCTAGTCAGGGGGCAGCAGGGCCAGCTCCCCAGCACCTGCAGGCTGCTTAAAAAGCATCCTCTGTTCTTGCTCTTTTGACAGCTTCCTTTTGGAGTTTAACATGAGTAGCTTCTGGCACTCAGACAACTTGGCAGATGGTGAGTACACAAGAGTCCAGCAGCCCCAGAGTGCGTAAGTGTTACAGCCACTGCATGGGGAAGCCTGGCCTCATGTCAGGATCCCATCCTCTGCCTCACCACCTCTCCCTCCACAGGCACTGGAACAGTGGTGGGATGCTTCCAGATGGGGACCACTCCATCTCCCCTCATTTCCACCCCCACTTAAGGCTGCCATCGGAGTGATGTGTGTGCAGCTCAGAGCATGCTGCTTGCTTTCCTCAGGGCAATTGCCAGGGCAGGAGGAGGCTGTTCTTTCTGAGAAGCCCCGTCCTACATGCAGTGGGATGAAAGAAACCACCAGCTGCAAAGCCTTTTGGTTGGGAAGACTCCCTTCCAGCCTTTGCTGAGGGTGACCTACAGACCAGGACAGAGCTGGGCTGGAGCAAGAGGCTTTGGAGCCCAGCAGGGCTCCCAGCGAGCTAGCCAGAAACCTATGAGATTCAGTAACATTGGGGGTCTTCCTTTGACCACTAAACCCTCACTGGAAGACAGAACATATGGTATTGTACAACAGCTGTGTGCAGTGGGGGGGGGATGACTGGATTTAAACCCACTGACCTGCCCTGCAGGTGCAGTGCTGCCTGCTGAGCCCACCCTGGCAGCCCCTGCGGTCCCATCCCTGCTCCTGCAGGCAGCAGGGTGTATTGATGGCCCTGGGGTGACCAAAAGGAAAGGGTGAGGGGTGCCCTGCAGAGCCATGCAGGTTCCATTATGGCATCCTCACCAGGCCTTTAGCACTAATGATGCTGTTAGTGGAGACAGTGGTACTGTGCCAGCCCTGCTAACCACATCCCTGTGCTGAGGTCTGCTGGTGTCATGGTTTAACAGCCAACCTTCAGAAAGCAGAATTCCCTTCTAGTCAGAGAACCAGCCCAGGGGCTTGGGAAGGTTTAGGTCTCACTCACCTCCTCCAAAAAAGCATCTCCAGAGGTTGCAGCTATCCTCTTACATGACCCTGGCTGCTGCTTAACATGCTGGTGAGGAAGTGCAGTCCCTGTGGCAGTGCAGGAGGGAGACTCTCTGCAGAACAAGCAGCCAGGGAGCTGCTGTGGGTGCTAAATGGCTTCAGTTTGAGGAGATGTGAGGGAAAAGGGAGGGGGTTCTCACTGCTGCCCTGTTCATCACCATTTCCTTTTGTGCTTTCCCCATCTCTCTCCTGTGTCACCTCCATGGCTGCTGTGTGCAAATTCATCCCTTCACTGTGCTGCCATCATGTGAAACTGTCCCATGGCTCCATCTCCACTCTGCATCTGTGTGTGTCATGCAACTTGTCCAGCCAAGGCTGTCTTCCATCACTGTAAGTAGAACCACTTAAGAGCAAGGGGAGGAGAATTTAGCTAGAAATCCCAAACTAGGAAAGACTTTTTTCCACCTTTTGGAGAACAGAGAACTTGAAGAAAGGTGTAATGGGGACAAGGCAGTGCCTGGTCCTGTTTCCCTGCCCTGCAAAGGAGCAGGCATTGCTCAATCAGCTGGCTGAGATGGTGCCAGAAGGTCTGCCACTGAGAAGTCAGTAAAGGAAGGGACACAGTAGCCTCCTCAGTGGCTACACCACCCTGGCACCATGGCACCATGGCATGTCTTTCACTTTGGTTCCTGGCTGCCCTGTTCTTTCAGTTGTTATGCCAAAACCAAAGATCAATCCGTGCCTTCTTGCAGGGAAAATGATGCAGTTCTTCTAGACTAGGAGTGGGTAGATTGAGAGTGGATGTGAGGAAGTTCTTCCCCATGAGGGTGGTGAGACACTGGCACAGGTTGCCCAGGGAGGAGGTGGAAGCCTCATGCCTGGAGGTTTTTGAGGCCAGGGTGGATGTGGCTGTGAGCAACCTGCTGTAGGGTGAGGTGTCCCTGCCCATGGCAGGGGGGTTGGAACTGGATGCTCCCTTGCAACCCTGACAGTTCTGTGATTCTATGTGTGCATAAAACATTCAGTTAGTAAGAGGAAACTTAAGTCTTCTTTTGCACCCCCCCTTGTTTAGCTCCTTCTGATGAATGCCAGCCCGGCTCCAGGGTAATGCAGAGCTCCTTTTGAGCAGTTCAGCTGATTAAGTGTAAGCTCTAGCTCATAAATCTCTCCCAGACAGAATCCAGACTAGGGCTGTGTTTGTATCTCTGTGCTTCCACATCTAGCTTGTATCTGCCAGGGTGCTCCCTGCCCAGCCAGACGCATGTGCGAGACAGAGATAGGGAAACAGTCGGGGAAGAGGAGGGGAAAGGGAGAGTGCCTAAGGATGAGAAAACCTGACTGTCCATATTGGTGGGGGGAGGGGAGCAGGGTGGAGGAATACTACTGGGGCTGGAAGAAATGTTGTTAAGAAGGGACTGTTGATTTTGTGCTGGAGACGTTAGCAGGTTTTTGAGCGCCGGCCAAGGCTGGTGTAGGAAAAAACAACAACAGTTTGCAGAGAAGGAGACATTTTGTGAGAGGGGAACTCAGCACACTTTTACTCAGGCAGGCTAGCAGAGGAATTAAGGGTCAGGGATCTAATGTTTGCCCTCACCTGGTTGCACACCTCTGGGTCTACAGTGCTGAGCTTGTTTGTGCTTCCTAAGTTCTCTTGCTTTCCCGGAAGGGGAGAACTGCCGGTGGTGCATGGACATGATGCATTCAGATGGCACTCACACTGCAAATCTGCTTCTCAGAGGTGGTGAGAAGGCGAGTTTGCTTCCCCAGACTTTTCACTGCTTTCAGCCATCTCATTCCTCTTTGTGTTTGTAAGGGCTTCTGCTTCTCTGGACAGCTTGGAAAGCTTTCCATGAAGCCAAGGCGTGCAGCCTAGGCAGGACTGTGCCTAGAGTTCTGTAGCTCACAAGGTTCTTCTTTGACAGCAGATTGGATGTTGGAAGAAGTTTTTCCCCTCAAGGGTGGTGAGAGACTGTCACAGGTTACCAAGGGAGGTGGTGGAAGCCTCATCCCTGGAGTGTTTCAAGGCCAGGCTGGATGTGGTTCTGAGCAACCTGCTGTAGTGTGAGGGGTCCCTGGCCATGGCAGGGGGCTTGGAACTGGCTGATCCTTGAGGTCCCTTCTGACCCTGACAATTCTGTGAGTCTGTGTCAATGTACAGAGAGGGTTTTTTGCAGGAGAATTGATGAGATGATGTGATCTGCATTTGTAACTGTGTGGCAGGTTTTGCCTCGTGCCCCAGAGTAAAGCCCCTGACCTGGGAGCTCTGTAAGAAAAGATGGGATGCGGCACTTGGTGGCACGGTTTAGCTGATGTTGTGGTGTTGGGCCATAGGCTGGACTTGATGATCTCAGAGGTCTCTTCCAGCCTCAATAGTTCTGTGGTTCTGTGTGATTTATGCTGGTGGGAAAGAGTTCAGAGTCTGGGCTGTGGAGTTCACAGCAAGCCACAGCAGCTGCCTGGGCTGCTCAGAAGGATTTGTTGCCAAACGCCTGACAAAGTCTTTCTTGAAGTGCAGATGGTAGCAATGACAGCCTGGAATTAACTCACTCTTGGCTGTAAAGTTTGCCATTTGTTATCAGCCTCTCTCTGACTGTTTACTAATCCCTGACCAGCAGCCTCTCAGAGTGCTGATAGCACTTTGATGCCCAGCGATTGCGTGCGGAGGCTCAGCCTAAGCGCTCTGCTGCTGCTGTATTTGCTGTGGGCCTCTCTGAACTTCCCAATACTGCTTCAGCTGTGTTGCTTCCAAGCAAATTAAGTGGCAGTAGGCTTAAGCATAATCTCTGTCACAGGTCTTGTCTCTGTGCAGAAGTTAGGAGATTTTTTAAAGCAGCTTCTTTTCATTTAGCCTGGGCCAAGAATCTAATTGCAAATGGGGTGTGTAGGGGACTGTGCCCTGGGACAGGACTGAGAAGGGGCTCTTGGTGCAGGTGGTGAAGTTAGCCTGGGGCAAGATGAACTGCTCACCCAAACACAAATGCAGCTGCTGTGAGTGACTTAGCTCACGCTGCCAGGGGCAAAAGAGCCACCTGAAAGGACTAAACAGAGTGAACTTCCCAATGCTTGCTTCCAGATGCAGTGAGTGCCTGCTCCTGTGAGTGCCACCATGGCATAGTTCAACCCAGGGTCACTTATTTACAGGTCTTTCAGGACCTGTGTCCAGGGCTTAGGTACAGCTCTTGTCCAGCTCTTGTTGGAGCAGCTCTGCTTTGAGGAAAGGCTGAGGGAGCTGGGGGTGTTCAGCCTGCAGAAGAGAAGGCTCCAAGGAGACCTAATAGCAGCCTGCCAGTACCTGAAGAGGGCTACAAGAAGGATGGAGAGAGACTGTTCCCAAAGGCCTGCAGGGACAGGACCAGGGGCAATGGCTTCAAACTAGAGCAGAGCAGATTTAGATTGGATGTTAGGAACAAGTTCTGCACCATGAGGGTAGTGGAACACTGGAACAGGTTGCCCAGGGAGGTGGTTGGGGCTCCATCCCTGGAGATATTCAGGGTGAGGCTGGACAGGGCTCTGGGCAACCTGATCTAGTTGGGGATGTCCCTGCTGAGTGCACAGGGGGTTGGCCTGGATGAGCTTTGGAGGTCCCTTCCAACCCAGCCCATTCTGTGATTCTATGAATCTACGTGTGCAGGTCAGGACAGCAAGCAGTGCTGGCCAGGTTTCCCCTGTGTGGATCATGCAGGCTCTTCAGTTGACTCTCTTTGAGGCCAAGTTCTCCAAGCCTGCCAAGTCCAGCATGACAGACCTCATTGAGCACTGGCTGAGGCTAAGAAGCCTCAAATCTCCTTCCACCCCATTATTTTCCAGGACAATGGTCTCATTTAACTCCTTCCTGCAGCTGGTCCTTCACACCACTGGATTTTATATTGCTTTAAGTCCACCTGTTTTGATGATAGTATAGCAGGCAGCTGAAGCTAGTGAAGGATATCTTTCTTTAGCAGGGACAGGAGAAAAATGAGAACCTGGATGAAGTCAAGACTCTTTGCCACTAAATTATTGCAAGCAGTTGTGCCCCAGCTTTATCAGGGCACCTCAGTGGTCATCACAGCTGTTCTTCTGAGCAAGAACCAGTCCAGTCCTTCACCAACAGCTGTGCTGCAGTGGCATCCTGGCTCACTCAATGCTGTGCATCCAGGGTTTACACAATGGGATGGTTCATGGCTGAGGGACCAAGGTGTGGTCTTGCCATAAGCGTGACTTTAAGGTCAGTCCCAGCCTGGACAGCCATTTCAGAGTTTGGAGCTATTTCCCCAGCCACTAGTACAGCAAATCATGGCAAAGGAGAGGGCTCCTGCTCTGCTTTTCACCCTCCTTTAGGCCACCACTGGCCAGAACACAGCTCCCAGCCCTGGAGCTGATCTGAGCTGGAGAGCCTTTGCAGCTTCTCCCTGTGCAGGGATTCTCTGTGTGTTTCAGCCTTTTCAATGCCCCTGTGACAAGGTCTTCTGCTGCTCATCCCCAACATCCCCAGGACTCTCTGTCCTTGTGACAGGTGCTAATTAGAGGTCTCCCTTAGCAAAAAGGGAAGAGGCTTTTCCCTGCTTCTGCAGTGTGGGTTTGCACAGAGGGACAGCAAATGGTGAGAGAGCACATCTAGGGTTGCTGCTGGACCCTGCAATGATTAATTGATTCAGGCTGAACACAGAACAAGGCATCATGCTGAAACCAAGCCCTGCTTCTGGATCAGTGTAACCATGACACAGGAAGGTAGGTCCCACAGTCTGGGCAGATTTCAGCTGGAGACTGCCTTGCAAGTGACCTTTTTGAGAGCTGAGAAGAAAAGCACAGGACACATCTACTGGGGACTGTGTGGTGCAGAGAGGTGTTTGAGTACTCAGCATGTGGGAGTGCTGGTGGATGAGAAGCTCAACAGGAGCCAGCAGTCAGCACTTGCAGCCCAGAGAGCCAAGCAGAGCCTGGGCTGCAGCAAGAGAAGTGTGGCCAGCAGGGCCAGGGAGGGGATTCTCCCCCTCTGCTCCACTCTGCTGAGACACCTGGAGCTCTGGGGCCAGTTCTGGAGCCTCTATTGCAGGAAGGATCTGGAGGTGCTGGAAGGTGTCCAGAGAAGGGCCACAAGGATGAGCAGAGGGCTGGAGCTGCTCTGCTCTGGAGACAGCCTGAGAGAGTTGGGGTTGTGCAGTCTGGAGAGGAGAAGGCTCCAAGAGACCTTCTTGTGGCCTTCCAGGATCTGAAGGGGGCTACAAGAAAGCTGTGGAGGGACTTTTGAGGGTGTCAGGGAGGGATAGGACTGGGGGGAATGGACCAAAACTAGAAGTGGGGAGATTGAGACTGGATGTTAGGAAGAAGTTGTTCCCCATGAGGGTGGTGAGAGACTGGCACAGGTTGCCCAGGGAGGTGGTGAAAGCCTCATCCCTGGAGGTTCTTAAGGCCAGGCTGGATGTGGCTGTGAGCAACCTGCTGTAGTGTGAGGTGTCCCTGGCCATGGCAGGGGCGTTGGAACTGGATGACCCTTGGGGTCCCTTCCAACCTGACAATTCTATGATTCTATATGGACCTGGGGGAGGCAGCAGAGGGGAGTCTGGGCTGCGGGTCCTGGTTCTTCCTGAGTGTCTTTTGTGGCTGGATTGACACGGTGCAGAGGAGAGCCCGAGAATGTCGTCCGGCTGTTCCCTCTCACTAAAGCTTATTGTTTAGAGAGCTCTGCGGGCTGCCGCTTGCCTGCGTGCTCCTGCAGCGCCCGGGGAGAGGACAGCCCAGCTCTCGGCCAGGGTTTTGTTGTGATGCAAATTATCCGTCAGAATCTCGGATGCCCTCTCGGGGCCGCCTCACTACACGGTTGCTGATTAAACCCCACGGTGCTGCATTCTCCTATCGATCTTCAGCGCTGCTGCTGCTGCTGCAAGGGACAGGCTGCTTGTCCTCCACAGCAGAAGGACTCTTCGCTGCTCCCCCCCTGCTGCAGCCCTGCTGTGTGAATGGAGGGCTGCAGGGTGAGATTTCTGTGCTCGGAACTAAAGCTGCTGGAGCAAACCTGGTTGGATGAGCTGCAATCATCTCTGCCTGAGCAGCAGGGCTCCACATTGCCATCGGGGACATTCCCCTGCGCCCTACAGAGCCAAGGGCTGCCTTGGCTACCTCCAGCTGCAGGAGATAATGGCCAGAGGGCCCAAGGAGGTAGTTTCAGGCAAGGCAGAATTTGCTGAGCTCCTGGAAAGGATTCCTTTGCTTCTCTAGGGAAGCTCAGCGAGGTGCATCAGCTCTTCCTCATCCCCAAATTACTTTGGGAGTCCCACAGAATGTGACTGATGAGTGAGTGGTGGAGCAGCTTCTCTCTGCCTCTGCAGTGGATGGCTCCCTCCAGAAGCCAGCACTGCGCTTAGCTGGGTCTCTGCTGGTCCTCAAGAGGTTTATTCTGCTTCCCTGTGCTCTCAGGCCACATCTCTTTGCTGGCAGGGTTTTCTTTTTCATGTGACCTGTATTCCACCACTCAAATTGCCTGCTGTGGGCTCACACTGAACTGTCAGAGGGCTCAGGAAGGAGCCCTCAGTTGATGGAGACCCCATCATGGACCTGCAGGGGCAGATCCACTGCTGGCCAGCCCAGCTGCAGCTTTGAGTGTTAAAAAGAGTGCATGGACCAGGGCTGGATTAGGCAGGAGGGACTTCATGAAGGCTGCTGCTTCAGTAGATGTCACCCTCGCTTTGAACGTGGGAGCACCCGTGCCCAAATGTCCAGGGGGTCACTGGCGTGCTGTGGTCCCCACAGCTGAGGCTTGGGCAGGGCAGGGCCCAGGCTTGCATGGGCAAGGCAAGTGGGAATATTGGGCACACTGATGGCATAGCCTGGTTTTCCCACACCACCTAGTGGGAGCAGGGCTCACTGCCTGGATACTGCCTGCAGCATCTCCTTCCCTTCTGCCTGCTCTCGGCCGCAGGTGTGGGGACGGGACACACATAGGGCTGCTCCTCCTACCTACATCACCAGCCTGGAGTGCAGAGTGCTCCTGTATGACCCTCTGGCCTTCACGTCTCCCCTTGTCTCCTCCCCACCACAGCTCACAAGCACAAGAAGCACGACACCCTGCAGCCCTGCGACACCGAGTACCCTGTGTTCATCTACGAGCCGGCCATCAAGGAGACCAACGGCCTGATCGACTGTGGAGACTGCCAGAAGTAAGCACTGCAGCTTCCCTTCCCCTGGGGGCTCCCCAGGCTGTGCCAGCAGCACCAGCCTCTGGCAGTGCCCACCGGTGACCACAAAAGGCCATAGGCTTGGGTGTCAGACAGTGAGGTGTTGGAACACTCTCAGAATCCACAAAGCAGTAAGTCAGTAACTCCCAGGTCCTTCTCCATGGGGCTGCTCTCTATCAGATCACCTCCAGTGCAGGCTGAGAGGTGATCTGCTGGAGAGCAGCCCCGTGGGCTGGGAACTGGGAGTCCTGGTGGACAGCAAGTTCTGCATGGGGCAGCAATGTGCCTTGGTGGCCAAGAAGGCCAAGGGGATCCTGGGGGTGCATCCAGAGGAGTGTGTCCAGCAGATCCAGGGAGGTTCTCCTCCCCTCTGCTCTGCCCTGCTGAGACCTCACCTGGAGTATTGCATCCAGCTCTGGGCTCCCCAGTTCAGGAGGGACAGGGATCTGCTGGAGAGAGTCCAAGGGAGGGCTACCAGGATGCTGAAGGGACTGCAGCACTGCCTGGGGAGGAGAGGCTGAGAGCCCTGGGGCTGTTTAGTCTGGAGAGGAGAAGACTGAGAGGGGATCTGATCAATGTCTATCAATAGCTGAGGGCTGGGGGTCAGGAAGGAAGGGACAGGGACAGGGACAGGGACAGCCTCTGCTCACTGTGCCCTGGGATAGGACAAGGGGCAATGGATGGAAACTCCAGCACAGGAGATTCCACCTCAGCATGAGGAAGAACTTCTTGACTGTGAGGGTGCCAGAGCCCTGGAGCAGGCTGCCCAGAGAGGTTGTGGAGTCTCCTTCTCTGGAGCCTTCCCAGCCCTGTCTGGATGTGTTCCTGTGTGACCTGTGCTGGATTCTCTGGTCCTGCTCTGGCAGGGGATTGGACTGGAAGACCTCCAGAGGTCCCTTCCAATCCCTAACCTCCTGTGATCAGATCTGGCTGCTGCTGTGCCTCTGGTGTGGCCACCACTGCACCTGCAGCTCTGGCCACAGAGCAGAGCTGAACTGCCATGCTGGGCAAGGAGGAGATGAAGTGACAAAGTTACTGCTGCTTGGGAAAAGGGGAAATGAATGATGCCCTCTGTTCAGAGGCAGAGGTGGCTGCAGGACAAAGACTTTCAGTACATATTTCCACTCCACATGTTTCAGAAAGGAACTTTCTCTGGTTCGGTTTTGTGGGGTTTTTTTTCACATTTCTGGCAAAATTTTCTCCTTAGAAAGTTGTCCTTTTTTGCAGTGCTTTCACCTTTCCTTTTTCTTCTTTTTATTTTCCCACTTTGCTGGTTTTTTTTTCTACTGGAAAAACAAACAAACAACAAAACAGAGAGGGTTAAAAAGAAACGTTAAGCTGGAAGAAATGAGGTCCACTTTGGGTTCCCCCCCACCCCCCTGTTTTCATTTTGAGAGGGAGCAGTCCAAGCAGGAAGGTCATTGTGTGAAGATGGCAGTGGCAAGGTGACAGAAGGAAGAGTTTCCCCTGCATCACCTTTTCCTCCTTGAGGCATCAAAAGAGATCTGACTGGAAAATCCTTCTTAAAAAGGAAACCAAAACACACCTCAGCCCTACCTAGTCTGACTTCAGCTGCAGAAAAGCCTTCAAGGCTAGGAACACAGCCTCTGCTAGTCAGCATGAGCTTAGGACACCAGGCCTTGCCCAAGCCTGGTTTTAGAAGGGATTGTAGGTTTGGAGACAACAAGGCCTTGTTGAATCTCCCTGCTTCTAGTTTTGCTCCATCCCCCCCAGTCCTATCACTCCCTGACACCCTCAAAAGTCCCTCCCCAGCTTTCTTGTAGCCCCCTGCAGATACTGGAAGGCCACAATTAGGTCTCCTCAGAGCCTTCTCTTCTCCAGGCCTTGCCCAAACCTTGTTTTAGGAGGGACTGCAGGTTTGGAGAGCCTTGTGTAGCTCTGGGCTGAGCCAGCAGTGGCCCTGCTGCTGTGGCCCTGCTGCTGTGGCCCTGCTGCAGTGGCCCTGCTGCTGTGGCCCTGCTGCAGTGGCCCTGCTGCTGTGGCCCTGCTGCAGTGGCCCTGCTGCTGTGGCCCTGCTGCTGTGGCCCTGCTGCTGTGCTCAGCTGTGCTGCACAGATCACCAGCACCGGTGCAGCCTGGGGCTCAGCCCTGCTTGCTTGCCAGCACTGCCACAGGACCACAGCCTGATAGAATAGAATAGAATAGAATAGAATAGAATAGAATAGAATAGAATAGAATAGAATAGAATAGAATAGAATAGAATAGAATAGAATAGAATAGACCAGGTTGGAAGAGACCTTCAAGATCATCGTGTCCAACCTATCATCCAACACCACCTAATCAACTAACCCATGGCACCAAGCATCCTGTCAAGCCTCACCCTGAACACCCCCAGCGATGGCAACCCCATCACCTCCCCAGGCAGCCCATTCCAGTGGGCAATCACTCTCTCTGTGTAAAACTTCCTCCTAACCTCCAGCCTAAACCTCCCCTGGCACAGCCTGAGACTGTGTCCTCTTGTTCTGGTGCTGGTTGCCTGGGAGAAGAGACCAACCTCTGCCTCACTACAACCCCCCTTCAGGTAGTTGTAGAGAGCAATAAGGTCACCCCTGATAGGGCTGGGAAGGAACCTCTGGAGATCATGGAGCTGCCATCCATTGCCCCTCGCTGTTTTACTTCCTACTTTTGGTTGCTTATTACAAAAACATTTTTACTCTTTTAACCTTTCTTTCTTTTTTTACTTTTTTCTTTTACTTTTTTACTCCCTTTTTAACTTTTTTACTTCTTTTACTTTTTAATATCATTTTTTTACTATTTTCACTTTTTACATTTTTTCTTTTTTCTTTACTGGTTCACTTTTTTACTTTTCAAACTTTTTTACTCCTCAACTTTTTTAACTTTTTAATTTTTACTTTTTAACTTTTTTTACTTTTTAACATTTTTAACGTTTTTAATTTTTAACTTTTTTCTTTTTTTACTTTTTCACTTTTTAACATTTTTTACCTTTTTTACTTTTTTACTTTTTTTCTTTTTTACTTTTTTATATTTTTACTTTTTTATATTTTTAACTTTTTAACTTTTTTTACTTTTTAACTTTTTCACTTTTTACTTTTTTTACTTTTTAACTTTTTTACTTTTTAACTTTTTTTACTTTAACTTTTTTACTTTTTTTACTTTTTAACATTTTTAACTTTGAAACTTTTTTACTTTTTAACATTTTTTACTTTTTAACTTTTTAACCTTTTTTTACTTTAACTTTTTACTTTTTTAACTTTTTAACTTTTTTACTTTTTTTTACTTTTTAACTTTTTTTAACTTTAACTTTTTTACTTTTTCACATTTTTTACTTTTTAATTTTTTAACTTTTTTTTACTTTAACTTTTTTACTTTTTAACCTTTTTACTTTTTTTTACTTTTTAACTTTTTTACTTTTTTTACTTTTTAACATTTTTTACTTTTTAACTTTTTAACTTTTTTTTACTTTAACTTTTTTTACTTTTTAACTTTTTAACTTTTTTTACTTTTTAACTTTTTTACTTTTTAACATTTTTTACTTTTTAACTTTTTAACTTTTTTTTACTTTAACTTTTTTTACTTTTTAACCTTTTTACTTTTTTTTACTTTTTAACTTTTTTACTTTTTTTACTTTTTAACATTTTTTACTTTTTAACTTTTTTACTTTTTTTACTTTTTTGCTTTTTTGCTTTTTAACTTTTTTTCTTTTAAACTTTTTTACTTTTTAACTTTCTTTACTTTTTTACTTTAAAACTTTAACACTTTTTTCACTTTTTTTACTCCTTTTTTTAACCTTTTTTTTTACTTTTTTAACTTTAAAAAACCCCAAACTTTTTTGTTGCTCTACTCTGTCAGCAGTAGCCAGTGTGTCCTGCTGGCTCCTCCATAGCCACAGGAGCAGCTGCAGCCTCTGGATCCTGGGTGCATCTCTCTCTGTGCAGTGCCCCAGGGAGACAGGAGACCCAGCACAGGCTCTGTGGAGCATTAGGCAGTGTCCCACTCAGGCACCCAGGCTTTCCTGAGCATATTTTACAAGATCAAGGTGGTTCCCAGTGCAGTGAGGACAGGGGCACAGACTTGGCTTGCAGATGAACATATGCAGCACAGAATCATAGAATTACAGCGTTGTCAGGGCTGGAAGGCACCTCAAGGATCAGCCAGTTCCAATCCCCCTGCCATGGCCAGGGACACCTCACACCACAGCAGGTTGCTCACAGCCACATCCAGCCTGGCCTTACAAACCTCCAGGGACGAGGCTTCCACCACCTCCCTGGGCAACCTGTGCCAGTCTCTCACCACCCTCATGGGGAACAACCTCTTCCAACATCCAATCTGAATCTCCCCATTTCTAGTTTTGCTCCATCCCCCCAGTCCTGTCACTCCCTGACACCCTCAAAAGTCCCTCCCCAGCTTTCCTGTAGCCCCCTTCAGATACTGGAAGGCCACAATTAGGTCTCCTTGGAGCCTTCTCTTCTCCAGACTGAACAACCCCAACTCCCTCAGTCTGTCTCCATGTGAGAGCAGCTCCAGCCCTCTGCTCATCCTCGTGGCCCTTCTCTGAACACCTTTCAGCACCTCCAGATCCTTCCTGTAATAGAGAGTCCAGAACTGGACACAGTGCTCCAGGTGTGCTCTCACCAGAGTGGAGTAGAGGGAGACAGTCACCTCCCTGGCCCTGCTGGCCACACTTCTCGTGCTGCAGCCCAGGCTCTGGTTGGTTTCTTCTGTTTCATACTGCAGTAAGATGGCACTGAGCAGAGCTCTGCTCCTTGCAGGACCCCACGGTGCATACATCCATAGTTATACATGGAATGGGCACTGCACACCTGATGGAGCCAGGCCTTCTCAGGTGTCATCTGCTGTGACATGCTGCCTCATCTGGGGAGGGCTTGTGATGGGTTTGGGTTATTGTTTGGTGGGTTGGGTTTGTGGTTCAGTTATGACTCTTGTGCCTAGCATGGTGGTGCACATCTGAGCCAGCTGGTGGCTTGCTGAGGCCAAAAGGATGTGCTACTGCCACCTCCCTGCTGTGTAGAGATGCTCACCGTGTCTCTCCCCTGCTTTCTGCTGCTGTCCTCTTTCTGTTGAGCCCTGGCTTGTTTGGATGTCTTTGCTGTGGGCCAGGTGGGGCTGCTGACCTGGCTCTGCAGAGGGAGGGAAGGGCTTTCCCCCACCTGCTGTTTTCTCTTGCAGGATGTTTGTGGCACAGCAGATCACCAGCAGCAACCTGCTGCTCCTCGTCACAGATGCTACCTGCGACTGCAGCATCTTCCCACCTGTCCTGCTGGATGTGAAAGAGGTCAAATATATCCTTCCACAGGCAACAGGGACATGTGGTTCCACAGACCCTTTACCACCATGGCTGCTAGGGTAGAAAACGTTCTCCAGAGGTAACTTCCATGGAGCTTGAGTGCATGACCTCACTCGTGGGACAGGTGGGGAGAGAGAGGTGGAGCAGGCAGGGCTGTAGTGCAGGGGAAGGCAGGTTGTGGGTTTGCCTTTCAGCCCTCCCCAAGAAGCAGCCAGCCTCCACTGGCCAGGCTGATGTGCTGTATAGAGGTGAGGGTGGGACAGGCCAGACCAAAGGGTCACTGCTGGAGTAGGTGCAGCTCTCTAACAGTGTTCTCTGGTGCTTCTGTAGCTCATACCCGCTGTGTCCTCACCCCTCCCTCCTCGTAAGGCTGGTGACATTGTTCAGCTGCCTGTCAACCCTTGCTGCCTTTAACCCTTGCCAGCAGACTCGCCCTTGCCTTGTCCCCCAGGCTGTGCAGTGTCACCCACATCACTTGCCTCAGGGCCCGGGGAGGCTGTGTGGCGTTTCACAGAATCACAGAACGTTAGAGGCTGGAAGGGAGCGACAGAGATCATTGAGTCCAACCCCCCCTGCCAAAGCAGGATCACCCAGGGTACCCTGCCCAGGAGTGCATCCAGGTGGGTTTGGAAAGTCTCCAGAGGAGACTCCCCAACCTCTCTGGGCAGCCTGCTCCCCTGTTCTCTGCCCGCTGCCGCCTGTCCTTAACATCCTGGCACATAACGCCTCGGTGAAGTGCGAGCGGATGCGGTCCCAGAAGCTGCGGCGGCGGCCGGACTCCTGCCACGCCTTCCACCCCGAGGTACGGCGGGGCGCTGCGGGGAGCGGGGGCACAGCAGGGGCTCCCCCGGGCACGCCTGCCCCGGGCACACGGCGGCTCTTGCACCGCTGCCTGTGCGCAGCGCACGCCTCGTCCTGCCGGCTGCACCCCGGCACAGCCCCCCAGGGGCTCCCCAGCAGCAGGACAGCCGTGGCGGTGCCCCCCCCAGGGGCTCCCCAGCAGCAGGACAGCCGTGGCGGTGCCCCCTGGGAAGGGCTCCAGCTCGGGCAGGACAGGGCTGCTGGATTGCCCTGGGGAGTTTGCCTGCCGCTAGAGACTCAGTTCCTGTAAGCAGCCCTCGGTGCGGCTTTGCCGAGGGTGAGCTGGCAGGAGCTGGGGCCAAGCGTGGGAGGCAGCCCCTGCCCTGCCGGGCCAAAAGCAGGCACTAGGACCTGCTCCCGGGCAGGGGGGCTGGAAGGAGCCGCAGGAGGCATGTACAGGCAGAAGCCGATCCTGCTGCAGCCTCCAAGGCTGAGGGATGGGTTTCAGGGTACGGGGCAGAGCCTGGCAAAAGCCAAGGAGGCAAGTGGCCTCCTAACGTGCGGGTGCCCACTACGGCTTGTGGGCATCAAACCATCAAATCCCTTCCCTTTGCCACGCTGGAGGTAAGCAAGAGGATGATTTCTCTCCCAGGAAAACGCCCAGGACTGCGGTGGTGCCACTGAGGTCTCTGTCTCGCCGACGCTGCTCCTCCTGCCGCTGGCCCTGCTCCTACACTGACGCTGCCTGCAACGACTGCTGCTGCCTGCAACGACTGCTGCTGCCTGCAACACGGCCTGGGCAGCAGACACCCAGCAGGGAGCGGCTGCCGGGGGGCACAGCGGCAGTAGGGGAGGGGATGGGCACACACACCATGGCAGGAGGAGAGGAGGTGCATGCACTGGCAGGAGGGGAGCAGGTGGGCACACAGGCACTGGCAGGAGGGGAGCAGGTGGGCACACAGGCACTGGCAGGAGGGCAGCAGGTGGGCACACAGGACATTGTAGCCTTCAGCCAGGGTGATGCCAACAGCAGAAGCTGTTCCCTCCTTGAAAGGTTGGAGCAAAAGGCCTGGGCAAGGGCTGGCAGTGTCAGCTCCCAGCAAATCACCTCCTGAGCTGCTGCTCCCAGCCACCAGCTCTCGGCTGATGAGTTCCCACACGAGGTCATGGGCACAGCTGGTATTTCACCATCACTCTGCCTGCCATGGAGCCACGTTGGGGTGGCTGGCCCAAGAGGCAGAGGGCTTCATGGGGCAAATCTTGCTTTAGGAGTACAGGACAGGGGATGCTGCCTGCTAGTCCCTCAGTGGAAGCTGACCTGAGTCTGGAGCAGCCCAGGCACAGCCCTGTCAGAGCAGAGCCCTCAGTGGATTCCAGTATGGAAGAAACATCTCCTGGTCTTGGTGGTGGTCCTTGACTGGGACCCCAGGGGCAGGACACAACAGCTGACATGAACTGCTCTCATGTAACACAAAACTGGCACAGCTTGAGTAGTTAGCTGCAGATATGACACCTCTGCCAATGAGACCCTCCTGGCACTGCTGGCACAGCAGCCAGACTCCTGCCTAGGTGTGCAGGAACCCCTTTGGGTTAGGTGTGACCCACTGAAAGAGGAGGTGCCTGCTGCTGCCTGCTGCCTGCTCCTGCTCCCTGCTAGGTTCACTGCAGAAGCAGGTGAGAAGTGGGCACCTTTCCCCTCAGGGCACTGCCCTGCAGGAGCAGCTGAGGACTGGGCACTTCTTCCCTCAGGGCACTACCCTGCTCATGGAAGCTGCCCTTGGTCGTTCTAGAGCAAGGAGCCCCCTGCTCTGAGCCTGGCATTCCCAGCTGGTAGGCACAGGCTGTGTCTCACAGGGCTTTATGGACACTGGGTGGAGAGCACTTCTCTCTCTCTCTCTCTCTGTTTTTTGTATGAACTGCTCCACCCCCTCCCATTAAAAGCAAATATATGACATATTTTAAATAGATACTTCAGTCTCAGCATGTCATGTTTGGTGCTCATAGCCCTAACTACATCCCAGAAACCTCCCTCCCTGGGGATAGGATGTGGGCAGAGGGACTGCAAGCACAGCTGGACTGGCCTGGCCAGCAGGGATGTGCCAGGAACTCGTGGGAATGCCAGCTGGAACACCAGCTCCTGGGCACTGCAGCACTGTTTTTAGCCAAGCTACAGGAAAGAGGCCCTCTGGCCATGCAGCACCCAGCCAGCTGCAGCCCAGAGCTCTCTGCACCAGCAGGGTATGTGCCAGGGCTAGAGGTGCCACAGCCAACAGCTATTGGCAGATGCAAAGAGCTCATCTTGAGCTCTGCACCATCCCTGTCTGTAGCCAGCCCAGCATCTGTGGGCACACCGTGGTGGCACCACAGGAGGTGGCTAGCAGGCCAGCAAGGCAGAACCTTGCCCTGACCTCCTCCTCCTAGGCCAGGTAGGCCATGCTGGGAGTCCCCTGCATCCCCCTGGGACCCTTGAAAGCTGCCTGGGATGTCTCACCAACCTGACACCCACTGCAGGGCTCCTCACTCACTGCCTGACAGCAGCACTGCCCACACTGGCACCCTGCACACATGCTGGCTGTGGCAAGCCTCAGCAAGTCCCACAAGCCACCTCTTGCTGCAGCCACCACCGCCAGAGTTCACAGGACCACAGGATGTTAGGGGTTGGAAGGGACCTCCAAAAGGTCATCCAGGCCAACAGCTCTGCAGCTGCTGCCCTCCTACCCATGCTGCAGGGTTTCAGCTGGGGATTAGGGCTGTGAAGCCAGAAGGCAGCTAGCAGTCAAGAGGTGCTCTGATGGATCTCCAGAGGACAGTGGCCCCCTGCAAGCGGGCAAGGGCAAGGCCATGGCCCCCAGTCACCCGAGGCAGGGCCACTCTGGGGGTGCCCCACTCCTGCAGCACAGCTCTCCAGCCTCTGGCTGCATGGCCATGGCAGGAGGTCTCTCATTGTGCTCCTCCACTGGGCTGCACCCTTTGCTCCCACTCTGCCCCTGCCCTTGCACCCAGAGCTTGACAGGGATGCCCTAAGCATCCCTCCTCAGCCAGGTCCTGTATGGAAGGATGAAGAGGACCCCAAGGTTTCAGAGAAGCTCCAGCAGCACCATTTGGGCAGTGCTAGTCACCCCTCTGTGGGACTCTTCACTGTCCAGGGAGAGAGTGCAATTTATAACCCCACTCCCAGGCTTGCTGCAGGACTGGAAACCCCAGTGGGTGTGCTTGGCCACTCTGGCTGCTCCCCTGGGAAGGCAGCACACACACACTGCAGCACCCAGTTCTCCTCCTCCTCCTTACCCAGTGTTTAGAATGCAAGCCCAGCCCTTTCCTTCCTGCGGTGCTGCTGGTGCGCAGTGGGATGAGCTGCCCCCAGGTATGGTTTTAGCCTCGGAAGGCAAGCAGCTTGCTTGGGTTTTGTCAGTAAGGCAGACTCCAGGCACACCTACCCATTTCTGGGCTCCAAGCTGGAGTTGAGCAAACCCTGCCACATGCCCTCCTCACCCAGCAGAGAGAGTAGTTTGTGTCCCTGCAGTGAGACAAAACCTCTCAGGAAGAGCAGCTGCTCAAGCTCCCAATTTCTTCAGCCGTGTGCTGGGCACAGTGGATGGAAATAGGGCAGCAAAAGCAGAGATGTGAGGTGAGAGATGTGACCAGCAGTGGAGCAGCTGTGACAGGAGCTTCCAGCTGAGCAGCACACTGCTGCCATCCTCATACAGACTACAGACCACAGCTGCTCCTCCAGCAAGGCCCTGCCCACCCCATAAGCACACAAACTTTAGGTCTCAGAGGTTAATCTGTGAAGGCTCCGTGGGAGGGAAGGCACAAGTGGTGCACTGCAGTGAGGGCTGACTGTGAGTCCCACCTGGCCACACCTGACCCTGCACAAACCACAAGCTGCAAATCTGCAGTTGATTTCCTCACAGGCAGGTAGAGGAGGACCTGGGGGTGGATCTGAAGTCACTTCATTACAGGCTCACAGGATGTTAGGGATTGAAAGGGACCTCTGGAGGTCTTCCAGTCCAACCCCCTGCCAGAGCAGGACCAGAGAATCCAGCACAGGTCACACAGGAACACATCCAGACAGGGATGGAAAGGCTCCAGAGGAGGAGACTCCAGAACATCTCTGGGCAGCCTGCTCCAGGGCTCTGAGACCCTCACAGTGAAGAAGTTCTTCCTCATGTTGAGGTGGAACCTCCTGTGCTGGAGTTTCCATCCAGTGCCCCTTGTCCTATCCCAGGGCACAAGTGAGCAGAGCCTGTCCCTGTCCCTTCCTTCCTGATCCCCAGCCCTCAGCTATTGATAGACATTGATCAGATCCCCTCTCAGTCTTCTCCTCTCCAGACTGAACAGCCCCAGGGCTCTCAGCCTCTCCTCCCCAGGCAGTGCTGCAGTCCCTTCAGCGTCCTTGCAGCCCTCCCTTGGACTCTCTCCAGCAGCTCCCTGTCCCTCTTGAACTGGGGAGCCCAGAACTGGATGCAGTATTCCAGGTGAGGTCTCAGCAGGGCAGAGTAGAGGGAGAGGAGAACCTCCCTGGGTCTGCTTGAATCTGTTCTATTGATCTGTACCCTTCCAGGCATCAGAAATACCTCACTGTACACTGTGGTGGGCACTGAGGGCATCTGAGCCTCAGGCAGGGTCACACCCCTTGGGCAGCCTCACACACATGTGCCCTTCCCTGACTCATGGCTTGGGACAGAGCAGACAAGCATGGCCAGAGGGAGGTGACTTCATCCTACAGAACAGCAGGAAAACCAGCCCTGGATTTCCAGCAGCTGTTTGCAGCAGGGAGCAGGCACAGCAGCTTCTCAGCAGGCTGCTCTGAGTCAGCAGGCACTTGGCAAGGGCCTCACAGCCTGGGCTGGGGTTGGCAGCAGGGAGCCTCCTGCTCCACAGGGGTCAGGGAGGGAGTGTGACCCTCCCTGCACGCTGGAGGACCAGGATCAGCCTGGCCTGGTTTTATGCACACCTCCCAGACTGGAGTGCCTCAGGGTGTTTCCCAAGACACGTTTTCTGCCACTAAACCCCAATGGAACTCTGGGCTCTCACAGGCTTCTGCTGGCAGGGGAGGGCAGCCAAAGGCAGCAGACACTTTTGCACTAAGCCATGTTGCAAAAGCAGGGAGGGCAAGAACGTCAAACCCACAGGCACTGAACACCTCCATCACCACCTGGACCCTTGCTGGAGAGAGTTGCTGCTCCTATTCCCCCTGGGCACTGGGGAGCTCCCCCAGGCCTCTGCCCTGCCCAGCTGCAGGTTTCCTCATGATGCCTCTGCTGTACTTGAAGTTGTTGTCAGGTGGGGGTCAGGCTCTGCTCCCAGGCAGCTTGTGCCAAGAGGAGAGGGCATGGCCTGAAGCTGTGCCAGGGGAGGTTTAGGTTGGATGTTAGGAAGCACCTCCTGATGGGAAGGGGAATTAGAGACTGGAATGGACTGCCCAGGGAGGTGGTGGAGTCGCTGTCCCTGGAGGTGTTTAAGAAACTATTTGATGTGGCACTCAGTGCCATGGTCTGGTTGATGTGCCATAGGCTGGGCTTGATGAGCTCAGAGCTCTATTCCAGCCTCAATAACTCTGTGATTCTTCACCCCTTTGTCACACAGCCAGCAACCACCACAGTCACTGCCACCCATGACAGCAGCTACAGACATGCAGCTGGTCACCAGCACGTGGTGCCAGCTCTAGCAGTGCCACTTGAATGCCACCAAGCAACTTGCTTCAGCAAACACCTCAGAAAGCTTCATCAGCTCCTCCTGATTCAAATCTTACGAGCCCCAGGACCAACCTTTCCCCAGGCAGGACCCCACCAGCAGCAAGAGGGCTGTGCACTGAGCCCTGTCCTTACAGCCCTGCTTTGCTCCTGTGGGGACAGGCAGCCACTGCCAGCCTGCACTGCCTGCACCACGAGGAGCACACTCATGTCACAAAGGGGATGCACACAGGGATGGCACAGAGATGGCACAGGGATGCTCACAGGGGTGCACATAGGGATGCACACAGGGATGCTCACAGGGGTGCACATAGGGATGCACACAGGGATGCTCACAGGGGTGCACACAGAGACGGCACAGGGATGCACACAGGGGTGCACATAGGGATGCACACAGGGATGGCACAGGGATGCACACAGGGACGGCACAGGGATGCTCACAGGGGTGCACATAGGAATGCACACAGGGATGGCGCAGGGATGCAGAGGGCTGCTCACAAGGATGCCCATATGGATGCTCACAAGGGATGCACACAGGGATGGCACAGGGATGCACATAGGGATGCACACAGGGATGCTCACAGGGGTGCACATAGGGATGCACGCAGGGATGCACACAGGGATGGCGCAGGGATGCAGAGGGCTGCTCACAAGGATGCCCATATGGATGCTCACAAGGGATGTACACAGGGATGCTCACAGGGATGTCCACAGGAGCTTCCTGAGCCCTTCTCAAGGACAG
Source organism: Dryobates pubescens (assembly GCF_014839835.1). Lineage (NCBI taxonomy): Eukaryota > Metazoa > Chordata > Aves > Piciformes > Picidae > Dryobates > Dryobates pubescens. The sequence continues at coordinate 25,937,588 of NC_071626.1, forward strand.
GCTGCAGGAATGGGGGCAGGAGGCTGCCAGCCTTGCCAGAGGTGACCATCACAGCAGAGGCTGCCAGGGAAGGGGACAGGGAGCTGGCACAGCAGCGGCCACGCCCAGACACTTGGCTCTGCCGCTGCTGTCAGTGCCACCCCAGCCGACGCCACGGGCTGCTCCTGCGCCTGGCCCGGAACCAGCAGTGCCCTTCCTCAACAGCGGGCAGCCAGCCCCCCGGCCGCAGGGACGGCCGCCTGCTGTCACGGCCCCCCCTTCCCTCCGAGGGCCGCAGGGTCGCTTTGAAAGCTGGCAGGAGGCTCCCTGAGCAAAGGCAGCGAACCAAGCTTGGCTTCCCCTGCGGGCAGTTGGACAGGGAAGCTGGGCTGGAGCCAGGGCACAATCCCAGGCTGGCTGTCACGGCCAGGAGCAGGCAGGAGGTGGTGGCAGCGGCTGCCCACTCCCGGGAGGGATGCCTTCCCCTTTCCCTGTAGCAGCTGTTCCCCACAGCCCCAGCTGCTCCTGCTATGGTGGAGCTGCCCCAGCCTGCCTCTGACACAGCCTGTGCCCTGCAGCCTGGCATCAGCTGCAACTATCCCTCCAGCTTCAGGGTGCTGAGCTCCAGCCAGCACTGCGGCAAACCTCAGACCAGGTGCAGAAGTTGATCCTGGGCAGAGATGAAAACAAAAGATAGCTCCCAGAGCTGGCTTGGGGGCCACTTGCCTCTGCTAGAGAAACACACTGCTGCTCTGGGAACACATCCAGGCCAGGATTTTCCCATCTCATTTACAGTGAGGGCTGGCTCAGTTTTCATGCCAGCTATGAAGAGCCTCTGCACCCATCTCTGTGCCACTACAGAGCTGAAGCTGTTAATAAGTGAGCTCCCCACAAACACCTCCCAGCTCGGAAGCAGCAACAGCTCTGTTGTTCACACCTGGATACCACTACAGGAGAGAATGGCAAAGGTGAAGCTCTGGGAAATGCAAGGAGTAAATTCAGGCCAGCAAAGCATCCCCCTTGCACACACACAGCAGTGCTAAGCTCCCCTCCTGCCAGCCCTCCCCAGGGAGCACAAGAGGCTGAGCAAGGCACCAGGTACATTGCAGTGCTGCCCAGGTGATGCCAGGCAGAGGCTTTCATCATGCACTTTGCCTGTGCTGCTCATTGTTAAAACAGCTGAGGATGACCAAGTGAGAGACACTCCAGGCTACCATAAGCACCAGGTCAGTGTCCCTTCTTCACTGAGTCCAGTACAGACCCAGGAATTAAACCCCCCCCTTTTCAGGAAGCCTTATTCAAAGCATACCAGTGCCCAGCACTCCTGGAAGCCAGCCTGTTAGAATTTCAGCCATTAGGGTAAAATGGAAATAGAAAGGGAAAAAAGAACTGAGCTTTGCAGGGAAGCCTCCAGCAGCTTCAGCTGACCCAAAGCCTCAGCTCCTCTGTCCCAATCAGACCTTTATTTTCAGCTCCTCAAAGCAGCAGGCAGTGTCCTTAGACACAGACCTTGGCTGCAGGGCTCCCATCCCTGCTCAGGCTTCTGAAGTTTACCCTTTGCAATGAGTGAAGGAAGTGGTTCCTGGGGCAGGGCAAAGCACAGCTCTGACTACAAGCAGAAGAGGTAGGATGCACAAATTTCACCTGCCCAGACAACATTTAAGTGTCACTCTGCTTAGCTTTAACAGAATAAACCCAACTCACACTCACTCATTGCAGCTTTTGGGTGTCATCTGATGCCAAAGTTCTCTACACTCCTTAAGATTTGCTTTGCATTTTAAAACAGATAAAGAAATAATCCATCCTGAGACCTCAGACAGTCACTCAGTGGTGCTGGCTCTTCTTCAAGTCACTGAAAAGCAGGTAGCTTGACTCAAGTAACAGCTGAAGACCACAGCTCCGAGTGCCCAGGCTCAGTCTGAGCCATACGTTGGCATACTTTGCCCAGGCAGCTCACAGATGTTTGCTGGCAGCTGAGGAGCAGTGATGAGTCACAGAATCACTGAGCCTGGAAAAGACCTCTGAGATCAAGTCCAGCCTATGACCTCCACATCAGCTAAACCCTGCCATCAGGGCCACATCCAAGCTTTTATTAAACACCTCCAGGGACAGCGACTCCACCACCTCCCTGGGCAGTCCATTCCAGTCTCTAATTCCCCTTCCCATCAGGAGGTGCTTCCTAACATCCAACCTAAACCTCCCCTGGCACAGCTTCAGGCCATGCCCTCTCCTCCTTGTGCTCTTGGCACAAGGTGCCTGGGAGCAGAGCCTGACCCCCACCTGGCTACAATCTCCCTTCAGGCAGTTGTAGAGAGCAATGAGGTCTCCCCTGAGCCTCCTCTTCTCCAGCCTTCTGAAAGCACAGAACTCAGATACAGAGTTAGCCAGGTTGGAAAAGACCTTTGAGATCAAGTCCAACCTATCACCCAGCCCATCTAATCAGCTAAACCATGGCACCAAGTGCCTCATCCAGTCTCTTCCTAGAAAACACCTCCCCTGGCACAGCTTGAGACTGTGTCCTCTTGTTCTGGTGCTGCTTGCCTGGGAGAAGAGACCAACCCCCACCTGGCTACAACCTCCCTTCAGGGAGTTGTAGAGAGCAAGGAGGTCTCCCCTGAGCCTCCTCTTCTCCAGGCTAAGCAACCCCAGCTCCCTCAGCCTCTCCTCACAGGGCTGTGCTCCAGACCCCTCCCCAGCTTTGTTGCCCTTCTCTGGACACCTTCCAGCACCTCAACATCTTTCCTGAACTGAGGGGCCCAGAACTGGACACAGGACTGAAGGTGTGGCCTAACCAGTGCTGAGTACAGAGCAGAACGACTTCCCTGCTCCTGCTGGCCACACTGTTCCTGCTGGAGGCTTAGGGGATGGAGAGCTCAGCCAGGCCAGCCAGCCACAAGCCCAACCTGCAGCTCTGTTGCTCCCTCTCTACAGCGTGGCTTCAGCTCACCTTTGCAGTGCAAAAGATGAAGCTTAGCTTTGTCCTCAGTTTAAACTATGGCAGAGGTCAAAAGCAAACAGACGTGGAGCAGGGCATGTTTGCTGTCCCAGGCTGTCAGTTGCCTGCATGCTTGGAACTATTGTGTGCCAGGGGAACTCTGAAGACAAGCAGCTTAACGAAGCGGCGGCAGGAGGCACGCCTAACGCCTCCCTCCCCCACGCCACTGCCAGCCCCTCCTGGCAACCCCAGTGGGCATCAAATTACAAGTCTAGACATTGGACAAACAAATCTCCTTCAAAATTAGCACTGTAATTAAGAGGCAGCAGAGTCCACGGACACCTTTGTCTGCTGTGATGTTTAAATGCAGCAGACAGCATTGAAATGTGACGGCAGGATCAGGTAGGTACCTGAGGGGAATGACAGGCACCAAGAGGATGATGCCATACAGCAGAACAATGCTTCAGCTGCACAAACTACCCCCAGCCACGGCCTTTTGCTCCAGGAGGCACATAGCAAGCATCCTTCCACAGAGTCTCAGAATGTTCAGGGATGGAAGGGGCCTCAAAAGCTCATCCAGTCCAACCCCCCTGCCAGAGCAGGAGCACCTAGAGCAGATCACACAGGAACACATCCAGGTGGGGTTTGGAATATCTCCAGAGAGGGAGACTCCACAACCCCCCTGGGCAGCCTGTGCCAGGCTCCTGTCATCCTCACAGGGAAAAAACTTTTCCTTCTGTTTCCATGGAACTTCCTTTGCCTCAGCTTCCACCACTGCCTCTTGTGCTGTCCTTGGGCATCCCCCAGCAGAGCCTGGCTCCAGCCTCTGGGCACTCACCCTGCACAGCTTTATCATCATGAATGAGGTCACCCTCAGGCTCCTCCTCTCCAAGCTGCAGAGCCCTCAGCTCCCTCAGGCTCTCCTCCTGAGGAAGATGTTCCACTGCCTTCATCATCTTTGTGGCTCTGTGCTGGACTCTTTCAAGCAGTTCCCCAAGGTCCTTCTTGAACTGAGGGGCTCAGAATTGTACATAATGATATTCCAGGTGCAGCCTCCCCAGGGCAGAGTAGAGGGACAGGAGAACCTCTCTCAACCTACTAACCACAGCCCTTCTAATCCACCCCAGGATGCCATTGGCCTTCTTGGCCACCACAGCACATTGCTGGCTCATGGTCAACCTCCCATCCAGCAGGACCCCCAGGCCCCTTTCCCCTTCACTGCTCTCCTGCAGGTCAGTCCCTGACCTATCCTGCTCCATGAGGTTGTTCTTTCCCAGGTGCAAGACTCTACCTTTGCCCTTGTGAATTTCACTCCGTTTCTCCCTGCCCAGCTCTCAGCCTGTCCAGGTCTGGCTGAATGGCAGCACAGCCCTCCTGTGGCAGCCACTCCTCCCATTTTGGTGTCATCAAGAAACTTGCTGACAGTGCTCTCTGTGCCCTCATCCAGGGCGTTGATGAATGTATTGAATAGTACTGGTCCCAGTACTGACCCCTGAGTGACAGGCCTCCAACTAGACAGCTGAAGGTCTGTGCATAAGCAAGCCTTTAGGAATCAGCTTGTTTTCTGCATCAGCAGAAGCCTTTTAGCTACAGAATGTTGCCTGGAAGCAGGAAGAAGGCAGAAAGCACCAGGGATTCTTTCAAGCTTCACCCACAGCATGGATAGACTCAAACTAGACAACAGTCCATTTGGTTCTTTTATTAGCAGAAGTTAAGAATACAGCAAGTAATAAGATCCCATCTCACATGGAACCATCACCAGAGTCCCCAGCCATCAAAACCCCAGAATGTGCTTCATTGCTTCCAACAGTAAGCAATTCTTAAAAAGAAATATACTGAACAAGGCCACTATTTAATGGGGAAGGAAAGAAGCTGTAGGTCCTAACTATTCTATGGCAATAACCTGCACACAGAGCAAGCAAGCCTCTGACTGCTGAGAGTAAGGCATTCAGGTGCCAACCTGGGAAGAGTTCTCAGCAAGAGCTACAGAAATGTGCACAGCTAGGTTGTTTTTATTGGAACACACAAAGTTCTGGAACGCAGAGACTGACTGGGTTAAGAGGAGCAGGTGGAGTACTGTGTTTCTGTACTAGTTCTGTGCTGTGTAGGACCAGGTTGCAATCACCCTGCGAGGAGTGAACGCGGGACGAGTCAGGGTGGAGCCTGCCGCCTCGGCTGCGGCTCTTACGGAGGTATCCCCGAGGGGCCTCACAGACAGCTTGGATTCTGATATGTGCCAGGCTTTTCTCAGACACCAGTGCACCTCCTGCCTGTCTCTGGTGGGGATGCCAGCGCTATTAGCCCTTACATCCACGTTAATACTGCTCTTTGCTTCGTTTCAGTACCAGACATTTAGACCTGTGACAAGCAGGCACGCAGTGCAGAAACGCTACTGAGAACAGGCCCCTCTGAGCCCACAGGCTGCAGCTGCCCTTGCTCCCTGAGGCTTTACAAGGACTCCCTCAGAGGGGCCAAGCCTCAGTACTCTGCTTACTTTATAAAGGCCTTCTGCTTCTACTTGAGCCTGTTAGGCAAAGTAACTCCCCCTAAAGAGCACTCTGTGATAACCAGGGTATGGATCTTTGCAGTCCCCTTTTTTCTCTTGAAGGATGAAAATTCAAACTTGCAGAAGTCTCAACAAAGAAAACCCCAATGACCACAACAACCACCAAAAAAAGCTACCTTTCCCCTTCCTTCCACGTGAAATGCAGCATTGCATGAGCTGTTTAACTCATCTGTGAGAGGTAATTGCTCTGAATTTCCAGCTGAACGCTCCGAGCCATACCTGTGCCATAACAAACAAAGCCTTCCATTTCATCTTACGACTCCAAAGATTCTCCTTCAAGTCTGGCTTCTGACTGGGCTCCAAAGATCAAGCTACATCAATTACACAGGAGGTGTGTCTGCTCCTCAGCAATCCAACTGAACTCCTACTTTGGGGTTTAAGGGATACCAGCAGGCCCATTGCTAAAGCAGAGATGGGAAGCAGACCTAAGGGAAAATCACATTTGAAATAAAAAACCCAAAAAGCTGGACCTGCACTGGGCTGGTTGTGGATTTTAATCTTAAAAAGAAAAACCTGCAAGCTCCCCTTGGCATATGGAGCCTGACACACGAGAAGGTAACGAGCTTGAGGTCTGCAGGAGCTGTTAACTCCAAGTCCTGGAGCGCACAGCTTCCTCTTTCCAGTCCACTTCAACCTCACCTCTGTTTCCCCTCACATGTTCAGCTACCCTTTGACAAGTGTGTTACCATCATCTGTTCAGACAGAACAGAGCAGGGCTGCAAATGGCAACCAGCTACTCGATGGAAGCCTTTGGGTACAGGCAGGCACTGATGGAGTTGGACTGTTTGCCATTACACGTGCAGCTCTCCCACCGTGCTCCGCTCCACCTGATGGGAACCAAACCAGCTGAAGTGCAAGATCCAGAACTACACAGGCCACAGGCTGAAGTGCATGCCCAGAACTACACAGGCCACACCAGCCAGGGAGGCAGCTGTCCCACACGTTTAGGCAGGGTGCAGATGCATCTCTCAAGTTACTTGGGTAAATAAACCTTGCTAACAGCGTGACCTGGATGACAAGTTGATGAATACCCAACCCTACTGCGAGCGCTGCTCAGGACCCCAGGCTGCCCAGGGTACAGAGGCCACCAGGAACACCAAAGCAGCCCAAACAAAACCAACCTCCAGGGCCAACACCTCTCACTCCCGGGAATTTTACCTGGTCCTCCTGCGATCATTTGTTTTGTGCAAAGTTGAAAACAGTGTGTGGTACTTGCATGTTGCATCCTTTACAAAAAAACCCTCTCCCCTCCCTCACCCCTTGTTTAAAACATTTATAGAAATCTTATTTCAACAGAAAGTTAGAAATCTTATTTACAGTTTCTTTTTTTGTCTTTGTTTTGTTTTTGTTGGTTTTGTTTTTTTCATCTCCCAAAAGAGCATCTAAAATCAACTCCCAGACCCTCCAAGAGGATAGAAATTTAACTTCCTTTTTTGTTGGTTTTTTTTTTTCTCTTTTTAAAAAGGAAAGAAAAAAATTAACTTTTTTTTTTAAAGGGGAAAAAAAAAAGAAAAGGAAAAAAAAGGGGAAAAAAAGGGGGGGGAAGGGGGGGAAAAGGGGGGAAAAAGGGGGGAAAAGGGGGGAAAAGGGGGGAAAAGGGGGGAAAAGGGGGGAAAAGGAAAAAAGGGGGAAAAAGGAAAAAAGGGGGAAAAAGGAAAAAAGGGGGAAAAAGGAAAAAAGGGGGGAAAAGGAAAAAAGGGGGGGAAAAGGAAAAAAGGGGGGAAAAGGAAAAAAGGGGGGAAAAAGGAAAAAAAGGGGGGAAAAAGGAAAAAAAGGGGGGAAAAAGGAAAAAAAGGGGGGAAAAGGAAAAAAGGGGGAAAAGGAAAAAAAGGGGGGAAAAAGGAAAAAAAGGGGGGAAAAAGGAAAAAAAGGGGGGGAAAAGGAAAAAAAGGGGGGAAAAAGGAAAAAAAGGGGGGAAAAAGGAAAAAAAGGGAGGAAAAAGGAAAAAAAGGGGGGGAAAAGGAAAAAAAGGGGGGGAAAAGGAAAAAAAGGGGGGGAAAAGGAAAAAAAGGGGGGAAAAGGAAAAAAGGGGGGAAAAGGAAAAAAAGGGGGGAAAAGGAAAAAAAGGGGGGAAAAGAAAAAAAGGGGGGAAAAGGAAAAAAAGGGGGGAAAAGGAAAAAAGGGGGGAAAAGGAAAAAAAAGGGGGGAAAAGGAAAAAAAGGGGGGAAAAGGAAAAAAAGGGGGGGAAAAGGAAAAAAAGGGGGGAAAAGGAAAAAAGGGGGGAAAAGGAAAAAAGGGGGGAAAAGGAAAAAAAGGGGGGGGAAAGGAAAAAAAGGGGGGGGAAAGGAAAAAAGGGTGGAAGGGGGGAAGGGGGAAGAAAAGGGGGGGAAAAGGGGGGAAGAAAAGGGGGGGGAAAGGGGGAAGAAAAGGGGGGGAAAAGGGGGGAAGAAAAGGGGGGGGAAAGGGGGAAGAAAAGGGGGGGAAAAAGGGGGAAGAAAAGGGGGGGGGAAAAGGGGGGGGGGAAAGTGGGGGGAAAAAAGGAACCTGCTAAGCTCTCCCTCCCCCATCCTACAAATAAATATGGCATTGGAACAGAAGCTGATTTGGAAAGGGTCCTCTGCAGCTCAATCTGTAGATCCCAAGAATAAATTAGGGTTTTCAGAATTTCCTGGTCTTCAAATTGATTCATTCCATTGCTTTGAGGTATAGAATTTCTCTTGGTTAGTCAGAATTCCCATGAAGCCCCCAGCGCTCCAGCAGCTGAAACTTGGATTCTTCTTAGGCCTTCGTTTCGCCAGGCTGTAAGGCTTCAGCCGCAGGGGTTTGGTTCCCGCCTCGGGCTGAGGGCTGGGGGCTTTACTGCATCCCATCCTCCTCTGTGCAGCCTCCTCCCACGGTGAAGCGGAACTCCTGCAGGTTGGACACCCCGTGGAAGTGCACGAAGGCACCGGCCACGACAAAGACGTGGAACAGCTGGTGGGAGTGGAACTGGGGGAAAAGAAAACACAGTGTTCAGGCTGGGGCGCTCCACCTTCCCCCCACCCTGCCTGCAGCACAGCCACACCTTCAGCTGAAGTACACAGGAACACCCAGCAGTGCCTCACAGAATCGACCAGCTTGGAAGAGACCTCCAAAATCATCAAGTCCAGCTGATCACCCAGCCCTAGCCAATCAACCAGACCGTGGCACTGAGTGCCTCATCCAGGCTTTTCTTAAAGGTGGTTGGAGCCAGGAGGGAGTTGGTCTCTTCTCTCTAGCAACCAGCACCAGAACAAGAGGACACAGTCTCAAGCTGCGCCAGGGGAAGTTTAGGCTGGAGGCAAGGAGAAAGTTCTTCACCGAGCGAGTTGTTCGTCATTGGAATGTGCTGCCCAGGGAGGTGGTGGAGTCCCCATCCCTGGAGGTGTTCAAGAGGGGATTGGATGTGGCACTTGGTGCCATGGTCTAGTCATGAGGTCTGTGGTGACAGCTTGGACTCGATGATCCTCGAGGTCTCTTCCAACCTTAGTGATACTGTGATACCTCCTTAGGACAAGGAGCAATGGATGTAAGCTGCGGCACAGGAGGTTCCACCTCAACACAAGGGGAAAACTCTTCACTGTGAGGGTCACAGAGCACTGGAACAGGCTCCCCAGAGGGGCTGTGGAGTCTCCTCTGGAGACTTTCAAGGCCTGTCTGGATGTGTTCCTGTGTGACCTGAGCTAGATTGTACGGTCCTGCTCTGGCAGGAGGGTTGGACTCAATGATCTCTTTGGGTCCCATGCAAGCCCTGACATCCTGTGAGCCTGTGAACATTGACCCCACCACCTCCCTGGGCAGCCCATCCCAAGCTGCAAAGTTCTCCAAGCTGTGGATTAAAGCCCAGCCTGCTCCTGTGTGGCAGTTTTAGGCTGATGCCTAGGAAATTTTCCACAGCTGTTGAGTAGAAAGTGATAGAATGTAAATAAATTACCATTGGATGTCAAAGAGAAAACAATGCTAAGTTCTAAATAACCCCATTGGTCTGGTAACATAAAGTTAGTTGTGTAAACTAACTCTCTTTGCTCTAGCCCATCTTAGCTGGTTGCTTCTGCTAGCTTGCTGACCTTGGCTGCATTTCTTTGTTGTGGCTATGTACTAACAGCCTACTCTCTGCTTTCTCCTCTTTCCCTTTTCCAGGAGGGGGAAGCTACTGGTAACCCCCTGGTTTTGTCCAGGGGGGGGCTCTTGTAAATCCATGTAACTATTGTCTATTTTGTACATATTCATTGCATTCCACATTTCTGGATTGTAGCTGTGCTTGTAAATAGAGCTTCAGTTGCTTCCATCCCACTGAGCTAGTCTGGCAATTGGTGGGTTTTCTTTTGGGGGGGGGTGTAACTCTCTCAAATTAGTTGGGGCTGTTTCAACCCACCACATCCTATCATCAGCAGATCTCTCTCTCTCTCTCACACACACACACACACACACCTCCCTCTCTTCTTACTCCACCTTATTTCTTTCTTTACATTTTCTCCACATGCTTTGCCTCCCTAAAGTCTTCATGATGCTTTCCCTCATTCCAAGCTTCCCCCACCTGCCCACCTCACTTTCTCTGCTCCTAGGCCAGAGATCCCTCCAAAGTCTGTCATCTCTATCCAGCACCTTCACTGTCTGTACAAGATGAGGAGCCAGACATGGTGAAGATCTCAGAGAGCACACTGAATGTCAGAGAAGTAACCACGCACTGCTCTGCACTGAAGCAGGGTAAGATGTGTGTCTGCAGGATCCTCAACACATACACACAGAAAGGATGGCAAAGTTGCTCACCCACTCACAAAAGCTCTCTAGTACATGTGCTGGTGGGAATTTGCACACCAGGAGTTACCTCAGACCAGCCAGTTGGCAGTAGCACAGCAAGAGAGGCACCAGGTAAGCTGGGTTTAGAGAGCCCACAGTTGTATGGCTCCTTTAGACCTCCTGGTGCAGCAGTTTGATATTTGCAATAAGAAAACATTGACAGAACATCCTCCAGCCTCAAGGGCAACCAGCTTTGACGGTGGTCTCCTCATGGAGCCGTTCTGTAGACTCACCCAGATGTCACACTTGCCAGGGAAGAATCTCTCCGGGATGCGGGCAGCATATAGTGCAGCACCAGTGATGTACAGGCATGCCATGAGTGCCAGCCAGCCTATCTGCCCCATTGTGGCTGCTTTCAGGAGCCCCTCAGAGATGACAAAGTGCAGGGTGGGAATAACCCCACTAAGACCCAGACCTAGAAATACTCCTGGGAGGTAAAGAAAACGTGGGAGAGTCAGGTTTGAACACAGTGGAGGTAAAGGGCAACAACGAAAACACAAAAGCTAGGGGAAGACAAATTCAGTGCTTGCTCAAGCAGCAGAAAGGTGAAAGACCTTGGAAGTGGAGGTCACCAGAAGTTGTTTAATGGAAAGGAAGTTTGAGAACGTCCAGACTTCCTTCATACCAGAAGCTCCTCTGGCAGATACTGAAGCATTTCGTGTACTGATTGTATCTGCGGCTCTAAGGTGCAGTTACACATCTTGGGCTGTAGAGGGCACTAAGGCTACACGAACTACGTCTCACTTGCCCATGGCCTCTCTCCAGAGCCAGACAACAAGGAGAGACAAAGAGGCTATCACCATATATTGCACAAGTGGTCCTAGGAAACAGAAAAGGAGCATCTGTGGCTCATCTGCTCTGCCATGTATGAGACGTGGTTTATGCATTTGAAATTGAGCAGCAACTACATAAATCCTGTTAAGATCGCCTGCAGGGGTGGGGAATAACCATGTCACAGCCAGCATTTTAAGTTTGGAAGGCTGAACTCCCTGAAGGGACATCCATAGCTCATCCAAGAAATCTAGACTTACTGTAGACAGCACATGCAGGTTAAGTAACAAGAAACACCCAGCTGTGTGCACCTTCCACAGATGCCCTTTAAAGCTTTCTCTTGCTTCAAACCTCAGAATGTGAAATCAAATCTGGCTTTGTTCTTTTGATCATGGGAAGAGGAAAACTGGGCACTGCCTTAAATATGTCTATTATCTAGGCAAATCATTCAGATTAATTCAATCATTCAATGATTTGCTAGTGCCTGAGCCTACTAGTACAAAGCCAAGACAAACAGCAGAAGTACACATACACACAGCAAGCAGTCAGTCATTTTTTTGAGAGCAAAGTTGCTAGATTAGCTAAAAACAATTTTGCACTACCTTCCCTAACTGCCTGTGTTACTGTCCCTTCCAGGAATGCACTTCCAGGACTGGCACCAGCCCTTAGCTGTGCATCCAAGTTGGCTATAATAGATGCTGAAAGAAAACCTACCAAGTTCCAATCCCAGAATGTTAGCGCTCTATAAAAATTAAGCTCTCTTAAGTCTTTCTCAAGACAGTTACTCAAAGTGGCAAGCAGGAATGAGGAATGGCAGTCAAGAAGTAAACCAGCCAACTTCAGGTCTTACCTGCCCTTACACCCCGATATTCAGGGGTTGCAAACATGTCCCATTGTGAGACAATTATGGCTGCGATGCCCAGGACACAAATCACAATCAAGTAGATGAAGCAGGGCTGAGGGTTGCAATAGAAGGAGTAGTAGAGCCATGGTACAAAGCTGCCCATTATGAGAAGTGCAATGCCAGAATAATCCAACCTAGGGGGAGACAAAAAACAATCAGGTTCTAGAGGGGAGACAAAAAAAACCCTATCAGGTTCTAGAGGGGAGACCAAAAAACCTATCAGGTTCTAGAGGGGAGACCAAAAAACCTATCAGGGTCTAGAGGGGAGACAAAAATTACCAGGTTCTAAGAAATGCAAACTTTGGACCAACACTCTCCAGATCACTCTGCCTGCTTCTCACTGCAAAATTAAGTTACTCTCACTGTTGCAACTTACAGACAGCAACCAATGCCCTCCTTCAGCAATAGGCAGACAGCTAGCAATGCCTTGTTTGGAGTCATCACCAATGCACTCAGTAACCTTGATACCAAACCTTTTTTGAAAGAAACTCAGATTAAAGCTTCAGATGAGGATAAAAAAATCAGCACAAGAGTCCTCTGAACACAAAAATGGGGCACAGCCAACACAAATGCTTTAGCATCTGATGAGCAGGAGTTAGTCAGGCGTCAGATGACCGCTGGGGAATAATGTCACCATTTTTCAACCACACTGTTGTTCTATACACCAGTGAAAAAAGGGAATTCCTACAGCCTTTGGTTTTTCACCACAGCCTGACAACATGCTTCTGCAAAACATGATGGGGGTTGGGTTTTCAGCAGGGGATCTGAAGTGCTGCGTTACTTTAGAGGTGGTCTTGCAGATGACACACTCCTAGGCTGAGTGAATTTCAGGAACACAATGTATTTACCAGCCAGCCAAAAAGAAGTGTGGAATAAAACCAAAAGACCAAGTCTTAGGATTCAAAGTTACTCAGAAGAGTTAAAATGACAAGTGACACTTGCATTAAAAATTCCAAGTCCTACAACTAAGCTCTAGGTGTATTACTTCCAGCAGCAGGATGCATGTGCTACCTGCCCAACAGCAGAAAATGCAGGAGCACTGAGACTAAAATGACAGCACAAAAACCCAAGCTGAAACAATCAATCATTGGAAGCAGCTGCATTGAATCTCTTCTCAACTGTATTCCATAGTATATGCAGTCAAGCAATGAGCAACTCCTAGACCGGGGCTGCAGGCATAAACCCCAACCATGCTTCCCCACCTGGTTCCTATTTGGCCTACTCTGTCCCCTTAGGCACTTACTTGGAGAAGAGCCGGGAAACACCTTCTGAGTGGCAATAAACTGTGTGGAAAAGCCATGAGAAGGAGAGGCAGAGTATGGCTCCCAAGAAGAACAATCCAACAACCACTTTCTCCTGCACAGGTGCTACAAAGGACATGTTTGGCCGGAACATGTAGAAGATTCCCAGACACAGGAAGAACACACATCCTGAAAACCAGCAATGCAGAAAGGTGTCAGGTTCATGCACACCAGAAGCTCTTCCTTCTACAAGAGTGACTTTCATGTACAAGAGCACTCAGCATGGGAGTCACACGACAACAAGCAGCACACAGGCAGAATAAACCCCTGCCCTACTTCAGCTATGTATTCCAGCCACTGTTCTGGCTCTGATGCAACACAAACCTGCATAGACTCTGTGTTTTCATTTATTTTGCAAGATGCCTAACAACTAGTTGGACATTCTAGAACAACAAAAACATCTGAGGGAGCTGGGGTTGTTCAGTCTGGAGAAGAGAAGGCTCCGAGGTGACCTAATTGTGGCCTTCCAGGATCTGAAGGGGGCTACAAGAAAGCTGGGGAGGGACTTTTGAGGGTGTCAGGGAGTGATAGGACTGGGGGGAATGGAGCAAAACTAGAAATGGGGAGTCAGATTGGGTGTTAGGAAGAAGTTCTTCCCCATGAGGGTGGTGAGAGACTGGCACAGGTTGCCCAGGGAGGTGGTGGAAGCCTCATCCCTGGAGGTTTGTAAGGCCAGACTGGATGTGGCTCTGGGCAACCTGCTGTAGTGTGAGGTGTCCCTGGCAATGGTGGGAGGGTTGGAACTGGGTGTCATCGAAGTCCTTTAACCACCCTGACAATTCTATGATCCTATGATCTGTTGCAAAATGTAAAGAGAGAAGGGCATTGTTCAAAGAAATCCTTTCCCTCCAAGGCTCCTTGCAAACTGAAAACCACCTCGAGTGTGTTCCAGTGTCAAGAGACAACATGACCTCAACTAACACCTACACACTTGGGGGAAAAAATACACATCTATCATTCATTTCTTAACCATCAGGAAATTTGAATTCAAATGACATAATTAAGGAAGTCCTATCCAGCTCTGAGGAGATAAAATGAGAGGAGGGATGCCCAGCTGTTAATTTAACAGGTTGCAAGTGGAATGGTAATGCTGACCACCCTGCACCCCTTCCTAGCTCACGCTCAAAGAAAGAGAACAATGAAGCCAGCTAGCACTAGGGCAAGTTGGAAATACCTAGCAGATGTGTCCAGATGTTACCAGTCTCTGTATGTATTCTGAAGATACTCTTGAAACAAGCCCGGAAAGAAGGCATGGGTGGTCTGTGTCCATGCAGCAGGTAGTCATTGTCCTTCAGCCAGTCAGGCAGAACGTCGTGGGGGATGACTCTCCATCGGCCCTCCCAGACCTACAAGGTGGAAGATTCTAGTTAAATGCAGGGAACTGAGTTCCACTGATGTATGCCAAAAGTCAGAACATGTAGGAAGTGTTACTCTATGAGTACTTTCCACAGAAAGGGATTGACTGGGACATCTCTTGGGAGAAGCCTTTACATCTGAAATACAATGCTTAAGTCACTGTCCCCTGTTCAAAACACTGTCATTATGAAGTTGAGCTGCACCACCAGAGATACTTCAGCATTTCATTTGACTAGAAAAGCTGTTGGGGTGTTTTCCTGCTAAAGAAGGGAAAGCATTTAATTCACATTCCTATTTTCACACTTCATCCTTTCCATTTTGTTGAAGAAACCTCCACCTAGCTCTCTCCAAGAACTAACCAAGTCAGAGCCTGTTCTTCCAAGCACAAGCCAATCCGATGACACATTAGGGACAGCCCAGCAAAAGAGCTACCCCATCGGCACTACTATGGGCCAGAAGTGGCAAGAGTTCAGTGAGAAGCATTCAATCCCTTATCCAGACTGGAAAGAAAAGAAACCCAAATGCTCCCATGTTCCCCAAGCAAACAGAGGCACAGCAGTTAAGGCAACAGATCCATAACTCCTAATGCCTTAAGATTTCTTCTTTAAAGGGAGAGTGTATGTGCACACATCTGTTCTTGCAGCTGGTTCCAAATGAAATGAAGTGTGCACAGGTGGTGTGCAGTAACAGAAGATACATGTGGTCCTCAGTCTGGCCTCAGGAGCAGCACTGCCAAGCAGAAGGTTATCAGGGGATTGGTTTATGTACCGGGGTTGTTTCTGCAGGGTTCCTTGGGCTTGTCGGCTGGCTAGCAATACAGCAGCGAGACTGAAGACTCCTGAAACACTAAGTTCAGAGAGCTACATTCTTATTTCAGTTTCAACAGCAGGAGCCCAGAATTTTTTACATCAACTCTCCACACTCCTTCATGGAAGGAAAAAATAAAACTAATCAGAATAATCGACCTGGTTAAAGATTTGTCTTCTGAAATGCATTACGTAAGAGAATAATTGGCTCGCTTCATGAATCAAACATCTGAATTAAGGTAGGAACAGCAGGAGCAAATTCATGTCACACAATCTGCCCTGCTTAACATCTAAAAGGGGGAGAAAAGTTGCATATTAAAACCAACCAACCAACCACAAAACCAACTAACCAAACAAAAACAAAACAAAAAACCCCCACAACCCTCACACAAAAGATGACCAAGCAACTAGGGTGCCCCTGTACAAAACAGCAGATGTTCCTGCTGGGTTTATGAACCGAGTGTATCAGGGAGCAGCACTCCTTCCACCACAGGAGGAGGGGCCAGCCACTGATAACAATCCCATGGCTTGAAAAAGCAACAAAAAGTTGAGCCAAGGTCAGCAGTTACACAATCTACAATAGATTGACTTAAGAGAGACTTGAAAAGAAAAGAAGGCTGTGTTGAAACTAAGGGATAAATCTTATTCTACAGTGGATTCAAATGGTGCTGGAAACACAAAATAGTTTCAAGTCTGAACAAGCCTGGAAAAAATGCTCTCTTAAGTGCAACTTCCTTGAAGCAGAAGGCTTTTATTCTGTTTTGCACTCACAGGTGTTTCTCAAGAGAGCCTCCTCAGTTGCACCATCAGCTACAGAGTCTCATTTGTGTTCCCTATTGTTCCATGCTTCACAATTTATTAATCTATGACAGACTGAGATCCTGCTACTAATTAGAACAAGAGATGTGCATTTAGGGCTGGTGTGTACCTGCTCTCCCACATTAGTAGCACACTTGCTGGAGGTATAGTGTGGTGCCCACTAGAGCTTACTGAGAAAGGAAACCACTTCAGCAGTTTCCACGTGCCCTTACCTTACACACAAACTCTTCCATTCTCTCCATAGCATGGTGGGCTTGCAGGAGAGGTGACATACCCATAAAGCCTTCATCTTCTTGAGGTGATTCATCATTGTGTTTATTCTCTTCAGAACACTGTGGTGGGGGGAGAGAAAAAAAGTAAATAAGAGAAAATGCTTTGTATTAAGATAAACAGAGAAAGGTGGATGCTTCCCATGCAAAACTAGCACTTGAGGTCTTGGCAAAGAAAGAAGCCTTCTTGCCTTGGATGGCACCGGGGAGGGAATTCAAAAGAACCAGCAAAAGAAAACTCCTGAGGTGTCTGAGAACAGCTCATATGGCTCCTCCATTCTGCACAGGTTTTCAGCAGGTCTGGAAGAAGCAGTGCTCTTCTCTAAGGTACACTGCAGTAAAGCTAGATAGGAAGTCTGAGGCTTGCAGCCTGCCCACACGTAGGGAAGGATTACTTCACAGTGTCACCAAGGTTGGAAGAGACCTCGAGGATCATCGAGTCCAACCTGGCACCACAGACCTCATGACTAGACCATGGCACCAAGTGCCACATCCAATCCCCTCTTGAACACCTGCAGGGATGGTGACTCCACCACCTCCCTGGGCAGCACATCCCAATGATGAACAATTCGCTTGGTGAAGAACTTTCTCCTCACTTCAAGTCTAAACCTCCCCTGGCACAGCTTGAGACTGTGTCCCCTTGTTCTGGTGCTGGTTGCCTGGGGGAAGAGACCAACCCCTTCCGGTCTACAGCCACCTTTCAGGTAGTTGTAGAGGGCAATGAGGTCACCCCTGAGCCTCCTCTTCTCCAGGCTACTTCCTACATGCCAGTATCCCCCATGCCTGCCTCGATGCCTCTACAACACATCTGACATTTTAGGATGGTCAAAGGCAAGCAGAGGAATCCATTCACCTTGTTACAAATGTTTCACCTCAAGTTTTAGTTCAAATCTGAAGGTCACTCCTGTTCAGCTTGTAATTCAGCAGGGGGCATTCCCTCAGCTGTTTGACTTTCCAGGCATTTCAGAAAGTAGCATGCAACTTGCCAGTTAAGACAAAAGCAAGTTATCAAAAGAAAGCAACCACAGACATCAGAGTTTCAAGCAAAATTCAAATACTGAAGAGCATCCACATTGCCAGGGGCTACTGAGAGATAAGAACAAAAGAGAACACTGAGCCTGCCTCTTCAGCTGCTACCTACCAACAACAACATTACTGGAACAAGGCCTGGTAGTTAACTGGCCAGTCTTGATTTATCACATCATGACATCACATCACATCACATATGACAGACTCCAGCTTTCCAGTTAGGAAAACCTCAAAAACCCCATCAGGGAAGGGCTGCAAAAGTTCTACATTCCTATTTGCCTCCTACAATGCTCAAAGCCCATCAGAGATACCAATCCATGCTTCAGCTTCCAGGACAAGCCATTTGCTCCCTTCAGGCTTGATGCAGAAAGCTGCCAAGCACCTCAGCACCAAGGCAAGAAAGACACTCAAGCTGCATGGAGACTGGCCCCCAGATCACAGAGAACATCCATCTGGAAGAGACCTCCAAGCTCATCCAGTCCAACCTTCCACCCAGCACTGAAGGGTCAGCACTAAACCATGTCCCTAAGCACCAGCTCCACACACTGCTTAAACACCTCCAGGGATGGTGGCTCCAGCACTGCCCTGGGCAGACCATTCCAGTGTCTGAGAACCCTCTCTGGGAAGAAATATTTCCCAGCATCCAGCCTGAACCTCCCCTGGCAAAGCTTGGAACCATTTCCTCTGCTCCTGTCTCTTGCCACCAAGGAGCAGAGGCTGTCCCCTCCTCACTCCAACCTTCCTTCAGGGAGTTGTAGAGAGCAATGAGGTCTCTTGTCAGCCTCCTCCCTCTCCAAACTGAACACCCCCAGCTCCCTCAAACCCTGCTCATAGCCCAGGGGCTCCAGGCCCTTCTCCAGCCTTGTTGCTCTTCTCTGGACACTGTTCAGCCCCTCAAATATCCTTCCTGTAGTGAGGGGCCCAGAACTGAACACAGCACTCAAGGTGTGGCCTCAGCAGTGCAGAGTAGAGGAGAATGATCACCTCCTGTCCCTGCTGGCCACAGTGTCTCTGATCCAAGCCAGGATGCCACTGGCTTTCTTGGCCACCTGGACACGCTTTTGGCTCATTGAATCAACTGTCAAACAGATCACAACACTTCCCTCCCCACCCCCTTCCCCTACCAAAGATAACAATCTTTAAACCCAGGATTGCTTATCAACAATGCCTTCCAAAGTGGCTGCCAATCTAGAATATCACCTCACATATCTTGTCTATGAATTATGAGCAGTAATGTTCATGTTAATGTCCTGAGAGCAGATCTGGCTCTGCATGTGTCCCACATACAAACCTCTCCTTGCAGCCATGCCTTACCATTTCTGTCCCCAAGTCAACTGAACAAGCTGCACAGAATATTGGATTTTGAATAAAGAAAGGAGGCCTCTCCTAGCTCAATTCTTCACTATTTGGGGGTTTAAAGAGAGAAATGACATGCTGCTATTTGCCTTTGTAGCAGAGGCTTGCAGTAGACACTGAAGCTTCATCTTTCAGACACCCCCCTCACCACACAGAGTTTTTGCCTGGTTTTTGCTTACCCAGAATTCAGATCTCTGTTAGGTGAACACACACATCCTTCACATTTTGTCTATGACCTCTCATCTGTCCCCACTAGGACACCTTGATGGACTAGCTGAGTCTCTGCACACAGAAATCCACGCCCCTTGCACTGGCAGTTTGTCTTTGTTTATCATTCCAGCCAACATCCCTGCTGAGGACGTGTGGGCAATGCTTTCCCATTTTGCAGCAGGTGATTGATATAAATACTGAGCAGCTTTAGCCAGATCCTACATCAGTATGAGACACAAGTACTAAATACACTCTCACTGCCTGGATTATTGCAAGAATAAAATAAACCCCATTACAAGAAGGATCTGGAGGTGCTGGAAAGTGTCCAGAGAAGGGCCACGAGGATGAGCAGAGGGCTGGAGCTGCTCTCACATGGAGACAGACTGAGGGAGTTGGGGCTGTGCAGTCTGGAGAAGAGAAGGTTCTGAGGAGACCTAATTGTGGCCTTCCAGGATCTGCAGGGGGCTACAAGAAAGCTGGGGAGGGACTTTTGAGGGTGTCAGGGAGTGACAGTCCTAGGGGGAATGGATCCAAGCTAGAAAAGGGGAGATTTAGATTAGATGTTAGGAAGAAGTTGTTCCCCATGAGGGTGGTGAGAGCCTGGCACAGGTTGCCCAGGGAGGTGGTGGAAGCCTCATCCCTGGAAGTGTTTGCAGCCAGGCTGGATGTGGCTGTCAGCAACTTGCTGTAGTATGAGGTGTCCCTGGCCATTGCAGGGGGGTTGGAACTGGATGCTTCCTGAGGTGCCTTCCAACCCTGACAATTCTGTGACTCTGAATATTCCATTAACTCCACTGAGAAAGGTACCAGGCGACACCAAGATGTAAGTAGGGTTAATAGCCTCCTAAAATAGGCACACATCCTGTTGGACCAGAAAGCCTATTAATAAACAATAACTTGAGGTTCATTCTGACTCAACAACATTCACTGCCATTACTTCCCACACTGTCCATTTTACTGCCTTTTTCTACTAATGCATCATTCTGCTTAGGATTCTCAGCTTTCACTACAATGAATAATTAATTCAAGGTCATCCAAACATAAAAAGGTCTGAGTTGGAAAGACCTTTAAAGCTCAACCAAGTCATAGTATCAGTCAGGGTTGGAAGGGACCACAAGGATCATCTAGTTCCAACCCCCCTGCCATGGGCAGGGACACCCCACACTAGATCAGGCTGGCCACAGCCTCATCCAGCCTGGGCTTAAACATCTCCAGGGACGGTGCCCCAACCACCTTCCTGGACAACCCATTCCAGGGCTTCACCACTCTCATGGGAAGAACTTCCTCCTCACCTCCAGGCTCCCTGCCATGGAAGTCTGGGTAAGGTTTTTATTATGGGCTGCATGACTTTGCAAACCAAAGAGATCTTCATTTCCAAGAACATGCCTTACAGAAAGCAAGGCTGGTGCTTAAGTTCCAGAATGCTTGAGACAAGAACTGCTGTGTCTTTTAGCTACCCTGGAATCCTCTCTCCCAGCACCCAGCTCTGTGCTGGACTCTTTCAAGCAGTTCCCTGAGGTCCTTCTTGAACTAAGGGGCTCAGAACTGGACACAATATTCCAGCTGTGGCCTCAGCAGTGCAGAGTAGATGGGAAGGAGAACCTCTCTCAACCTATTAACCACAGCCCTTCTAATCCACCCCAGGATGCCCTCAGCCTTCTTGGCCACCAGAGCACATTGCTGGCTCATGGTCAACTTTCCATCCACCCCCAGGGATGAGCTGGAATGGGATGGACAAATTAGTAACCCTCAATTTACAAAACTGGGTGGACTGAAGGAAGAAAGGTCCCTCACAGAATCAAAGCCTGTACTCATTGCAGCCTGCCCAGTGACTCAAAGCCAAAAGATGCTCAGCTCCCCCCCTCCACACACTCCCATTTTTAGACTGAAGAGAAGGATTACATCTGAACAGACTCTGAAGCCTGAAGAGCACAGCTATTTATGAACCAGTCCAAAATCTTTACATTTGGGCAATGTGCCTACAAACAAATCATTACTGAGCTTCTTTTAGTGATAAAAAGAATTCACATCATATATAGTCTAGATTACTGCCAGAAAATGGGATTGATTTTACTATCTCCTTCCTGCCATTAAACAGCAAAATTAGCAGTCAGCTTCTTAGGCCTTTTTTTTGCTAAGCAGGCAAAATGAGTGCCCTGCTGGAACATCCATCCTCTCTCAGCTCCTTCCTGTAACATCCCACTAGAGAGAACACTAACCTGTGCTTCATCAAAGCTGCAAATCCATACCATAGAGCAACTCCAAGGCCAGGTTTCACCTGGAAATCTGAAGGAGTCTATTGACCTCCAGCTCCTCAGACAATGAGTGAAGGGGAAGATGCCACTTTTTCTGCTCAGAAGGCACATTTTTGTGAAGTCTTCACTGTGACAAGCCCTTTTGGGGCTTAGGATGACCAAATTCTCTCATTTCTTCTATCAGGAATTCAAGAATAAAGGTAGAACAACATTGCATCCAGTTCTGGGCTCCCCAGTTCCAGAGGGATAGGGATCTGCTGGAGAGAGTTCAACACAGGGCTCCAAGGATGATGAAGGGACTGCAGCACTGCCTGGGGAGGAGAGGCTGAGAGCCCTGGGGCTGTTTAGTCTGGAGAGGAGAAGACTGAGAGGGGATCTGATCAATGTCTATCAATAGCTGAGGGCTGGTGGTCAGGAAGGGAGGGACAGGGACAGCCTCTGCTCACTTGTGCCCTGGGATAGGACAAGGGGCAAAGGATGGAAACTCCAGCACAGGAGGTTCCACCTCAGCATGAGGAGGAACTTCTTGACTGTAAGGGTCCCAGAGCCCTGGAGCAGGCTGCCCAGAGAGGTTGTGGAGTCTCCTTCTCTGGAGCCTTTCCACCCCTGTCTGGATGTGTTCCTGTGTGACCTGTGCTGGAGTCTCTGGTCCTGCTCTGGCAGGATCTCCAGAGGTCTCCTCCAACCCTGATCCTGTGAGCACAGCCAAGTACAGCCTTCAGGACCTGTTCTCAGCCATTTCACTTTTTCAAAAGGGAAACCCATTATGTAAATATCCTTCATTGCCTAATAGGACCTGCAAGAAATTGCAGCCCAGAAGGACTGATAGTGTCACCTTTAATGAGGTATGGGATATCCTAAACCAAGTGCTTCTGGAGTTATTTTCACCTTTGTGCTTTCTCAATCATTATCAGAGTCAAAGTTCACAGAATCACAGAATTGTCAGGGTTGGAAGGGACCTCAGGGATCAACCAGTTCCAACCCCCCTGCCATGGCCAGGGACACCTCACACTACAGCAGGTTGCTCACAGCCACATCCAGCCTGGCCTTCAAAACCTCCAGGCATGAGGCTTCCACCACCTCCCTGGGCAACCTGTGCCAGTCTCTCACCACCCTCATGGGGAAGAGCTTCTTCCTAACATCCAATCTCAATCTCCCCTCCTCTACCTTGAATCTCTAGCTAGCTCTTTTGACCAATGAATGATTCAGATGTTCTTTTACATCATCTAATCTACTCATTTTCTTGTAAAAGCACTCTCAAAATTTGTCTAAGTAATTCTGTGAAACCTTCAGAGCATTTCAGAGCATCTTTAACCAAGTCCCCTCACCACTGGCAACAAGCTAACCTGGTGCAACCATCAGCTGCCATTCTGCTGCTGCACCTGGGCAGCACTGCCTATGATCAGACTTTCACACAAAGCAGAACTGGTGGTTTCTGTATGCTTACACTCTAGGAGGTCTGGGCACTTGTCTCTATGGAAATGCCACACAAGCTTTTCCATTCCAATCCTACCCTCTTTTCAAATTCAGAGAATGTTAAAGCTACACAAGTGTAAATTCTGAGTTGCAGGAACACAGAATGGGCTGGGTTGGAAGGACCTCCACAGCTCATCCAGTCCAACCCCCTCTGCACTCAGCAGGGACATCCTCCACTAGATCAGGTTGCCCACAGCCCTGTCCAGCCTCACCTTCAATACCTCCAGGGAAGGAGCCTCAAGCACACCCCTGGGCAACCTGTGCCAGTGTTCCACAATCCTCATGGTAAAGAGCCTCTTCCTCACATCCAATCTCAAGCTGCTCTGCTCCACTTTGAAGCCATTGGCCCTGCTCCTGTCCCTGCAGACCTTTGCAAACAGTCTCTCTCCAGCCTTCCTGTAGCCTCCTTCAGCTACTGGCAGGTTGCTATTAGGTCACCCCAGAGCCTTCTCTTCTCCAGGCAGAACACCCCCAACTCCCTCAGCCTCCCTCAGAGCAGAGCTGCTCCAAGCCCCTGATCATTTTTGTGGCCTTCCTCTGGACCCTCTCCATTAGAATGGTACCAGAGAATCAACCTAAACCTGTAGGACAAGTGACAATGGCCAGAAGAAAACAGTGGTACTGCTCCATCCAGAGTCACCTTATTTGGGGAAGTTCTCCCCAATTCTTTTGCGGTAAGTGAGAGACAAGAAGGGGAAAAAAAAGAGGTAGAAATTAGGCTTAATGAGATCACACTGTACAGAGATGCAGGCAACACAGTTCCAGGGAGAGATAGAATGGAACAGAATAGAATGGAATGGAATAAACCAGGCTGGAAGAGACCTTCAAGATCATCGTGTCCAACCTATCATCCAACACCACCTAATCAACTAAACCATGGCACCAAGCACCCCATCAAGTCTCCTCCTGAACACCTCCAGTGATGGTGACTCCACCACCTCCCCAGGCAGCCCATTCCAATGTGCAATCACTCTCTCTGTGTAGAACTTCTTCCTAACATCCAGCCTAAACCTCCCCTGGTGCAGCCTGAGACTGTGTCCTCTTGTTCTGGTGCTGGTTGCCTGGGAGAAGAGACCAACCTCTGCCTGTCTACAACCTCCCTTCAGGTAGTTGTAGAGAGCAATGAGGTCTCCCCTGAGTCTCCTCTTCTCCAGGCTAAGCAACCCCAGCTCCCTCAGCCTCTCTTCACAGGGCTGTGTTCCAAGCCCCTCACCAACTTTGTTGCCCTTCTCTGGACACCTTCCAGCAAGTCAACCTCCTTCCTAAACTGAGGGGCCCAGAACTGGACACAGGACTCGAGGTGTGGCCTAATCATCATCTAAACAAGAATTTCAGAGTGTGCTTTGGTTGGGATGCAAAGGTTTAATGCCAAACCCCAAGACTTCCAGCAGCAGTGCAAACAACAGCAAGAACCCTTTAGAGCCCAGCTGCACAGTGCCTGCCACTGAATAAGTTTAACATTAAAATCCCACTTTTTTTACAGGGATGGCACAAAAGTTTAACCAAACAAGCAAGCAAATCAACTTGCATTTAGTAAGTTGCCTGAATACAGTCCACAACAGTCAGCTCACATAGGCAAAGACTGCTATAGAAAAACCTGCAGTAAAACTTCCCCTAGGAAAGGCAATCTATTGCTCTTATCTACTGGAACAGCTTAGCCTTCTCACACAGATTAACAGGTTTTATACCATCACTCTCAGCTCTGTTCATGGACACACTGTTCATTACTGCCCTGACAATGGGAAAGTCTGTCAGAAGTCACAGTGGGAGAAAAAGATTCCAGACAACCTAAGGGTGCCAGAGCCCTGCCCAGGTTGTGGAGTCTCCTTCTCTGGAGCCTTCCCAGCCCTGTCTGGATGTGTTCCTGTGTGACCTGTGCTGGATTCTCTGGTCCTGCTCTGGCAGGGGGTTGGACTAAGAGATCTCCACAGGTCCCTTCCAACCCTTAACATCCTCTGAGCCCGTGATCAGAGCTGGCTGCTGCTGTGCCTATGGTGTGGCCACCATCTGCAGCTCTGGCCACAGAGCAGAGCTAAAAAGCCATGCCAGGCAACGAGCAGGTGAAGTGACAAAGAGACTGGGACCCAAAGATCTCCAGAGGTCCCTTTCAGTCCCTAACATCCTATGAACTTTTTCCCAGTTTTGAGAAAGCAGTGACCTCTGGCCTTCAGGTGGTAAAAGTGTAGTTTCTTGAGCTCTGGAGTTTCTTGAGGTCAGTTTAAAGAGTCATAGGAAATGTGAGAGCTTGCACATGACTACTACTTGCACAGGCAACAAGGAAGCTCTTGTTATCACTCCAGACCTACAAGTTTGCTAGGAACTGTCAAGCTGTGCTCATGAGAGTCCACAAACCAGCATAAATCAAACTTGAATGAAGCTACCTAAGAAGCTTACCCTACTCTAAGTGGTCCTCTTCTCCCTCAGCCCATCTTCCTTTACACCGATTCCAGCACACCTCTGGATGGATCAGCTGACCCAGTGATGCTGATTACTCATTTCTGCCAGATGAGTTTTCTGGTAGATGGGAGTTGGTTCAGATGACCAAGTTTTAAGGAACTCAAGCTAATGCAAATGGGGCACCAACTCCCATTTTACTGAGCTCATCTACAGAATACTTTGTGACTCATCTGCATGGACATGTTTGGTTTTGACACATCTGCTGGATGTCAAATAATCTCCAGGCCTCCTTTCTGTAATGTTTCTTAAAGACCTCCAAGCATGGTGACTCCACCACCTCCCTGGGCAGTCCATCCCAGTGCCAAATCAGCCTTTCTGTGTGGAATTGCTTCCTAATATCCAACCTAAACCTCCCCTGGCACCACTTCAGGGCCTGCCCTCTGGTCCTGTCACTGGTTGCCTGGGAAAAGAGCCTTCTGGGTGCTTTTATCATAGAAAGCTTTGAGTTGGAAAAGGACCTTAAAAGATCATCCAAACCCCAATGAACAAAGCCAAAGCACTACACAGAACTAGGTAAGACATTGTCCCCCAGAATGCCCACAGGGTCTCACACACACACACAGAGCAGGGAGATGAGCTCCCCCCAGCAGAGACCCAGCAGTTAGACAGAGCCTAAGAAGCCAGCAAGGAAAGTCCAGCTGATGATCACTCCAGGATGCTGCTGTCTTCTCAGACCCTACAGCAGCTTTGAGGAGTGCACAGGCAGAAGCATGCCGTGTGCTCTGGGTTGTATGCATGGGATTTGATGCAGAACACAAAGCACACATGTCCACCAGAGTGGGGGTTTGAGCCTTAACTGGGATTTAGGAGCTCAGATGGGGGCTAAGGCTGAGAACCCCTCCCCTGCTCCCCCCCTCCTCTCTCCCAATCAAGAGGAGAAAGGGAAAGGAAGGAGCAAATCTACCAAGAAATAATTTGGAGGTGGTTTGGAAGCAGAGAGCTAAAAACTTTCTTTAAACATTATGTGTAGATAAGATTAAAAACCAGTAACAGGAAGGGTTCACAAGGGCAAGTAACAAGGATGGATGGGGAGAATATGTATACAAAACCTGTCTTCTGGAGTCCTTTGGAGAGGCCTGGATGGAGCAGGGAGGAGGACCAGGACTGACCACAGGGCAGAGAAGCAGGAAGCCAGCAGCTGGCCTCTCGTCCAAGCAAGGCAGGAGCCCAAAAGAGCCAAATGGCTGCAGTGTCTTCCTTTTTATAGGCTTGCTGGACAGGGGAGTGGAACAGACTAACTCAGTTTCCCAGGGGGAAAACCCCCTCCAGGGACGGCAAAGCTCTCCCAAGCCCTGCCCCCATGCCTTCAGGATGGGTGTAACCCATCACAAGCAGTAACTGCAGCACAAGTCTCTGGCTCAGAAGGGGCAGAACTCTTCTGGGTTACATTTCCTTTTTGGACAGAGTCATCACTCAGTTACTTCAGGGTCTACATGGCCATGCACATACCCATGTTAAGCTGCAGGGTGAGTGAAGTCTCATGCCTCAAATCAAAACTGCCTGTGATACCAGGTCACTATTCATTTGCCACCAGTGCCCTGAAGCTACCATCACAGGAACTTCCAAAGCCTGATGTAGTCTGCACCTGTTCCAATATTCCTGTTACATCCTTCAGATGCTGACAAATGCTTCACCAATCTCTTTTTGATCTGTCTGGACAGAACTCTGCCTTGGTACAAATCACAGAACCACAGAACTCATCTGTTTGGAAGAGACCTCCAAGCTCAGCCAGTCCAACCTTCCACCCAGCACTGCAGGGTCAGCACTAAGCCATGTCCCTAAGCACCAGCTCCACACAATGCTTGAACACCTCCAGGGATGGTGACTCCAGCACTGCCCTGGGCAGACCATTCCAGTGTCTGAGAACCCTCTCGGGGAAGAAATATTTCCTAGCATCCAGCCTGAACCTCCCCTGGTGTAGCTGGAAATCATTTCCCCTGCTTCTGTCCCTTGCCACCAAGGAGCAGAGGCTGCCCCCTCCTCACTCCAACCTTCCTTCAGAGAGCAATGAGGTCTCCCTCAGCCTCCCCTTCTCTAGACTGAAGACCCCCAGCTCCCTCAGCCCCTCCTCATTGTAACAAGGCAACTAAAGTCAGAAAAAGCAAACATCTTTGAGGTCTTTTCCAACCTTATTGATGCAATGATCTTTGATCAACACTGCAGAATGGGCTGTTATAGGACTCTGGACCTACTCTCACCTTAAAAAGCAAGGCAGAAGCCATACAGCACTGCATTTCCAGTGCCACTGCTACCCCCCATATTAAACTGAAGTCACAAAGTCTAGACACAACTGGGAGGTTTTGCTCTTGTTTATCTTGATCTCATCAGCTGAATGATTAACAGTGTTTAAGATGACATTCAAGCCATTTAATGTTCCTTGGGGCAGCATGCCAGATTCAGTCACTTGAGAGTATTCAGCAGAAGGGCCAAGATCCATTCAAGGCTAAAACATAACAAGACTATTTTCCCAATGGCAGTCCTGTGACACCCTTCTCAGCTGGCCAGGCTGCTTTCTTCAGCAAATCCTCTGTGCCCATTCTGACCCTTTCTAAAGCAGTCTTGTGCAAGGGGGAAGCAGCAGGAGGTGCTCTCCTGCCATGTCACTTCTCTTAAAACCCCACTTGCACATTGCTCAGACTTTGTTTTTTAGCAACTCTTCTTCAGATTGTAAGTAATGAAGTGGAAAAACACAGCACCTTGAAAAACATGGGCCCCTCAGGTCAGGAAAGAGGTTGAGATGCTGGAAGGTGTCCAGAGAAGGGCAACGAGGCTGGGGAGGGGTCTGGAGCACAGCCCTGTGAGGAGAGGCTGAGGGAGTCCAACAGGATGGCATTCAACAAGTCCCAGTGGCAGGGGCTGCACTTTGGTCACAACAACCCCATGTAGAGCTACAGGCTGGGGTCAGAGTGGCTGAGAGCTGTCAGGCAGAAAGGGACCTGGGGGTACTGGTTGACAGCAAGCTGAACATGAGCCAGCAGTGTGCCCAGGTGGCCAAGAAGGTCAATGGCATCCTGGCCCACATCAGAAATAGTGAGGCCAGCAGGAGCAGGGAAGTCATTGTGCCCCTGTACTCTGCACTGGTTAGGCCACACCTTGAGTCCTGTGTCCAGTTCTGGGCCCCTCAGTGCAGGAAGGAGGTTGAGATGCTGGAAGTTGTCCAGAGAAGGGCAACAAAACTGGGGAGGGGTCTGGAGCACAGCCCTGTAAGGAGAGGCTGAGGGAGCTGGGATTGTTTAGCCTGGAGAAGAGGAGGCTCAGGGGAGACCTTCTTGCTCTCTACAACTCCCTGAAGGGAGGTTGTAGCCAGGTGGGGGTTGGTCTCTTCTCCCAGGCAAGCAGCACCAGAACAAGAGGACACAGTCTCATGCTGTGCCAGGGGAGGTTTAGGCTGGAGGTTAGGAAGAAGGTCTTCATAGAAAGAGTAATTGGCCATTGGGATGTGCTGCCCAGGGAGGTGGTGGAGTCACCATCACTGGAGGTGTTTAGGAAGAGCCTGGATGAGGCCCTTGGTGCCATGGTTTAGTTGATTAGATGGTGCTGGGTGATAGGTTGGACTTGATGATCTCGAAGGTCTTTTCCAACCTGGTTTATTCTGTTCTATTCCAACTTCCCCTGACTCCTGCACATGCCAAGTCCTTCTAAAATAACAGCTTTGTCATTTAGAGTTTACATTCTCTTAATCTGGCAGGCTTGTAAACACAAGACACACCACTGCTTCCAAGAAGCTAACTACATTCAGCCTTTAAGCAGGGAAGGCAAAGATGGTTTGGCTGTCACAGGACCAAAAAAAAAGGCTTTCACCAGCACAGTGCCAAAGGCCCTTTCAGCCTATTGGTCAAAATGTTAAGTGCTTGGAAAGTTCCTGAAGTTTAGTATTTTTCCTCTGTAGGTGACCTTCTTAGAAAAGCTACACTCCATTTAATAGAGCACTTGGAAACAGCTTTATACAGTTGGTCACGGGTGAGTGCTAGCTGGCACTCATTAAAAACCAGCACTGACATGGAACACTCCTTCAGCAAACAAGCCCAGGACAAAGCCACATTTTGGCTTTAGCAGCCTTGTTAATCCACACTTATTAGAACCAGCTCCCTCCTGAAGTATCTTGAGACAAAAGGGGTTGTGGAATCTCCAAGCAGAGAATGTTGAAATGAATAAATTCTGAGTTGCAGGAACACAGAATGGGCTGGGTTGGAAGGACCTCCACAGCTCATCCAGTCCAACCCCCTCTGCACTCAGCAGGGACATCCTCACCTAGATCAGGTTGCCCACAGCCCTGTCCAGCCTCACCACCTTCAATATCTCCAGGGAAGGAGCCTCAAGCACACCCCTGGGCAACCTGTGCCAGTGTTCCACAATCCTCATGGTAAAGAGCCTCTTCCTCACATCCAATCTCAAGCTGCTCTGCTCCACTTTGAAGCCATTGGCCCTGCTCCTGTCCCTGCAGACCTTTGCAAACAGTCTCTCTCCAGCCTTCCTGTAGCCTCCTTCAGCTACTGGCAGGTTGCTATTAGGTCACCCCAGAGCCTTCTCTTCTCCAGGCAGAACACCCCCAGCTCCCTCAGCCTCCCTCAGAGCAGAGCTGCTCCAAGCCCCTGATCATTTTTGTGGCCTTCCTCTGGACCCTCTCCATTAGAATGGTACCAGAGAATCAACCTAAACCTGTAGGACAAGTGACAATGGCCAGAAGAAAACAGTGGTACTGCTTCATCCAGAGTCACCTTATTTGGGGAAGTTCTCCCCAATTCTTTTGTGGTAAGTGAGAGACAAGAAGGGGGAAAAAAAAGAGGTAGAAATTAGGCTTAATGAGATCACACTGTACAGAGATGCAGGCAACACAGTTCCAGGGAAAGATCATCATCTAAACAAGAATTTCAGAGTGTGCTTTGGTTGGGATGCAAAGGTTTAATGCCAAACCCCAAGACTTGCAGCACCAGTGCAAACAACAGCAAGAACCCTTTAGAGCCCAGCTGCACAGTGCCTGCCACTGAATAAGTTTAATTTAACATCAAAATCTCACTTTTGTTATAGGGATGGCACAAAAGTCGTGGTTTTGGGGTTTTTTTAAACCCTTACATCTAGTAAGTTGCCTGAATGAGTCCAAAGAAGTCACTGACCTTCTGTCAATGCCACTACTTGACAAGGGCCAAAGCCCTCAGTGCCCACCTGTGCTTATCAGTAGACCTGAATAGAACAGACCAGGTTGGAAGAGACCTTCGAGATCATCCAGTCCAACCTAGCACCCAGCACCATCTGATCAATTAACCATGGCACCAAGTGCTTCATCCAGGCTCTTCCTAAACACCTCCAGGGATGGTGACTCCACCACCTCCCTGGGCAGTACATTCCAATGGCCATTCTTGCTGGGAAGAACTTCTTCCTAACATCCAGCCTAAACCTCCCCTGGTGCAGCTTGACAGCAATGAGGTCTCCCCTCAGCCTCCTCTTTTTTACATTAACCATCCCCAGCTCCTTCAGTTATAGTATAGTATCATAGTATCAGTCAGGGTTGGAAGGGACCACAAGCATCACCCAGTTCCAACCCCCCTGCCATGGGCAGGGACACCCCACACTAGATCAGCCTGGCCAGAGCCTCATCCAGCCTGGGCTTAAACACCTCCAGGGATGGGGCCCAAACCACCTCCCTGGACAACCCATTCCAGGGCTTCACCACTCTCATGGGGAAGAACTTCCTCCTCACCTCCAGCCTGAATCTCCCCACCTCCAGCTTCATTCCATTCCCCCTAGTCCTATCACTCCCTGAGATCCTGAGCAGTCCCTCCCCAGCCTTCTTGTAGCCCCCTTCAGATACTGGAAGGCCACAATGAGGTCACCTTGGAGCCTTCTCTTCTCCAGACTGAACAGCCCCAACTCCTTCAGTCTGTCCTCACAGAAGAGGTGCTCCAGCCCTCTGCTCATCCTTGTGGCCCTTCTCTGGACACCTTCCAGCACTCTCCATCAGATTTCTTCTCCAGGCCCTTCCCAGCTTCCTTGCCCTGCTCTGCCCTGGCTCCAGCACCTCCATATCTCTCCTGAATTGAGGTGCCCAGAACTGGACACAACCCTCGAGGTGTGGCCTCCCCAGAGCTGAGTCCCAGGGGACAATCCCCTCCCTGCTCCTGCTGGCCACAGCATTGCTGATCCCAGCCAGGAGGCCTTTGGCTTTCTTGGCCAGCTGGGCACACTGCTGGCTCCTGTTCAGCTGCTTGTCCATCAGCACCCCCAGCTCCCTTTCTGCCAGCAGCTCTCCAGCCACACTGCCCCAAGCCTGCAGCATTGCTTGGGGTTGTTGTGGCAATGCCTCTGTCACTCAGACTGCTGCTCACTGCATTAAGTGCCTGCATTTAGTATCTTTCCCCCTAAATACACATATTTTTTTTCCTCTGGATTTTGGCAGAGGAAAGGATTTGGGGAGACACAAAGCAGGGTATCTTAAAAGTATTCCCACTTCAATGGCATGAAGAGATGTGATGCATCCATGGAGATGGTTTCCAGGCTCCACAGTCTTGAGCTGGTTAAATACTGCTTCCTCCTTCCCTGTGGGTCGAGGTGCCTAGTTTATTAACAGGCTTTTAGAGCTTGAATGGCTGCAGAGAAGGCAGAAAGTGAGGACCTAGCCAACCATGAGCAGAGGGTGTTCTGCCCAGAAGGCTGATAACGTGTGGGAAATGGCCCTGTCTCCCAGAAAGCTCTCATGTGAATTAACAACAAAGTTCTAACAGCTTATGGCTTGTGGAGCTGGGGCTGGGCTCAGCTGGCTCCTGTTAGTCTGGAGAGTCTTAACCCTGAGAAAGGAAAGCTGCTCTGCTCAGTGAGGGGGGCTGGGGCTGCTGTGCTGAGCGAGGGAATGAGGGGCTGGGGCTGCTGTGCTGAGCGAGGGAATGAGGGGCTGGGGCTGCTGTGCTGAGTGAGTGAGGGGCTGGGGGTGCTCAGCTGAGTGAGTGAGGGGCTGGGGGCGCTCAGCTGAGTGAGTGAGTGAGGGGCTGGGGGAGCTCAGCTGAGCGAGTGAGTGAGGGGCTGGGGGAGCTCAGCTGAGCGAGTGAGTGAGGGGCTGGGGCTGCTGTGCTCGGCTGAGGGAGTGAGTGAGGGGCTGGGGCTGCTGTGCTCAGCTGAGCGAGTGAGTGAGGGGCTGGGGGCGCTCAGCTGAGCGAGTGAGTGAGGGGCTGGGGGTGCTCTGTTGAGCGAGTGAGGGGCTGGGGGTGCTGTGCCAAGTGAGTGAGTGAGGGGCTGGGGGAGCTCAGCTGAGCGAGTGAGTGAGGGGCTGGGGCTGCTGTGCTCGGCTGAGGGAGTGAGTGAGGGGCTGGGGCTGCTGTGCTCAGCTGAGCGAGTGAGTGAGGGGCTGGGGGCGCTCAGCTGAGCGAGTGAGTGAGGGGCTGGGGGTGCTCTGTTGAGCGAGTGAGGGGCTGGGGGTGCTGTGCCAAGTGAGTGAGTGAGGGGCTGGGGGTGCTCAGCTGAGTGAGTGAGTGAGGGGCTGGGGCTGCTGTGCTGAGTGAGTGAGTGAGGGGCTGGGGCTGCTGTGCTGAGTGAGTGAGTGAGTGAGGGGGGCTGGGGCTGCTCTGTTGAGCGAGTGAGGGGCTGGGGGTGCTCCGCTGAGTGAGTGAGTGAGGGGCTGGGGCTGCTGTGCTGAGTGAGTGAGTGAGGGGCTGGGGCTGCTGTGCTGAGTGAGTGAGTGAGTGAGGGGCTGGGGGTGCTGTGCCAAGTGAGTGAGTGAGGGGCTGGGGGTGCTCAGCTGAGTGAGTGAGTGAGGGGCTGGGGCTGCTGTGCTGAGTGAGTGAGTGAGGGGCTGGGGCTGCTGTGCTGAGTGAGTGAGTGAGGGGCTGGGGCTGCTGTGCTGAGTGAGTGAGTGAGGGGCTGGGGCTGCTCCGCTCAGTGAGTGAGTGAGGGGCTGGGGCTGCTCCGCTCAGTGAGTGAGTGAGGGGCTGGGGCTGCTCCGCTCAGTGAGTGAGTGAGGGGCTGGGGGCGCTCTGCTCAGTGAGTGAGTGAGGGGCTGGGGGCGCTCTGCTCAGTGAGTGAGTGAGGGGCTGGGGGCGCTCTGCTCAGTGAGTGAGTGAGGGGCTGGGGGCGCTCTGCTCAGTGAGTGAGTGAGGGGCTGGGGCTGCTGTGCTCAGTGAGTGAGTGAGGGGCTGGGGGCGCTCTGCTCAGTGAGTGAGTGAGGGGGGCTGGGGGCGCTCTGCTCAGTGAGTGAGTGAGGGGGGCTGGGGGCGCTCCGCTGAGTGAGTGAGGGGCTGGGGCTGCTCCGCTCAGTGAGTGAGTGAGGGGCTGGGGGCGCTCTGCTCAGTGAGTGAGTGAGGGGGGCTGGGGGCGCTCTGCTCAGTGAGTGAGGGGGGCTGAGGGGTGGGGGTGCTCCGCTGAGTTTCCTGCCTGGTCGCTGGGTTTGTAACCACTGCTGGCTGTGCTGTGCGTTGGAACTAGGAGAGGGAGGGAGTGGTTTTGTTTAGAGCTCGCTGGCACAACTGCTTCCCTGGACAAAGGTCAGATTCCACAGCTTCTGGCCTTGTTCTCCTGGAGATGGTATCTGCCTCATTTGGTCAGGCCTCTTACAGTGATGCAAGAGAAAAGTGTTGGGGCCCTGGCTTAACTTGCTCCTTCCCTTCAGCTGTTTGAGAGGGATTGACTCCGTTCTTACATTAAGCTCTGCACTACACTTTCAGGCTCTTTATTTTTTTTCCATGCTTGTTTTCTTTGTCTGCTGTCAGGATTAACAATGACAGAGCAGCAGAAGATGGCACCTGAGAATCTTCTGTAGTAGAAGCAATTTCTACAGACTTTTCCCCATGGAAAGATGTGGAGTTGCTGGAAGGTGTCCAGAGAAGGGCAACAAGGCTGGGGAGGGGTCTGGAGCACAGCCCTGTGAGGAGAGGCTGAGGGAGCTGGGGTTGCTTAGCCTGGAGAAGAGGAGGCTCAGGGGAGACCTCATTGCTCTCTACAACTCCCTGAACGGAGGTGGTAGCCAGGTGGGGGTTGGTCTCTTCTCCCAGGTAAGCAGCACCAGAACAAGAGGACACAGTCTCAAGCTGTGCCAGGGGAGGTTTAGTCTGGAGGCTACCTGGTTAATTCTATTCTACCTGAAAGGAGGTTGTGGAGAGGTTGATGTTCCTCTCTTCTCACAGGTAATTAAGTGATAGAACAAGAGGGAACAGAGCTGCAGCAGGGCAGGGTTAGACTGGACAGTAGGAAGAATGTTTTCCCATCAGGAGTGGTCAGGCCTTGGAATGTGCTGCCCAGGGAGGTGGTGGAGTCCCCAGGCCTGGCTGTGTTTCAAGGTGGTTTGGCTGTGGTGCTTGGGGCTACGGTTTAGGGGTGACCCTTGCAGAGTAGGGTTTGGGGTTGGACCTGGTGTTCCTGAGGGGCTTTTCCAACCTGAATGTTTGTGTGATTCTTCAGTACTTCCAGTGCCTGGGACAGCACACAAAGAGGAAGCTCAGATGTTAAGCTCTTCTGACCTGAAACGTGAGGCCGAGCCACGCGCTCCGGCGGCGGCAACAGATCGCGGCACCAGCGGAGGAAGGGAAGAAAGGAGAAAGAGATCTACACAGCAACCATTTGTGAACACAACCTGCTAACAAAAACCCAGCCAAACAAGCATGTTTCTGGTGGGACCCCAAGCACTGATACAGGCTGGGCAGGGACTGGCTTGAGAGCAGCCCTGAAGAAAAGGCCTTGGGGGTGCTGGTGGATGAGAAGCTCAACAGGAGCCAGCAGTGAGCACTGGCAGCCCAGAGAGCCAAGCAGAGCCTGGGCTGCAGCAAGAGAAGCATAGCCAGTAGGGCCAGGGAGGGGATTCTCTCCACTCTGGAGAGACCCAACCTGTAGTGTCCTGTTCTAGAGCCTCTATTACAGGAAGGATCTGGAGGTGCAGGAAGGTGTCCAGAGAAGGGCCATGAGGATGAGCAGAGGGCTGGAGGTGCTCTGCTATGAGGACAGAGAGTTGTGGTTATTTGATGTGGAGAAGAGAAGGCTCCAAGAAGACCTTATTGTGGTCTTCCAGAATCTGAAGGGAGCTGCAAGAAAGCTGGGGAGGGACTTATGAGGGTGTCAGGGAGTGATAGGAGTGGGGGCAATGGAGCAAAACTAGAAATGGGTAGATTGAGATTGGATGTTAGGAAGAAGTTGTTCCCCTTGAGGGTGGTGAGACACTGGCACAGGGAGGTGGTGGAAGCCTCATCCCTGGAGGCAGTTTAGAGACACACAAGGTCTAGGACAGCAAAACCAATGCTGTCCAAAAGGCTAGGCAGGAGGGAAGAAGCTGTTGCAAACTGCCTTATAAGCACATACATAGCACATGCAAACTAGGGAAAGGAAAGAAGTTTAAACTGCCAAAGCAATGAGAAGCAGCATGCAGCTTGCCTGACCCCTGTCACCACCAAAGCTTTACCATGCAGGTAAGTGGTTACTGTTTCTCAGTCACAGAGGGTACACCACTGCTCTGCCACAACAGCAACTGCATGTTTCAACAAGATAGCAAAAAGTGTATCTTTGGGACAGGCAGGGATGGTCTATGAACATGTATGCACTCCAGAAGAGAACAGAGAGTTACCAAATAAGATACAGACCAAGAGGTTCTGCTGTAAAAAGATACTGGGATTATATTTATGGATTCATAGAAAGGGTTGGGTTGGAAGTGACCTTAAAGATATCCAGTTCCAGCCCCCCTGCCATGGGCAGGGACATCCTCCACTAGACCAGGCTGCTCAAGGCCTCATCCATCTTGGCCTTGAACACCTCCAGGGAGGGGACACCCACAGCCTCCCCAGGCAACCTGTTCCAGTGTCTCACCACCCTCATTGTAAAGAATTTCTTCCTACTACCTAGGCTAAATCTACCCTCCTTAAGCTTCAATCCATTCCCTCCCATGCTATCACTACAAACCCTTGTAAATAAAGGCCCTTCCCAGCCTTCTTGGAGGTCCCTTTTAGGTACTTGAAGGCTCTATCTATAGTGTCTCCCTGGAGTACGTTTTCTCCAGGCTGAACAGCCCTAACTCTCCCAGCCTCTCCCCAGAAGGGAGGCTCTCCAGCCCTCTGATCATCTTCATGGCCTCCTCTGGACCTGCTCCAGCAGTTCCATGTCCTTCTTATGCTGAGGGCACCAGAAGTGTCTGCAGTGCTGCAGGTGGGGTCTCACAAGAGCAGAATGGAGGGGGAGAATCCTCTCCCTCATCCCGCTGCTCGTGGTGCAGCCCAGGACGCGGCTGACCTTCTGGGCTGCAAAGGCACACTGCCAGCTCCTGCTCCTCAGAAGCACCATTGCAGAACTGGCAGAACAGCAGCACTGACAGAAGGATGCAGCTGCTTGAGCATTATTTTGGAGAAGCATGCTGAAGCCAGCTAGGGAGCTCTCTGCAGAGAATGGCACCATTCACAAAAAGCAGGGGTTTGGGCAGTTACCCAGGGGGGTTACTGCTGCCAGGGACAAAGGCCTCAGGGGGGGGAAAACCAACCAAAAAACCAAAACCCCCTGCCAAAGGAAAAAGAAAACCCAACCCACCCCCCTCCAAACCACTAAAAAAAAGACACAACAGAAAAAAAACATCAAAAGCCCCCCCCCCACACCAAACCAAACCCACACAAACTTCACATTGCACAGAATCACCAAGGTTGGAAGAGACCTCACAGATTGAGTCCAACCTGTCACCACAGACCTCATGACCAAACCATGGCACCAAGTGCCACATCCAATCCCCTCTTGAACACCTCCAGGGATGGGGACTCCACCACCTCCCTGGGCAGCACATTCCAATGGCCAACAACTCTCTCTGGGAAGAACTTTCTCCTCACCTCGAGTCTAAACTTCCCCTGGCACAGCTTGCGACTGTGTCCTCTTGTTCTGGTGCTGCTGGCCTGGGAGAAGAGACCAACCCCCACTACAGGTAGTTGTAGAGGGCAATGAGGTCAACCCTGAGCCTCCTCTTCTCCAGGCTAAGCAACCCCAGCTCCCTCAGCCTCTCCTCACAGGGCTGTGCTCAAGGCCTCTCCCCAGCCTTGTTGCCCTTCTCTGGACACCTTCAAGTGTCTCAATGTCCTTCTTAAACTGAGGGGCCCAGAACTGGACACAGGACTCAAGGTGTGGCCTAACCAATGCAGAGTACAGGGCACAATGACTTCCCTGCTCCTGCTGGCCACACTGTTCCTAATGCAGGCCAGGATGCCATTGGCCTTTTTGGCCACCTGGGCACACTGCTGGCTCAAATGAAAAAGCCCAAAGAAACCCAACCAAAACCAAATATCCCCAACCCCCCCCAAACCAAACAAAAAACCACCATAAAAAAAGCATACCAAAAATAACCAACCAAAGACAAACCCCCCAAACCCCAGACAAACAATAAAAACCACAAAAACCACCCAAAAGCAAACAAAAATAACCCCTTCCCCAAACCCCTCACACACAACCCCCCCAAACAAACCCCATAGAACCACTGAGTTTGGAAAAGACCTTTCAGGTCATTGAGTCCAACTGTCAACCCAGCTACCATGAGCACTGAACTGTCCTGGAGCACCACATCTACAGCTTCTTGAACACTTCCAGGGATGGGGACTCCTCCACCTCCCAGGCCAGCCTGTTCCAATGCCTCACCACTCTTAAAGAAATGTTTCCTAAAGCCCAACCTGACCTCCCTCTGGTGCAACTTAAGCCCATGGAGGTAACTCGCAGTTTGCCTCCTGTTAGGGGAAGTTGTGATGGCAGCATTGAAGAGGGTGCTCAGGTTGCTCTCATGGGTGAGTTGCTGGAATGTGTCCAGAGAAGGGCAACAAAGCTGGGGAGGGGTTTGGAGCAGCACAAGCCCTAGGAGGAGCAGCTGAAGGGACCTGGGGCTGGTTAGCCTGGAGAAGAGGAGGCTCAGGGGAGACCTTCTTGCTCTCTACAACTCCCTGAAGGGAGGTTGCAGCCAGGTGGGGGTTGGGTCCCTTCTCCCATACAAGCAGCACCAGAATAAGAGGACACAGTCTCAAGCTCCCCTAACCCCCCACAAAACCAAGTAAAAAAACCACACACAAACCCCCCAAAAAACCCAAAACAACAAAAGCACACACCCCCAAGCCCCCCCCCAGACAAAACCCCCAAACAGCCAAAAAAACCCCAAACAAACCCACACAAACCCCACACCAGCCCCAAAACAAAACCCAAAACCCCCAACCTCCCCCCCAAAAATCAACACCCCCCCCACAAACCCAACAGAAAAAAATCAAAACACAAAAAAACCCCAAAAATCCCTAGACAAAAAAACACCAAACCCAAAGCAACCCAACCCCCCCACCCAAACAAACCCAAACACACACACCCCCCAAAACCCCACAACACACACACAAGAAAAAACAAACTAACCAAACCAAAAACCCCACCAAAAAAACCCCCCAAAGCAACCCAAAACCCCCACCCAAACAAACAAAACCAAACACACACACACAACCCAAAACCCACACAAGAAAAACCAAACCACCTAAACCAAAACCCAAGCCCAAAGCAACCAAAACTTCTAGGACTGGATTTGACTTCTCAGTACCACCTTGATATGTTTTTGTTCCCCATGAAGATGGATTTCTAAAGAGGATGAACATGTGAAACAGCTGGGGGGGGGGGGAGCCGGGGAGAGGGAAAATGATTCTGCATACAATACTGGGCTTCCACACACCTCCTTAGAAAAGAGGAGGCAAATAATTCATCCAAAGCAACTGCTGCCTCTTAAGAGCTCAAACTGCTTCCTCCTACGAGGGAAGCACAAAGTGGATATACAAATGGGTGGGAGGAAAAGAATCTCAGACAGGAGAGACTGGGGCAGATTTGATGCAAATAAAGGAGCTGCAGTGAGAATAGAACAGAATAGAACAGAACAGGTTGGAAGAGACCTTCAAGATCATCCATCTCATCCAACACCACCCAACCAACTAAACCATGCAACCAAGCACCCTGTCAAGCCTCCTCCTGAACACCTCCAGTGGTAAAGACAGGGAAATGGGAGACAAGATGGACATAAAGAAAAGGAAGAAAAATGAAGTAAAGGCCTTGGGGGTGCTGGTGGAGGAGAAGCTCAACAGGAGCCAGCAGTCAGCACTTGCAGCCCAGAGAGCCAAGGAGAGCCTGGGCTGCAGCAAGAGAAGCAGAGCCAGCAGGGCCAGGGAGGGGATTCTCCCTCTCTACTTTGCTCTGGTGAGACCCCACCCGGAGCACTGTGTCCAGCTCTGGAGTCTCTATTACAGGAAGGATCTGGAGGTGCTGGAAGGGGTCCAGAGAAGGGCAACGAGGCTGGGGAGGGGTCTGGAGCACAGCCCTGTGAGGAGAGGATGAGGGAGTCCAACAGGATGGCATGCAACAAGTCCAAGTGCCAGGGGCTGCACTTTGGTCACAACAACCCCATGCAGAGCTACAGGCTGGGGTCAGAGTGGCTGAGAGCTGCCAGGCAGAAAGGGACCTGGGGGTACTGGTTGACAGCAAGCTGAACATGAGCCAGCAGTGTGCCCAGCTGGCCAAGAAGGTCAATAGCATCCTGGCCCACATCAGAAATAGTGAGGCCAGCAGGAGCAGGGACGTCATTGTGCCCTTGTACTCTGCTCTGGTTAGGCCACGAGGATGAGCAGAGGGCTGGAGCTGCTCTCACAAGGAGACAGACTGAGGGAGTTGGGGTTGTTCAGTCTGGAGAAGAGAAGGCTCCAAGGAGACCTTATTGCAGCCTCCCAGTATCTAAAGGGGGCTCCAAGAAAGCTGGGGAGGGACTTTCTAGGGTGGCAGGGAATGACAGAACTGGGGGAATGGAACAAAACTACAAATGGGTAGATTCAGAGTGGATGTTGGGAAGAAGTTGTTCCCCATGAGGGTGGTGAGAGACTGGCACAGGTTGCCCAGGGAGGTGGTGGAAGCCTCATGCCTGGAGGTTTTGAAGGCCAGGCTGGATGTGGCTGTGAGCAACCTGCTGTAGTGTGAGGTGTCCCTGGCCATGACAGGTGAGTTGGAACTGGATGAACCTTGAGGTCCCTTCCAGCCCTGACAATTCTGTGATCCTATAAAAGAGCTGCAACGATACAGGGCAATGAGAGACAAGAGGTAAATACAGAAGCTGCAATGACAAATACAGGGAAATAAGGCAACAACAGACCAAACAATGCAATATTTATGACAGGGTGAAGCTGCAGACATTTTTACATTAGTATCTCAAGTCTCAGTGAATCCTGTGGAAGCATCACATCTCTCAGGATCCATCTATACTATGACATTCAAGCAAGTCAATGTGATCAGCTTGCCAGTAGCAGCAGTTAAGAGCACATTAAATGACCACAGTTGTTCCACCATCAAGCTCTCAATTCACTTTCCTTCTCCAACAGAGGAATTTCTTGATGGCTGCCACTGGCTTCAATGTGGTTGCATTTAGCCACTAGAGTACTAATGCAGTGGGCAGCTCCTGAGTGCTTGTGGAAGGCTATGTTTAGCAGGTGTGCCTGAGTACTGCTGCCATCTAGGGAAGAACAATAAAGCTTACTGTTATCTAAATAAGAACCTCTTCAAGACCTAATAAGTCATCTCTGCTGAAGCAGTTGCACATAGCCAGAATGTAGAGTAAAAAAAGTGAATCCTAGCTGGCATTTAACAGCTGTGCTGAGGCTTACACAACACAGAGGAAGATACATAGTGTGTAAGGCTTTTTTTCCCCCAGATTATTTAGAGCACTGCAGTATGCCACATAATAAAGGCTGTTTGGTGAGCTAATATTGGTACTTCTACCAGCAGAGAGTATTGAGGATAATCCATCTGAATCATCAACCTTTGAAGAAGGAAAAAACCAAATTAAAAGGCCTCACAGAAACCAGGAGTAGAGGCTTAGGCTGGAAACAAGTTAGAAAAACAGGAGGCCACAATGCAATTCAAGACAGAGCAGAACAGCAAGCTTCAAACAATGAACCCCAAATTCTGTGACAACATCAGTAAGTGTGCAGATGACAGCAAGCTGGGGGCAGGAGTTGATCTGTGAGAGGGTAGGAGAGCTCTGCAGAGGGACCTTGAGTGGCTGGACAGATGGGCAGAGGCCAAGGGCATGAGATTGAACACATCCAAGTGCCAGGTTCTGCACATTGGCCACAACAACCCCAGGCAGTGCTACAGGCTGGGGTCAGAGTGGCTGGAGAGCAGCCAGGCAGAAAGGGACCTGGGGGTGCTGGTCGATGGTGGGCTGAACATGTGCCACCAGTGTGCCCAGGTGGCCAAGAACGGCATCCTGGCCTGCATCAGGAACAGTGTGGCCAGCAGGAGCAGGGAGGTCATTCTGCCCCTGTACACTGCACTGGTTAGGCCACACCTCGAGTCCTGTGTCCAGTTCTGGGCTCCCCAGTTTAGGGAAGATGTTGAGATGCTGGAAGGTGTCCAGAGAAGGGCAACAAAGCTGGGGAGGGGTCTGGAGCACAGCTCTGTGAGGAGAGGCTGAGGGAGCTGGGGTTGCTTAGCCTGGAGAAGAGGAGGCTCAGGGGAGACCTTCTTGCTCTCTACAACTCCCTGAAGGGAGGTTGTAGCCAGGTGGGGGTTGGTCTCTTCTCCCAGGCAAGCAGCACCAGAACAAGAGGACACAGTCTCAAGCTGTGCCAGGGGAGGTGTTTTCTAGGAAGAGACTGGATGAGGCACTTGGTGCCATGGTTTAGCTGATTAGATGGGGCTGGGTGATAGGTTGGACTTGATCTCAAAGGTCTTTTCCAACCTGGCTAACTCTGTATCTGAGTTCTGTGCCTTCAGAAGGCTAATGTGCCACTAATACAGGCAAGGTAGCAGCACTATGTTAACTCAGATACTTAGTACAATGAAACATTTTAGAAGACAGAGAGAAGACATCAAATAAAAGCAAGCTAAGTATTTGTAGTGAGCCACCACCAAAGAAGCACATAAGGATGAAGGCAAACAAACAAAAACCCTCAAAACACACATGCTAAGAAGCCCAAAACAATAGAGAATGCTTCACTTGATTGCCAGAAGTCTAAAATTAAACACTGACTCACCCAAATAATTTCTAACGTAGCTAAGCAAAAGTACAGAATGAATTACAGAACAATCAATCACAAGCTTTTATTTTAGGCTATCCAGCTGCAGCCACCAGGTAACTCACACTACTTACTGTGGTATCATAGAATGGTTTGGGTTGGAAGGGACCTCCAAACCCCATCCAATCCAACCCCTCTGCAGTCAAGCAGGGACATCCTCAACCAGATCAGGTTGTCCAGAGCCCTCTTGAGCCTCACCCTGAATATCTCCAGAGATGGGGCAACAACCACCTCCCTGGGCAACATGTTCCAGTGTTCCACCACCCTCATGGTGCAGAACTTGTTCCTAACATCCAATCTAAATCTGCTCTGCTCTAATTTCAAACTATTGCACTTCATCCTGGCACTGCAGCCCTTTGTAGCCCTTTGTCCACTCCCAACCTTCTTGTGGTTGGCACTGGGAGGCTCTAATTCATATTACTCAACCAGGAAAGTCAGAGACAAGAATAAAAACAGCCTTCAAAGGAAGGCTTTTTCCCAAATGCTACCAAGATAAAGATGTGTGTGAAATATCTGCTAGTACAACTCCACTCCTCCTTTATCAGCCTCAGTTACTAGTTGAGGATTTGCCCCTCATACATATGCTTTGTGACCTGCCACGTAATGCAAAGAACACCACTCTGGGTATTTCCAGTTACCAGGAGAATGAGAGTGTCCCACACAGCTTATACAGTGCAACCCACAGTGCCTTGGCTGGCACCCAGTTACTGCTGGCATCCCCCAGGGCTCAGTACTGGGGTCTGTCCTCTGCAATGTCTTTACCAATGATCAGGATGAAGGGATTGAGGCACCCTCAGTAAATTTGCAGATGGCACCGAGCTGGGTGGCTGTGTAGATCTGCTAGAGGGTAGGGAAGCTTTGCAGCAGGGCCTGGACAGGTGACACCCATGGGCCAAGGCTAACTGTATGAAGTTTAACAAGGCCAAGTGCCAGGTCCTGCACCTGGGGCACAACAACCCCATGGCAAGGTACAGCCTGGGAGATGTGTGGTTGGAAAGCTGTGACTCAGAGAGGGACCTGGGGACTCTTGTTGAGAGCTGATTAAATAGGAGCCAGCAGTGCCCAGGTGGCCAAGAAAGCCAATAGCATCCTGGCTTGGATCAGAAACACTGTGGCCAGCAGGGACAGGAGGTGATCATCCCCCTGTGCTCAGCACTGGGGAGGCCACAACTCAAGTGCTGTGTTCACCTCTGGGCCCCTCATTACAAGAGAGACATTGAGAGGCTGGAGCATGTTCAGAGAAGGACAATGACACTGGAGAAGGGCCTGGAGCACCAGGGCTGTGAGCAGGGGTTGAAGGAGCTGGGGGTGTTCAGTTTGGAGGAGACTGAGGGGAGACCTCATCACTCTCTACAACTACCTGAAGAAGGGAGTTTGAAGCAAGGAAGGGGCAGCCTCTTCTTGGTGGCAAGAGACAGAAGCAGAGGAAATAGTTCCAACCTGCACCAGGGGAGGTTCAGGCTGGATGCTAGGAAATATTTCTTCCCAGAGAGGGTTCTCAGACACTGGAATGGTCTGCCCAGGGCAGTGCTGGAGTCACCATCCCTGGAGGTGTTCAAGCAGTGTGTGGAGCTGGTGCTTAGGGACATGGTTTAGTTGCTGGGTGGAAGGTTGGACTGGATGAG
Source organism: Dryobates pubescens (assembly GCF_014839835.1). Taxonomy (NCBI): domain Eukaryota; kingdom Metazoa; phylum Chordata; class Aves; order Piciformes; family Picidae; genus Dryobates; species Dryobates pubescens. Next base: position 25,981,469 of record NC_071626.1, read on the forward strand.
CTTGGATGTCTTCTGTGATTCTGTGACTATCTGCTCTGACTTATTACAAGGACACTTAAAACTGAATTCCATAAAGGCTCAAAGTATTAAAGTTATGACAGAGTAATACAGGTTCTGGTGTCAGGTGAACCATGCTGGTGGTCCATTCACACACCCAGAATCTGTGGCAAATGAAATTGCAGCACCAGTAGGACTCTTCTCCCTAGAAGCCTATGGTAGCAACCTCAGCATATTTTTGCTCTTGGGCTAAAACTACACAGCTGCTGTAACTGGGCTGATACACTACACCCATCAAGCCATGATAAATTTCCAGTGAGCCTAAGATGAATGCCTGCTGCACTTCAGTGTGCTGATGCCCATCTGTATGCACCCTGGGAGAAGCATTAATCACCAGGAGGTGATCGTGCCCTGCCCTCTGCGTAACTCCAACGAGAGGGCAAGACGTCCTGCCGCAGGCTGCGCTGCCTGCCAGCATCTGCCAGGGCTCACACCCCAACAGTGCAACACCACTGCCACCAGCTCAGGAATCTATGAGCCACCAACGGTGACAGGCTGGAAAGCTATCCTGGGGAAGTACCACAACATGCTTCCCCATCCTCGTACTCTTCCTCACAAGCCTGTTACTTGCTGCTGTCCGAGACAGGATTGCAGAACCACAGAATATTAGAGGTTGGAAGGGACCTCCAGAGATCATCCAGTCCAAACCCCCTGCCAGACCAGCATCACCCAGGGGAGTCTGCACAGCAGTACAGCCAGGTGGGTTTGGAAAGTCTCCAGAGAAGGAGACTCCACAACCTCTCTGGGCAGCCTGCTCCAGGGCTCTGGCACCCTCACACCAAAGAAGTTTCTCCTCATCTTGAACTGAAACCTTCTATGTTCAAGTTTGTACCCGTTGGTCCTTGTCTTAGCACTGTCCCCTCCACTTGACATCCACCCCTCAGATATTTATAGACACTGATCAGATCCCCTCTCAGTCTTCTCCAGACTAAACAGTCCCAGGGCTCTCAGTCTCTCTTCACAGGGGAGATGCTCAAGTCCCCTAAGCATCCTCCTGGCTCTCCATTGGACTCTCTCCAGCAGCTCTGTCTCTCTCGAACTGGGGAGCCCCAAACTGGACACAGTATTGCAGGTGTGGTCTCAGCAGGGCAGAGTAGAGGGGGAGGAGAAAAACCTCTGTAGGTTGTTCTTTGGATACACTTTTCTTGCTGTACCCCAGATATACTGAATGGTCAGACTGCATTAGACTAACAAGAATATTTGCAAACACTTTTTTTTTGGTCCTAATCTCTTCACCAAGGTTTGGGTAGCATTCAGCTATAGTCAATGGACCTTCTCCTTTCAACTTCTGAGTACTTGGAAGTTACAGAACAAATCTTTTGAGATATAGACAGTGTCTGAGCATAAAACAAAGCAGCAGGAGCCCCATTCCTGTCTGGGGAGAATGAAAGAATAGGAAGCTGGTAAACTCCTGCTTATCAGCCAAGTTCCCATACAAGTCTTTCCAGCCCAGTTCACACACACCCACAAGAATACTTCTGGCATCTTCTTGGGTTTCTTACACTTATTTAGCAGGCCTGAAGTGATTGGAAGCTCACAGTTCACGTTTCGGGAACTTACTACAAGCACTGAAGCAAACTGAAGTCAAAAGCACTTTTTTTTCTAGTAAATCCAACAGATAATCACAAAACTTACATTTTTCTGTTCAGAAGACAGAGGTGGCTCCACTAAAAGCAGCCTCTGGTCAGAGCTGTCCTCTTCAAAGGCCGCCTGAGTTGCTGCAGTGTCAGACATGTGTCCTTTCCGGAGCCGCAGACCCGGCTCTGCAGAGCCAGCATTATCGAGTTCCGGTAGCTCATTCATGAGATGCTGGAAGCCTTCTCAATTATTCTCTTTCCTCTTGGTTGGGCTTAGCTGATTGTGTTGGCTCTGAAAGACAAACAGAACTGAAGTTAGAGAGTGTAAGAATTGGCTGGAAGAAGAATGTGCTTAAAAGTTACACATCTACACCAAGTGCTTTTATACACGCTCAAGCTCCCCCAGGACATACACTCTGACACTACAGGACAAGGAATTCTCATCTTGCCACCACTGGAATCACAGAATTGTCAGGGTTAGAAGGCACCTCAAGGATTATCTAGTTCCAACCCTCCTGCCACCTCACACTACAGCAAGTTGCTCAGAGCCACATCCAGCCTGGCCTTCAAAACCTCCAGGCATGAGGCTTCCACCAGCTCCCTGGGCAACCTGTGCCAGGCTCTCACCACCCTCATGGGGAACAACTTCTTCCCAACATCCACTCTGAATCTACCCATTTCTAGTTTTGCTCCATTCCCCCCAGTCCTATCACTCCCTGACACCCTCAAAAGTCCCTCCCCCCAGCTTTCTTGTAGCCCCTTTGAGATAACGGAAGGCCACAAGAAGGTCTCCTCAGAGTCTGCTCTTCTCCAGACTGCAAAACCCCAACTCCCTCAGTCTGTTCTCATAGCAGAGCAGCTCCAGCCCGCTGCTCATCCTCATGGCCCTTCTCTGGACACCTTCCAGCACCTCTAAATCCTTCCTGTAATAGGAACTCCAAAACTCTACACAGTACTCCAGGTAGGATGTCATCAGAGCCGAGTAGAGGGGGAGAATCACCTCCCTGGTCCTGCTGGCTATGCTTCTCTTGCTGCAGCCCAGGATGTGATTGGCTTTCTGGGCTGCAAGTGCACACTGCTGGCTCACTTGCAGCCCAGAAAGCCACATGTAAGTAATTAGACCAGATTTAAACACTTAATTCCATCACAGCAATCAGAAACTGGTAAATCTCCCAGAAAACCATAACCCAGGCTTTCCACTCACAAAAAAGTAACTGTATTTTACACTTATAACACTGCAAAGAAGTTTTGGGGGTAAATTTAACTCAAGATGCTAAAGGTGAAATTTGCAGGAAATCACCTAATGACAGCCTGTTAATCTGAGCCCTCATCCAAGAGTATTGTTGGTTACCTATTTATCTTGTACATGGCTGTGTGGCAGTCACTTCAACAGCCAGTGAAGAGGTACCTGTTCGAGTCTGGTAGCCTTGGAAGGCGCAACAGCCAGAGCATTTTGCAATCAAGAGTGCCAGAAACCATCAGAATGAATTAGCACTCAGCTGAGGCTTCTGAATGGCTTTGAATAAGAATCTATCAGTTCTGCACTAATCACTTGGTGTCATTCCATTACTGAAGTGTCTAAGTAGTCAGATGTGACTAACACATAACATTAAGATAACCCATCTAACAAGTTTTAACTTGCCAGGGTGCATCATTAGATTGAAATTTTAGTGCCCAATAAAAGATGCTGAACTTCATCATAATGTAGGAAGGCAAATTAAAAACACAAAGGTAGAAGATTTATATTGGCAGTCTTGTAACACAATGTCACCTCCAAAACACCAATAAAACAACGCACTCCTTCCCTTCAAGGAGCCATTCATTTACATATCATCACTGCAAGGTAATTCTCAGCCCTGACAAATGTGCTATAGTTAATTTTGCTGCAGCACTTGGTAGTCCTGTATTCACTTGGCTGCCTGGCAATCTGCAGAAGAGCAAGCTGCTAATGAGAAGGTAACAGGCTCTGCAGCACTAAATGATACCTCAGGTGTCTTGAGTTCAGGATGGCACACTGCTTTGATCACCCAGGCAAGGGAAGTTCACAGCATAGCAGCAGAGCAGATGGCATGGCCACCTTTTTCCTAACTCCACTACAGGGTCAGCAACCTCCATCTGAGAAGCAGCATCCAAAATAGCCACAGCTGTTTACTTGGTAAACACAAGAGCTACAGGACTATTAAGACCATGAAAATTAAGGGAAGGTTTAACAGGAAGCCCAAGGAAAAAGCTGAACAAGTGGATTTGAAGACCAGGAAGAAATATTTCAAAAGTCAGAGAACAAGTGAAATGTTGCCCCTGCATGCTGCCACCCTCCCCGGCCCTCCGCCACCCTTCCCGACCACCCCTCAACTTTATTTTGGGGGGGGGGTGGTTTTGGATGGGGTTTTGTTTGGTTGGTTTGGGTGGGGGGGTTTGTTGTTGTTTTGTTGTTTTCTGGGTTTGTTTTGTATTTCAAGCAGTCAATTCACAATTCTACTTTTATGCAAGAAACACAAAGTCATTGTCACACTGCCGCTCAGCAAAACCTAGGGAGGAAAGGCAAAGAAAGCATCCTACAAGAGTTAGTTGGAAATGAAACTTCTAAGCTGCCTTGCAAATTAAGGCACCAAATAAAAAAAGTGATTTCAGTATAGTTCACTACACCAATTTGAAGACAGAGCAGTTGTGGGCCCCTCACTTCAAGGTCAGGCTCTCCTCCCAGGCAATTTGTGACAAGAGAGCATGGCCCAAAGCTGTGCCACAGGAGGTTTAGGTTAGGAAGCATCTCCTGATGGAAAAGGGAATCAGACATTGGAATGGACTGCCCAGGGAGGTGGTGGAGTTGCTGTCCCTGGAGATGTTTAAGGCAAGATTGGATGTGCACTCAGTGCCATGGTCTGGTTGATGTGGTGGTGTTAGGTCATAGGCTGGGCTCGATGATCTCAGAGCTCTATTCCAGACTTGGTAATTCTGTGATTCTAAAACTAAAGTTGCAAGTAAGCAGAGCAGCTGTTTGTAAACAACAGTCAGGCATGCACACAGCCCTACCTGACATTCCACACCATAGCAAACAGGCACTTGAAACAGCCATTGTTTGTTTCATAGACCCTTCAGTTTGCAAACCAGCAAGTTTTACCAGCTGTTCTTTTTACCAACTTTAAGCAACAGAATTACCACAGCATGTCCCTGCATCACCTCCCTGCCATTGCAAGGTTCCCGCTTAAAGAGACACACTAACAACCAGCTCAACAGGCTTCACCACAAGAGAATTGCAAATTCTTATACAAGAATGCCAAGAGACTTCTAAAATCAGGCCCCCCAAGATGTACTTCAGCAGCACGAGCTGCCAAGCGATCACAGAGGTTAAAAAGGAAAGGTCTGCTTGGCTTCCAGCGAGCAAGATTTGCATTCAGCAGCAGAGCTGAACTTCAGAGCTCTGCAGAAATAGACCTTGTTGCTGTTTCTGGAAATCACAGAGGGATTGCTCAATGAAACAAGGTGTTACCATGTTGTCCTCCTTCATGCAGGATCCTTTTCATGCTAAATATGCTTGTCTTTACTAAGCATGTAAAGGTAAGGGAGCCCAAAGACAGTACAAAAACTACTGCTTTTCAGTGCTCAAAGCCAAAAACCTGTGCCTGAATGCAACGTGGAGCTGCAGCAGAAGGTGCTAATAGCCAGAACTATTTGTTCACAAGCTAAAGAAAGCAAGCTGATACAAACAGCAAAGGCACAGATGGTCTTTAATTCGCATGGCAAGGTTTCTATGACTCCACAGTTCAGTGAAGGATTTGAACAATTACAATCAACCTTCTCCTCAGAAAGCACAAAGTATGGTCAGCAGCATCTAGCCAGAAAACCACGGCTGAAACCTTGTGCAGAGACTTACTGGCCCGTTCTCTCTCTAAGACCAGACAGTTCATTAAAGCATGAACTAGAAAATGCAAAGCTGCTGAACACCTGAGCTCTTGCAAGAGACTCTTCTTTTTAATGCTTCAGTGAGATTAAAACTGTTAACTTTTTTCTGCAGCATGCAACAAAAGGAAAGCTTTCATTAAAATTTGCTCTCATTAAAATTCACTTCCATTTAAAGCAGAAGTTGCCACATAACTTCAAATCTATCTAATGACTACACACATAAGCACAGTAGCAGCATCTGTATCAATCAACTGAGTTACTGCTGTGTTTCAAATCAGCTGAGAAAAGCACCGACAGAGTTTGGTTTGTTGGTCGGTGGCTTTTTGTGTTTTGTTTTTGCTGGGTTTTTTGCTTTGTGGTGGTGGGTCGTGAGGGGTTTGGTTTTATTGTGTTTGGGGCTTTTGAGGGAGAGTTGGTTTGGGGTTTTTTTCTTTGTTTCTAATATAGAAAACTTCCAAAGACTAAGTCTGCTTTTGGAAGTACTTGGCAGTTTAATACTACTGTACTCCTAAACAGAGCCTATAAACACAAAATGCAGCTGACTTAATATGCTGCTGCCACCACACAACCTATGATGGGCTAAGTGATGACCACTCCCATTTGCTCACTCCATACAGTTCAGAAGTCAAGCCCACCCCAAGAAGAAGCCGGGCCAGTTCCAGGCAGCAGACAGACACTCGTGGTCTTTCTGAAGAGAATCAGCTGGTTGCATGGTTTAGTTGATTAGGTGGTGTTGGATGATAGGTTGGACACGATGATCTTGAAGGTCTCTTCCAAGCTGGTCTATTCTGTTCTATTCTAATACCGTTTCAGCAGGTCACTGCAGTCATACAGTAGATAAGAGGCTCTGCACAGGGTACCTCTAATACAGCTGGGTATCCTTTAGAGTAACCTGGGCATGCTTTGGCATCCAGCTACTGTGCTGAATGCTACTGCTCCCCACTGTCAAATGGGGCAGAGCAAGAGAAGTGCTAGCAACTAGAATGTAACTTTTCATGTTGACAGAATTAGCTGATATGCTGCTTAAGCAAAAATGAATCCTAAATAAAAGCTTCACTCTTGATATACACAAGGCATACCTGCTTTCTGCCCTAAACTTCATGAGCCACCAGTGTGCCCAGGTGGCATCTGTGGTGGTTTGAAAGGAAAGGCTCTGCTTTCCCTCCCCCACTGAGAAAGAAACCACGGCTAAACCCAGTCGGAGAAATGAGATTATATTTCACAAGGAAACAGATTCTATGTAACACAACAAATACAGGTATTTTACAATATATACAGGAATATACAGCAAATGAACTCAACCAGAAACCAGACCCCCCACAGAGGGGGCTTCCCCCTGTGCCCCCTTCACCCCCCTACCTCCCTTCCCCCCCCAAAAGAGGTAGAAAAGAGATGTGGACGGTTAACAGGGCAGGAAAGGAAGAAAGGCCTTGCACAGGGAGTTAGTATCTTATCTTAGTTGGCCAGAATCTCAGAAGCAGATCCAGCCGAGAGGGACAGCAAAGGAAGGAAGACTGAGAGAAAGTTCCCAACTCCCCTGGGTCCAATCTCTCCTCCCACAATCCTACCAATGAAATTCGTTTAGAATACCAAAATATTTTACAAACATTTAGCCAGTGTGCCCCTTCCTTAAAGGCACAGCGTCAAACGGCCACACATCCTAGCCTGCATCAGAAACAGTGTGGCCAGCAAGAGCAGGGAAGTCATTGTGCCCTGTACTCAGCACTGGTTACGCCACACCTTGAGTTCTGTGTCCAGTTCTGGGCTCCTCAATTTAAGGACATTAAGAGACCTGAACATGTCCATGGGGAGGGGACTGCAGCACAGCCCTGTGAGGAGAGGCTGAGGGAGCTGGGGTTGTTCAGCCTGGAGAAGAGGAGGCTCAGGGGAGACCTTCTTGCTATCCGCAACTACCTGAAGGGAGGTTGCAGCCAGGTGGGGGTTGGTCTCTTCTCCCAGGCAACCAGCACCAGAACAAGAGAACACAGTCTTAAGCTGTGCAGGGGAAGTTCTTCCCAGAAAGAGTAATTGGCCATTGGAATGTGCTGCCCAGGGAGGTGGTGGAGTCACCAACCCTGTAAGTGTTCAAAAAAGGATGGGACGTGGCACTTGGGGCGATGGTTTAGTTGTCAGGAGGTGTTAGGCTGATTCTGTGTACAGTATCACAGTAGTCAACATTACAACATATTTAGTACATGGCTTCATTCCTCAAGATAAGAAGGAAAGAGTAGTTGACAAAGTCTTCTTTCTCTGCCTACGTGGCCCCCCTGTCCATTTATTGGGGAACTCATGGCAGGCATAGTCTGGGTAAGGGAAAGAGGAAGCCAGACTTGCAGCAAGTGCCATGTCACATCAGTTAAGACTGCTGTTGAATGTCACCCATGTATGTGGCCTAGCTAACCCATGTTATTAACTATATGGGGCACCCAGTCTTTTGCTGCCTTTTATCATTAAGCACATCACAGAACCACAGAACATTAGAGGTTAGAAGGGACCACCAGAGATCAAGTCCAACCCCTGTGCTAAAGCAGGATCACATCCAGGTGAGTTTTGAATGTGTCCAGAGGAGACTCCACAACCTCTCTGGGCAGCCTGCTCCAGGGCTCTGGCACCCTCACACCAAAGAAGTTTCTCCTCATGTGAGCTGAAACCTTCTATGTTCAAGTTTATATCCATTGGTCCTTATTACTGTGCACCACCAAAAAGACCTTGGCCTCCTCCACTTGACACCCAGCCCTCAGATATTGATAGGCATTGATCAGATCCCTCCCAGCCTTCTCTTCTCCAGACCAAACAGCCCCAGGGCTCTCAGTCTCTCTTCACAGGGGAGATGCTCAAGTCCCCTAAGCATCCTCATGGCTCTCTGCTGGATGCTCTCCAGCAGGTCTCTGTCTCTCTTCACAGTATCACTAAGGTTGGAAGAGACCTCGAGGATCACCGGGTCCAACCTGTCACCACAGACCTCATGACTAGACCATGGCACCAAGTGCCACATCCAATCCCCTCTTGAACACCTCCAGGGACGGTGACTCCACCACCTCCCTGGGCAGCACATTCCAATGGTGAATGACTCTCTCAGTGAAGAACTTTCTCCCTACCTCAAGCCTAAACTTCCCCTGGCACAGCTTGAGACTGTGTCCTCTTGTTCTGGTGCTAGATGCTAGAGAAAAGAGACCAACCCCTTCCTGGCTACAACCACCTTTCAGGTAGTTGTAGAGAGCAATGAGGTCACCCCTGAGCCTCCTCTTCTCCAGGCTAAACAACCCCAGCTCCCTCAGCCTCTCCTCACAGGGCTGTGCTCAAGGCCTCTCACCAGCCTCCTTGCCCTTCTCTGGACACATTCATGTTCTTGAACTGAGGAGGCCAAAATTGGACGCAGTATTGCAGGTGTGGTCTCAGTAGGGCAGAGTAAGTCATTTAAGGCTTCAGGGCAAAACCTCCCAGGGAGGGTTTTCGATTTCCCCCCCTTCCCTTTCCCTCCTCCCCCACAGGGGAAAGAAAAAGGGTAGACAAAACAACTTACATGGCCTTGGAAGATCAAAAGATGCTTTTTAATGAGAAATAGCAGGTATTAAGGAAGAAAGAAATGTATAGGGAAAATAAGGGAGGATAGATACACAGCTACACATACAACCCAATCATGGATGACCACGGATTGCCCCAGATGAGGAGGTAGGCCTGGCCGTGGGGGCGGCAGGCCTGACCGCTCCTGAGGCCGAGGCTGGGAGCGAGAGAGCCAGAGCGGAACTCCGCCTGCCTCCACCCCCCCTTAAACAGAGGCAGGAGAGGGGGGAGATAAACCCAATCTGCTACCTCCCACCTGGGGTCCGGTGACCCCCTTCGGGGACAGGTGACTCCCACCTGCCCACCCTTAACCCACAACAGCACAGAGCAAGGCAGAAGAGCGTTTTAAATCGATCTGGGAATTGCCCCGGCCACAGCCTGAGAGCTACCGAACCAAGAGTACTGAGAGATTTAAGAGTGGAACTTGTGTGACTCGAAAAAGAGGAACTTTATCCTTTTTAAGCAATCTTTCAGTGATTAAGCCTTTTTTTCAACTAAGGAGGCAAGCACCTACAGTGACATTCTGAATAGTCTCTAAAACCACAGTTAAAAAAATACCCCACAAACCGACAAAACCCACCAAACCACACCCAAGCCACCCAAATGAGGGTATGTGTGAACAAAGGAAGGGGGGAAACCAGAGAGAACCTTGTTTGCTCAGTGTACCCTGCAGGAAAAGTATGAATCAGGCTGTAAAAATTCTTTGGAGGTCAACTTTAACAATGAGGAAGCAATCCAGCAGCTCTTCTCTTCGATGCAATTTCCCCAGATAAAGAGGCATCTACAAAACAAAGATTAGACCCCCGCAGAGGGTCAGTGGCCAAAAAGCTGTCTTTGTAACTTGTAAAGTGTCACTGGACGCTTCAGCCTAAGCTATTTCACAGCAGGCTGCAGGGACAAACAATCAAGCACATTCTGATGCATTTGGATCCAAAGAAAGGGAAGGAGCCAGCAGCAGCCTTCAGTAAGGAAACGCTTCCATTTCAGAGGATCCCATTACATTGTTACAACATTTGTCCAATTTGTACCGCAAATTGGACCCCAGTTTGGTAACTGGGCTGAGCTTCGTGTCAGAGGTGGGCCCACCCCCAGGGCACATTGTCTGCTTGTGACGGACTGGGTAACCGCTGGAAATTACTTTTACTCTTCCATAAACCCAAACCAGGAGATTTGTCACCAGCGCAGTACAAAATGAGGACCAGAGGTTTAGAGCTCCTTTCACATCACATTCCACGAAACCCCACAGCCCAGACCTGGAAAACTTGCTTCTGGTTAAATTTTCACTAACTGGCTCCGTTTCTCTGAGTGAGAAACACTCCACCTTCCTGCCCGTTGATGAGTTTATTTCTATGGCATGTTACTAATTCACACCAACTTCACGGTTGCCAACAACAAAAAGATGCAGTTGGTTCCTGTTAGTAACACTTTGTATCACAGACTGTCCAAAAGTGAAAGACTGAAATTAGACATTACTTTCCTCTCCAGTGAAAAATTCAAATACAGAATTTTAACTACTGCCTCAAGGATATTCAACTCACAGAACTGTTGGACAAAGATTAAGAAAGCAAAGTCAGAGAATCACAGAATTGTCAGGGTTGGAAGGGACCTCAGGGATCAGCCAGTTCCAACCTCCCCCCATGGACACCTCACACTAGATGAGGTTGCTCAGAGCCACATCCAACCTGGCCTCCCTGGGCAACCTGTGCCAGTCTCTCACCACCCTCATGGGGAAGAACTTCTTCCTAACACCCAACCTGAATCTACCCATTTCTAGTTTTGTTCCATTCCCCCCAGTCCTATCACTCCCTGACACCCTCAAAAGTCCCTCCCCAGCTTTCTTGAAGCCCCCTTCAGATACTGGAAGGCTGCAAGAAGGACTGCTCGGAGTCTTCTCCTCTCCAGACTGAACAATCCCAACTCCCTCAGGCTGTCTCCATAGCAGAGCAGCTCCAGTCCTCTGCTCATCCTCATGGCCCTTCTCTGGACAGCTTCCAGCACCTCCAGATCTTTCCTGTAACAGAGGCTCCAGAACTGGACACAGTGCTCCAGCTGTGGTCTCTCCAAGTGGAGTGGAGGGGAAGAGTCACCTCCCTGTCCCTGCTGGCCACACTTCTCTTGATGCAGCCCAGGCTCTGCTTGGCTTTCTGGGCTGCAAGTGCTCACTGCTGGCTCCTGTTGAGCTTCTCCTCCACCAGCACCCCCAGGTCCTTTTCTTCAGGGCTGCTCTCCAGCCAGTCCCTGCCCAGCCTGTATCAGTGCCTGGGATTGCCCCGACCCAGATGCAGGACCTTGCACTTGGTCTTGTTAAACCTCATGAGGTCGGCTCGGGCCAAGTCTTTGGAGCAGACACTAAAATCCAGAGCTAGACTACCAAACTGAAGCTACATTCACTTAACCCTGCTACACAGAGAACCTTTGCCCCACAATGTACACAGCACCAAGATCAACAACAGCAAGTTGTGGTCTCAGGGGAGACTGCTGCGCCAGGGGAAGTTTAGGCTGGAGGTGAGGAGAAAGTTCTTCACTGAGAGAGTCGTTCCCCGTTGGAACGTGCTGCCCAGGGAGGTGGTGGAGTCACCATCCCTGGAGGTTCAAGAGGGGATTGGATGTGGCACTTGGTGCCATGGTTTAGTCACGGGGTCTGTGGTGACAGGTTGGACTTGATGATCTTTGAGGTCTCTTCCAACCTTGGTGATTCTGTGTGAATTCAGAAAGCAAACATTCCCATATCCTGGCAGGTATCTTCCTCTCCTCTTAAGAAGGATAATCTCTAGAAACTGAGCTGAGATCTTTTACAATTCAGAAAAATGTTTCTGAGCCTGGAGCAAGTGTACAAACACATTCCCACCTGGCTTTTGAAACAAAGAGGAGTACACACACTTCAGGCTGCAAACTTCATGCAGGAAAGCATTTGATGCAGTTGCCTTCAGTGTTTCTTACTAGGATTGCTTCAGTGCTTGCTCAGATGTCTCTACTCATATGCCATCACTATGCAAATTTAAGGGTTGGCTGGTGCCAAGTGGGGCCATGGGTGGGCATCAAACAGCCCCACTTCTCACGGCTGCACCCCTCAGAGGCACTCTAATGTTTGTCACAATCCATTCCAGGTGGTACTGTGGAAAAAAGTTATCCCAGGGGGAGAAAGAGATGTAATTGTTAATGAACCAGCAAACTGAACTGGCTCAATGCACTGTCCAAGAAGTGGCATGGACAACACTAATTTATGTATTCTATATGCAGTCTTCTCCTAATCTGTTAAGGACTGACAGTTATATGACAATTAAAGGGTTGGTCCAACATAGGACAGCCATAATTACAACCTGTTGACCAGCTGCAGACCACACCTGTCACAGCAAACCACAAACCTCACCAAGATTACTGATTGTAACACAGCAGTCAGGATCTCAGAAGCTCAGTTGCAAAAGGCTGATCAGGCTCTTCCCAGTTCTTGCTGATGATCTTGGATAAGCTTTATTCATGAAGTTGTTCTCTTACTCTGGTTTATTTTGTGGTTCACAGGTTTGGTGAGTGCATTTTGTGTATTTGCCAAAAATAAGAACAAAGAAAATGTGCTCCCTTCCTTAGGCTCAGCAATGGCATTTCTTTGGTTGGAAATCACAGAACTGTCAGGGTTGGAAGGGACCTCAAGGATCAGCCAGTTCCAAACCCCCTGCCATGGCCAGGGACACCTCACACTACAGCAGGTTGCTCACAGCCACATCCAGCCTGGCCTTAAGAACCTCCAGGGATGAGGCTTTCACCACCTCCCTGGGCAACCTGTGCCAGTGTCTTACCACCCTCATGGGGAACAACTTCTTCCTAACATCCAATCTCAATCTCCCCTCTTCTAGCTTGAGTCCATGCTCCCTAGTCCTATCACTACCTGACAGAGTAAGTCCCTCCCCAGCTTTCTTGAAGCCCCTTTGAGATACTGGAAGGCCACAATTAGGTCTCCCTGGAGCCTTCTCTTCTCCAGACTGAACAACCCCAACTCTCTCAGCCTGTCCTCACAGGAGAGGGGCTCCACATGGCACACATTCTCCTCCTGAAAAACCACGTTGTTTTGCCGCAAGTTAAGACAACTCAACACTTTGTTACTGCTGTGAGGCAAAGGTGTCACAAGAACAGTGGAGGAATAACCAACATCCATGCTCAGAGCATGGAATCAGTCCAAGAGCAAAGAACTGCTACAGCATCTTTCTCAAATGCTTTCTTAACTACCAAAACTCAAGCAAAAAAGACCAACCTGCTGTTAGATGCAGTCTGGTTACTTATGTCCCTCAGACTGGGTCAAATAGCTGAAGTTCTAGAAAAGACCAGGTAAAGCTGTTCATTAACTAGTATCTTAACTTCCTTAATGCAATAGCTAGAGAACAATGGTTTTTATAAAGCCAATCACTGTTGAGGATGAAGCAGTAAGCTGGAGTGAACTTTGCTTCCTCAATCACTTAGTACCACGGTAACATTGTGTGAAGTTGCCTCCAATTCTGATGCAACACCAAGCACAGTGATACCAAAACACATCGCTGATGGAACTCGAAAGTACAAATGTTAATCTTTGACTTTCCACTGTCCTGTAACTACAGAGATCTACCAAGTCTACTTACAGTACTTCGAGGTTACTACTTCAATTCTAAGCAGCAAAATTACCAGCCATATACATGCAAACCCTTTACGATGGCATGCAGCTTAAACTCAAGAAATCTACAAGACCTAGACAAAGACACTCACACAAAAAGTCATCTTGCTGCTGTTTGGTTTACCATCTTGGCACAACACTTGTTTTGCTGGTAGGTGTGTTCCCTGCAGAGGTTTTAGCTAGGCCTGCAAACTAAATCAGCACAGCTGTGTTAGCATAAAATTAACTCTGAAACAGTTTAAGACCCTAAATGTGCTCCAAGTTTATTTTCCAGTAACCAGGAAGCATCTTGGGAATACACACATTAGATGTTTTGCATGATTTAGTATCACTTACTGATGCATTCAGATAACCATATAGGCAGGGGGTGAGTGGGTGGTGGTGTGGGATTCATTTCTCCTCCAACTCCAAACACACTCCCCAGTCACAGTGGAATTGGTTAAATGATAGAAATAATAATGCACTTCTATATGCTTTCACTGAAAAATATACTGTCCCTTCTTTGAAGTATGTGGTTGTGATCCACTCTTTGATAACAGAGCTACACTGCTTGTTTAGTACAACAAGGACTGGCTGCAACGTTGGATGAATGACATCAGCATCATTAAAGGAACATAAAGTTCAAATTGCTATGTCAAACTATTTACAGCAGATGACTCACAAACAAAAGATAGAGACAACAGGAGATTAAGTACAAAAATTCCTCAAGGGAGATAGACATAGTTATAAAAATACCTCACTGGAAAGCAGAAATAAAACTCTAATTTCATGTAAGGAGAAGTTTGAGTTCGACACTCAGGTTACCTTCATCACAGAATGCAGCATTTACAGTAACTATAAAACTCAAAAACAAGCAGAAGGCTTCTGTGAAGCACTTACACAAGGTAATGATGGCTGCATCTCACAATGAAGCACTACTGCTTACCCTCAGGCCTACAAGGCAGGAGAAAACAGAAAGAAAAAATGCCTCCCTGGTTCTCTACTTGCTCATGCTCAGAAGGCCGAGTCCTAAGAGGGTTTGTAACATCCTTCCTGGATTTGCAAGTGCTGGACAGTGATTTGCAGACATCAAACCATGGGGAAATCATAACCATGCAGCCCTCATATACAGCACTCCCAAGGCTAGCAGCAGACCATAAGCTCTGTCACTAAGCTGCAAGGCCTCCAGACTGAGGCTTGTCAGGCTTGCTCCATCTTAACCTTTCCTGACCCATCTTTTGCTCAGTTCAGCTGCAACAGTAGCTTCCCTAATGGATTTGATATCTATAGCTAATTTATTTCACTTTTCTTTACCATGGTGTGATACTGCCCCCAGTTATCCTCCATAGAAAGGGGTATTTACAACACCAGCCTAGTATGACAACAGAACCCCACAGAAGTTGGGGCAGGATGTGGTACAGAGAAGTGCAGGCATGGGAAAAGATACAGGACACAGGCTTGCCTCAAGAGACCTCATGGCCATAAATAACTCACTAATGGTCACTTAAAATATATGTAAGATGTGGAGATGGATAAATTTGGCTTTATCCATACATATATACATGAAGTATGTACATAGTGAATTCAGACATAAACAGGAGCTGAAGACCAATGAAGAAAGAAACAAAGTGGAAAAGAATGTTAACGAACGTACAAAGCACCCTACAGGGATTCTAGGAGGAGGAAGAAGACATAGACAACATCACATTCGTCCCCAGAAACAACCCCCAAGGCTGACAACCCAACATTATCCTCTCCAGAAGTCCAAAGCTGCTGATTTAAAGACCCAGAGCAGCAACAGAAGCCCAAAAGTAACTGCAGAAAGGGCCAAACCCCAGAAGTCCACACATTACAATTTTAGCTGCCTGTGGTGACATTTTCCCCCACACCATACTCTTCTGGATTTTAAGTATTAAACCTAGACTAATGATTCTTGAGTCAGGCTGCTAAGCTTTCCATTACACTAACAACAAATTCTTGGTTTGACTTCCACACACATGATTTTTATATACACAAAGGGGTAGCTCCTCTTTGCCATAAACAAGAATGAAACACAAAGGAGGGAATCCTCCATTTTGCAACCCTGAAGATCAGAGCTAGTCTTTAAAGTGTTAGAGGGAAATTACAACATAACACCAAAGGCCTGGGCAAACCAACCAAACAGGCCACCTGAACTTGTAAGGCATTCTTTTCCCAGAGGTGCTGGGGCAACCTGGTCAAGGTTGGTTTGTATCAAAGGGCCTTTCATAGGTCTAATACGCACTCCTACAGCACCTGAACACAAAACTCAGTGAGCTGAGCAGGCAGTGTCTGCACTTTCTGACTGCAGAAAGAACTCCTAGGCATCATGGAAGGCTCTTGGTTTCTTTAAGAAATACTAAGAACAGGAAGGAAACATGTTCAAGTTGATAAGCATTCACACTCTCAAGAGTAGGAAGGGTAGGAATTTGGGTTGATTTCCTGGACAAGGGCCTAGACAGTAGGCACAGGAGGAGGAAAAGAACTGGGTCAGCAAACTACTGAATTTGGCCTAGTTCTCAAATACTCACTGGAGGTACTCTTATTCTAGCCTAAACTGCATCTGTAAGGGGTCTTAATACATGGAGAACTATTCAGGCAAACTATTCTGGAACAAAAAGGTCTTCTGCTGACAGAACATCTACTGTCAATGGGGGATCTCATTCTAACAGAATTTTGTTCTCTTTCTGTAAGAGAATAGAAGAAAAAAAAGCTAGCTAGGATAAATTTGATGCAAGGAATAACTACCCTGTCTGTGACCAAGAAGCAACACAGCTCTTCAGCTCCACCTGATGTACACAGACAGCTACCACCCATACTGAGTAAAAGCAGGCCAAGCTTCTCAGTTGAGACCGAGAGCTACAGGAAGGTATCAACCGCTGATCTGTATGCTAAAGATGTACTTGGAAACCTAGTCCATAACTCTGTACAGGGGCTCAGATGTAAACACAGCATAAACACCACCTCTACCACTTCTAAAACCCTGACCTTCCTCAGCACTTCTATCTGCCTGGCTCCCTCCTCCTTTTCTTCTACTCTGTATTTACTGTGCACTGGAGGTACTTTGGTCTATCTAAGGCACTTGAAAGTTATGTCCACCTTTCAGTGCCATCAGCACAGTCATTGCTGAAGTAAAAATCTCAGAATCCCAGCATGGTGGAATTGGAAGGGACTGCTGGAGATCATCTAGTCAGGTACTAGATGGGTACTCCTTTGTAGGAGGCAGCTAGCAGGGCGCTTCTGAGAAACCCTGGGGTTTTGCAGGGGAGCACCAGTGGTTTTAGGGTATTTCCAAAGCTGCATGTTCTCCTCTCAGGCCAGTTTCATACAAGTCTGGATGTGGTTTAATGGCCATGGTGGTGTTAGGTGGACACCTGGACCCAATGACCATAGAGGTCTTTGCCAACCAAAAGAATTCTATGAAAATCCCCAGGTATACCATTATGAAAACCATGAAGGGCTCTTCCAGAACTGGCAGCACTGACAGCATAGTTAGATACATCCTTTCAGGAAACATAAAAAATAGATACTGACAGATTTGAAAGTTCTAAGAGAAGTCAATAATCACTGTTGTCAAGTAAGTATGTTAGAAGAGACCAGAAGCAAAATATTGGAGGATAACTGACCTGCCCAGAGAGCCAGGCAAACCCTGACTTAGACAAGCAGGCAATTGTAGCCAAGGAAAAAAGAACACGAAGTAACACAAGCCTTGCATTTATGAAATACAAAAGCTGTTTTAAATCACATTCCAAAGCTTTACATCACATTTGACATGTTTACTAAATTGAGAAACGATTTGCTGTGCAATAGCAAGGAAGGTTTTATTTAAAACCACAGCTGACCACTCCAAATTGCAGTAAGATTTCACCACAGCGTAAAGGTTTTCCAACCTTCACGTCGACAACAGCACCATCAACCAGAACAACAAGTTAAAATACCAAGCACTGCCTGTCAGCCAAAGTAAGGTCAGAGAGTTAGCAGATGGTGACCTCAAAAAACCAAAATTGTCCTCCATGTGGCAAACAGGTGAACCTTGGAAGTCATTGCTGCAGGATGAGCATTCACAGGGAAACTGGAAAAGCATAAATCCATCCGAAAGCGTTAAGCACATGAAACCCTGTCTAGCTCTAAGAGCCCCTAAATACCAATGCATGTCTATCATATATTGCTCACATATTCATGCTTAGAAGCTATTTTCTTCCTCAGGGGATGGGCATCTGTTACAGTTTGAAGGGGGAGCTTTAGCCTGGTTCCTGACTGCAACGACTGGAAATAAATTACGCTTGGATGTAAAAGACAAATAATGCTAGGGTCTATAGAATTCGTTGGCTTGCTAATGGGATATAGAGCAGAGGCATAAACAGTTCTCTCTTGTCTTCTTCTGTCACTTCTTGTGGTAGTTTTAGGCTATGCCTTTAAAATTTTTTCACAGATCTTGAGCAGAAAAGCAGCAAAATGTAAATAAATCACCACAGAGTGTAAAAAGGAAAATAAAGACAGTTGTAACCAATCCCACTGGAACGATATCTACCACAAGTTGGTCGTACCAAAACAATTCTCACTTCTTTGCTCGGGAGAAATACTAACTTGCTCCTGCTTGACCTTGGCTGCATTGTTTTGGTTAAGTCTAACAGCAAGTTTCTCTGCTCCTTTCTCCCTTTTGTACAGGGGGGTCTGGGTGGGCAGAAAAGGAGAAGCTAGTAGCTTCCCCTGGTCTTTGCCCAGGGAGGTCCTTGTGCTGTTTATCAATTACAAATGCCTGTAAATATTGTAACTCCTGGATATTTTGTGCATGCTCATTGCATTCCAATGTAGACTGTAGTTTTGCTTGTAAATACAACTTCATTTGCTTCCACCTGAGCTGGTCTGACACAGTTAATGCTGGGGGGGGAAATTCCAACCCACCACACTTCTGCTTGCAGCTTTCTCTTGCCAGGGTATCTCAGTTTTGAGTACTGTGTGAGGTAACAGGAAGGAGGGAGGGAGTGGGGGAGGAAGTGAATGGTTCCTCTGGATCCATCCAGGGGGGTTCTGAGGAGCTTCTGTGTTGTTTATAAATTGTATGTATATAATATTGTACATCTGTTGTATATTTTGTACATATTCATTGCATTTCATATTTCTAGACTGTAGTTTGCTTGTCAAGAGAGCTTCATTTGCTTCCATCCCAAACTGAGCTGGGCTGGCAATTGAATTTTGGGGGGCAGTTTTCTCCAGATTAGTTCGGGGGCAATTTCAACCCACCCCAGCATCCTTGCTAAAATCAAGGAGCCTAATGCATAAACCTAAAAGAGGGAAGAAATCAAATGACTAAGATACAAAATAACTTGAAAAAAAACACAGAAGAAAGGATGGGGGTTGAAATAAAATTTCCCAAGGACACCAGGCAAAGCACCCCAAAGGCATTCAGGAAGCCAGTAAGCACCACCCTGAGATGCTCTGGCCAGTGAGGAAGAGGACAAGAGAACAGAAATACTCCAGAGCTGCCAGAATCTCATTTGCCAAGTTTCTTCCTTCTGCCCTGAATGGCCAGCTCCACCCGGCCCAGCAGGTGGTCCTGCGACTTGGCCAGACTTCAGACGCAAGGGGTAAAAATAGAAAGGTTAAGGACATTGCACAATCAAAGCCTCAGTAAGAGGTTCTGCAAGCTGGCACATTTGGCAAACACACATAAGGATTTCACCTCGCAGCAGGACACACCAAGCGAGCTGCACCATGAACACATCCTCGGCACAACTCTCACACTACTCACCGACTGATTGCCAGTGAAACAGAACCTGCTGAGCACAAACCAGTTCAAAGCTTCTTGGTCTCTCCACTTGAGGTAAAAGTCTTCTCATTTTGTGCACGGGTGGGACACAAGAACAGGAAAACTGAGCAAGCAGAGCAGAAAAATGTAAAGATGTTTCTGTAGCATGGCTTGGAAGCAGACTGCATAGATAGCATGCAGCCTACTCGGGTTGTACACAAGAGGGTGGTCAGAGAGTCTCAAAGGAAAGACGCTTAAGTAGCAGCTCCACAATGTAGGTAGGAGCCTGAGTTGGAGGATTTCTAGTTTGACTTAGTCTGGTTTATGTGATAGCTATTCTGGAATTCCAAGTTCCAATGGAATGACTCAGCTTCTTCTGGAGACTCAAGGCAATCAGGATACTCAGTGTGCCCCAGTTTGGCTTCTTACATACAGATGAGATCCAATCTGTTAACTCCTGACTGCGTTTGCCTCGTTCCCTGAATAACGCTTCAAGAGTCGCACAGCAATTTCATGTCATTGATTTCCATTGCCAAATTCAGAAGAGTAAATGTGAAAGCTCAAGGAAAACCTTGTTAAAAAGACAATAAACAAAAGCCCAAATGAAACAAGCAAAAAAAAAAAAAGACCAAACAAAGCAACCAAACCAGCAACAGAACAAACCAACCACACATACACAAGAAGCCCACGGAAATAATTCCAAATGAAAAGAGCAACCCTGATAAATATCTCATGCACTGCTACATGTTCCCTGCTGAACTGGAAAAGAAAGATGAGTTCAAGTCCTGTTTCTGACTGGTTTATACTCTCATGTCTAGCACTCAGCTCAACTATCAACTCCAGTGCGATAGCCAACCTTACCACGTTACGTGTCACTTCCCTCCAGAAACGCATTTCTTGTAAGCTTTGTTCCTGAGAAATCACAGAAACAGTCAGGTTGGAAAAGACCCTCAGGATCACCAAGTCCAACCCAGAACCCTACCCTACAAGGGGCACCCCTAAACCACAGCCCCAAGCACCATAGCCAAACCACCTTGAAAAACATCCAGGCTTGGGGACTCTACCACCTCCCTGGGCAGCACATTCCAAGGCCTGACCACTCTTGCCTTGCTGGGAACAATGTCCAGTCTAAACTTACCCAATTGCAGTTTGAGGCTGTTCCCTCTTGTTCTATCCCTATTTACCTGTGAGAAGAGACCAGCACCAACCTCCCTACAATGTTCTTTCAGGTAGTTGTAGACAGCAATGAAGTCTCTCCTCAGCCTCCTTCTCCAGACTACCCATCCCCAGCTCCTTCAGTTGCTCTTCGTAAGATTTATTCTCCAGGCCCTTCACCAGTTCCTTGCCCTCCTCTGCACTGGCTCCAGCACCTCCACATTGAGGGGTATTAAGGCACCCAAACCTGGACACAATACTCAAGGCGTGGCCTCACCAGAGCTGAGTACAATGAAACAAACAGATCTTTTCTCTTCCTTGTGCAGTAACACACAGCCCCTATTTTCACCACTAAAATACATTTCCCAAAGACATCCAAGTATTCTTCAACCCTAATTTGTTACTGCTCTGATAAATAGCTGTGCTACCTATGAAGAAGTACAGATCAGTTTATTTCACCTCAAGCTTGTCACTGGTTCTTCATGAGAAGTTCAAGATTACTACAAGAAGGATCTGAAAACAATATGAAGGATGTTCCTCCAAGGTATCTTAAAACTTGGTAATAAGTTTATGCAGATGGAAACAAAATAATCCCTAGAGTATGGGCGCCATGCAGCAGCTATTAAACATACAGTGCATGACAAAACGCACAGATCTCATCTAAATTAGAATCTTTTCACTTTTGTAGGCTCACTCACCAAGAAAACAACTTTGACTTAAGTAAAACTCCACACAGTTACAGCTAAATTGCATAAAGATGAACCAGCACAAAACCAAAGAAAGCAGGGAGCTTTTTCATCATCTCAGGTACATCATTTGCCACAAAATGCACAGCGTTAGTGCCAGATACCGTATTTCATTCAAACTCTCTGCCAAACAAATTTCTGCCTCAGTACTTGTTAGAACTGATTTACTACTGTCAAACCCATTAATCCACATGTTGAGCAGCCTCAGGTCACTTCAAGTTAGTCAGAAAGGCCTTTCCTCAAGCCATATACAATGTTGCTTTTGGCCCACATGGGAGTTTGGAATCAGAAAGCTTGAAAGAGATCCTCTAGGACATAAATATTACAGCCTGAAAACAGCAAGGAACACAGAAGATTTTTCCCTGCAAGTCTTTCTCATTTTCCCTGCTTCACTTCATGGCATGTTGTTAAAGAGCCAAAAAATTTCACAAAATGAAGGCTGAGCTTATCTTAGGATCTCGTGTCGCTGGAGCTGAAGTACACAGCACTCACACCAGCTTCAAACTGACATTCCTTGCACTCCAGCAGAGGAGGGAAACATTGTAAGTTACACAACCTACTTCACCTGTACAGCAGGTAGTACACAAGGCAGAAAAGCTGGCTCAGAGCTTAACAGGTATTGCATTATGTACAGTAATTGCTGGAAATATTTCTATACAAAGTCTTACACCCAATAGGTTACAGTCTTCCAGTTGGAAGTCTTCCTTATTCAGTATTTTCCACTACTTTTCACCAACAGACCACTTGCCTCCTAATGTAATTCTCTAGACATCTCAGATGATCCAAGATGTCCAGCATAATCAAATCAAAAGTTCCAAGACAAACACAACTGGATAATCACCAAAGGGAAGCAGTCTCAGCACACACATCCTGTTTGCTTGCTTGGTGACTGGATCACCAGCAGCTGTTACCTGTCACATCCCCAATGAAAGCAGCAGTAATGCACACATTCTACACCTTTCCTTTTTATGTCTGCCTAGTAATTACTTTTAAGTGCCAGTAATTCTCAATTACTCCATCATCAGTGTGACTAAATGTCATCCAACTGCAGTAATTATGTAACCATGCTTTGGTGAACCCCAAACACCATCATTGTTACCTATGACTTTGAATGTTGTAACACATAATATCCTTATGAACTGTTCACTTATTACAAAGACAATACTTTAATTGTCACCCAGACCAGGAGTCCCTTCAGCTTGAAATGAGAAAGTGTTCAACTATTCTGTTACCTCAGAACAGGTTCTTCAAGGAGGAGGCACTGAGTTTTAAGGGAGTTTTAACATCCACTTAGGATAAGGCCTCTCAACAGGAAGTAAGACTCCAGGTGTTACTACACAAACTACTGGACACATCATACTTACTGCTAAAAGAACAGGAATGTGGAATTGTGTCTTTTCAAGGATGACTTTGGACTGCACAAAACATTCACGTGAGTGTTGCAGGCAGATAAGCCCTCGGGCACTTACGTAATTACCAACTACTGAAACAGAGCCAAGACATGAGTTTCCAGAGGAAAACAGTCATGGGTCCTGTGATCATGCTCTGTTTTTCACAATGACTTTACTGTACTGTGGAACAAGGGGGTATTTGAAGCAGTTAACTGATAAAGCGTCAGCTGGAAGGGGCTTGCAGAGAACATCGAGGAACCAATGCCCTCCTGAAGCACCTTCTTGCACCACCCTTCCAATAGCATTTAAAGACTCTACAGCTGGAAACCCAAAGCACACCCAGGTTACCCACAGCCATGCAGAGCTGCACTGTTACATCAACCCTGACCTTACCAAGAGTATTTGAGACTTTTTGGTATCATCCCCCTCCCCCTACACTGCCCCATATGCTGGAATCCTTCCACGGCAGTTGGCATAACTGGCATTTCCAACCGCATCACACGCTAGTTGGGGATCTTGGACAGAAACATTTGTGCAAGTGCTGTACAACTCACAGATCTCTCTCACTCTCCAACAGAAAAATCAGCTTAACTTGAAATTCCGAGTTTGTCTTCATGGCAGAAGACAGGAAATACCCTACCTTTGACCTCTAGCCCACAGGATCACTGGTTAGGCCGCACCTCGAGTACTGTGTCCAGTTCTGGGGCCCTCAGTTTAGGAAGGAGGTTGACTTGCTGGAAGGTGTCCAGAGAAGAGCAACAAAGTTGGTGAGGGGTTTGGAACATAAGCCCTACGAGGAGAGGCTGAGGGAGCTGGGGTTGCTTAGCCTGGAGAGGAGGAGACTCAGGGGTGACCTTATTGCTCTCTACAACTACCTGAAGGGAGGTTGTAGACAGACGGATGTTGGTCTCTTCTCCCAGGCAGCCAGTACCAGGACAAGAGGACACAGTCTCAGGCTGTGCCAGGGGAGGTTCAGGCTAGATGTCAGGAAAAAGTTCTATACAGAAAGAGTGATTGCCCATTGGAATGGGCTGCCTGGGGAGGTGGTGGAGTCACCATCACTGGAGGTTTTCAGGAGAAGACTTGATGGGGTGCTTGGTGCCATGGGTTAGTTGTTTGGGTGGTGTTGGATTGGTTGATGGGTTGGACGCGGTGATCTTGAAGGTCTCTTCCAACCTGGTTTATTCTATGTATTCTATGTAATTAGAAGAGTTTCACACATACAATAGCTAAAGCCAATATAAACCATTTCTATTTTAAGCAACACTACCTCCTGAATCAGATCTTCATTTTTACAACTCAAAGTTTTCATCCTTTACTACTGATCTTCCTTCTCTACAGATCTAATTGACTCAAGAACACCAGAGCTCCTATGAAAAACCCTAATATAAAGGAAAGGAGGCTCTAGCAAATGAAGCTTTGTGTTTCTGGAGGACAACCTAAAAAGAGAATTAAAAAAAGGAAGGAAAAAGAAAAAACCCCACCCACAAACAAGCCCACCCCACTGCCAAAACCTGTTCCTTTATATCTTTCATAGGAGTGGAATGAGTAATTCATAATTGTTAAGTGGTCAGAGAAACTTTGTGTTCCCCTTCTATACCAAAAACCGTATTTGAAAATGGCCCTTTAAGAAACACCTTACAAATCCCATCCAAGCTGCCTACCAACCTCCTTCCCTACATCAGGGAAGCTCACATAAAGCAAAGGTGTTTTTAGACTACATCCATTATTGAACTATTTCTGTAATGCTGCAGAATTCAAGGAGTTGCCAATCATTAAAAAGGCAGAGCAGGAAGTAAAAGGGCAGTTGGGCTTTACCATGGGCAGTAAGATCATCAGGACACAAACCTTTTTCCAGCAGCTTCCTCCGAGCTCGGACTATGGGAAGGTCAGAAAAGCACTAAGCAAAGCTTTTGTTGACTTTGTTATGCTTTTCTCAACTCTCATGACACCCATTTCAGAAAATAATCCATTTTGTTCCCCCACTGAAGTTACAAGCAGGCAGAAAGCCAACAGCTGGCACTTTGTCACATAGCTACTTTAATAAGAATTATGAATAGACTCTTCCTCTTATTTTTACAGTCATGTTCCATTAAAACAAGAAAACCTTTGCCTACAAGATTAATATTGAGAATAGCAGAACGTTGCTGCTGCTGGCCTGGCAATGCTAATGTGCTGTTATAGGGAATACACTCACACTAACAAACTCTGCAGGGCACAGTCCCTCATAGGCAAATTGGCTGCAGCATCCATTATGTCAGAAAGTACCAGATTCCACCACTACCAACAACTACTTGTCTCCACAGCACTAGTATACAGGCCCACAAATTCCACCAGCCACGGCGACCAAGACAAGAAAAAGTTCACCCTTCAGTTTACACCAAATGGCAATGGAATGGCAACCACCAAACCTCAGGAGCAGCCCCAAAGGAAACATTAGGAAGAAGTTCTTCCCCATGAGGGTGGTGAGAGACTGGCACAGGTTGCCCAGGGAGGTGGTGGACGCCTCATCCCTGGAGGTTTTGAAGGCCAGGCTGGATGTGGCTCTGGGCAACCTGCCGTAGTGTGAGGTGTCCCTGCCCATGACAGGGGGGTGGGAACTATCTGATCCTTGAGGTCCCTTCCAACCCTGACAGTTCTGTGATTCTTCACAACACAAGAACACCTAAAGCTCAGCTAAGAGAAGCTGAAATGCATGTTCACTAGCTCTTCAGCTGAAATCCTACTGGCTATCCATTTCCATGTTCCAAATGCAAAAAATCCCTTTCCCTGCACGCAAAAGCTTGCCAATACTCCCAGGACTGAGAGCACAGACAGCTTCAGCTAAACTTATCTTGGCACTGCATGGCTTTTTAAAACAACTTCCACTGCAGACTGGGAGACACAGACATTAAGTATTTCTAGTATAAGCAGGAGTTAAAGATTAGCTAAAGGAATTTTACCACTAGCTAAAGGAATTTTAGCATTCAGATTTAATCTAAGAAGCCAGAGGTGGTATTTGCTCTTGGAAGGCAGCTTTGCCTGGCTCAATTCAGTTATTCCCTCTCCACCCTAAGTTATGCATTTTGCAAAAGCCTAGAAACAGCATACAGACATCTGTTGGCCTGAAGTCCTTATCATGGTAACTGATCCCCAAACCCATCACCCATCAAGCAGTTTGTACAAGGAATTAAAAGAGCACAAATAAGCCTGCAAAATGACACAAAGAAAACATCTCACACAGCATATATCGTTCCCTCCAGTCAGGCTGTTAATTCAAATATCAATAAACATTCCACTTACTAAAACATACTTAAACAACATTCTGAGGAAATCATACTAGTGAAGCAATAAACATACCCATCAGTAAGGAGCTAAGAAAGGAATCTCACCAGAATGCTGTCAGAAAAGCCCAACAAAGGCTCCTACCAACAAAACAGCCCTTACCTAAAAGCTGTAGAACAGCTTAACACACTTGGTGATCTCCCAACAAAATATATAGCACATAAATTGTTATCCCCTGGTGAGGCTGCATCTGGAGTATTGTGTTCAGTTCTGGGCCCCTCAGGTCAAGAAGGACCTCAGGGAACTGCTTGAAAGAGTACGGCACAGAGCCACAAAAATGATGAAGGCAGTGGAACATCTTCCTCACAAGGAGAGCCTGAGGGAGCTGAGGGCTCTGTAGCTTGGAGAATCTGAGGGGTGACCTCATTCATGTCGATAAAGCTGTGCAGGGTGAGTGCCAAGAAGATGGAGCCAGGCTCTGCTGGGTGATGCCCAATGCCAGCAGAAGAGGCAGTGGTGGAAGTTGAGGCATAGGAGGTTCCATGGCAACATGAGGAAGAATATTTTTCCCTGTGAGGATGACAGAGCCCTGGAACAGACTGCCCAGGGGGGTTGTGGAGTCTCTCTCTCTGAAGATACTAAAAAGCTGCCTGGATTTGTTTGTGTGACCTCCTCTAGGTGCTTCTGCTGTGGCAAGGGGGTTGGACTGGATGAGCTTTCAAGGTCCCTTCCAGCCCCTAACATTCCGTGATCCTCTTGACCTAGACTGAGCAGCAAAGCCAGCCTTGGCTTCAAACAAGATCCAGCAGCCTCTGCAATCCTTTCAGCAGATGGAACCAAACAGGCTGGGGAAAAGAGCACTTAATTTGATCAAGAAGAGAAGGAGGAAAACTGGATGTACAAATATGAAACATGATGTAATTAGGGTAGCCACACCTCACCTTTGAATACATGCAGATGATCATAGCTCCACGGAGAAAAACAATTCCCACTGGCTAAAGCAGCTAAACCTTTACATGACCTACACACATGCAGGCAGTAGTGTAACACCTACATCTAGTCTAAGCTGGCTTTCAGCATGAAGAAACATGAATACTAACCATCTTGAGATAAAATAATGGCAGAAAGGGTAGAATAAAGAAAAAATAAGAAAGTAACCCTTCCTCAGCAGAAGTTTGCAGTGTAGTCAGATCTACCAACAGAACACTGCAACACCCAGCTTAAGTATTCAGATGCCTTTCAAACCATTCTGCAAGGAAACTGTCTACTCCTGCTTACTGCTGCCTAAAGGTACCTTAGAGCCAATGATTATAGCTCTGCCTGCCTGTTCCAACAGTTTCTTCCTGTAAATAGTGCCTGACTATTTTCTGTTCTCACAAGGGCATAATTAGTCCTGTTCACAGAGAGCTTCAGCAGCTGGCACATCCCAGCAAACTCCATTGCATTTTCACAGCTCCCAAAATCCATCTAAAGTGTGCTGCAGATTCTTCTACATGGATATGCCATATCCTCTGAACCATTTACCTACCTATACATTTGAAGGCACCTTTCTGCAAGCAATTTAACTACAAACTAGCCCTTGAGAACTCTGCAATATTTGCTGAGCTGTACAGTTCACAGAAGGCCAAAGAATCCTGCAAGGCCAGAAAAAGACTTCCTCCTCCAGTAACAGAGCAACAGAGATCTGTAACCCTAGAATACGAGGGTAATCATGGCTACATGCAACAACAAAAACAACTGCCATCTAATTTTGTTTTGTACCCATCACCCCATAACATATTTCACCTGTTCAAGAGACCACAAAGCTACAAACAAGAATCAAGAAATCCAAAATCTAGACAGTAAGTTTCTTCCTATCCTGGCCACTCCAACTCAAACAGATGTCACTTAAAAACAAAACCAAAATACAAGGCCCCAAACAAACAGCAAAGGATGGAGTTGTTTCCATGAAGTTCTGAAAATTCCAACAAAGCTATAACTGAAAACATCTCACATCAGAGGGCAAACTGGGATTAAACACACAGTATTTCCTCTTCAAAATTCTGAGCACCTTAATTTTGCCAACACCTCCTCACCTCAAGCTCTTTGCTGTTTCTCAATTCTGGCAGCAGCAGCATAAGCTGGGGCACCTCCCTCCCTGAGAGATGTTGTCTGCTTATAACCACACCACCTGCCATGCTGCACTACAGTCTCCTCTCTATAAAGAGATTGCTACTGTGTCCTGAAAGGGAAGCCTGAGGTTCAGCTTCAAGCTGGACTAAGATAAAGATTTTATGTCGAATTATCGAGGTAAACTATCCATAAAAGTTCTGTAATCACTGGGCAAGTTCAAACTCCAGCTTAGTTTTACAGTCACCTGAATCTCTGACTCTGCCACATGGAAGGCAAAGAAGTTGTCCTTTGCAAAGCACTGCAATAGGAACCATGTGGAAACAACTCATCTCCTGCGGATTGGTTCACACAGTGATCTGCAGCACCCTATTTCAAAAGCCAAATGTTCTGGTAGTAAGAGCCTATTTGACTAAACAAACAGAAGTTCAAAATGTTTAGAGGAGTCTGTTTCCTGAAGAATCACAGAATGTTAAGAGCTGGAAGGGACCTCAAAAGCTCATCCAGTCCAACCCCACTGCCAGAGCAGGAGCAGCTAGAGCAGATCACACAGGAACACATCCAGGTGGGTTTTGAATATCTCCAGAGAGGGAGACTCCACAAGAAGCTCGGCTAGTACCTAGTCTGTCTCCATTTTCTTACCTGTTTTAAAAGCAATCTCTTTACTGAACTTGTCTTTACAGACATAAGGGCAGCGGTCACCGTGTGAAGTACAAGCAGCTGCAGTACAGCAGCCTCCAGAAAGGATAAGGCATTTCACACAGATGTTAGGAGAGAGCGATGCAGTTTAACAGCCTTCCCCTTAAACACTGTCCCAAATACTTTTTCCATAATCACTGCTATTATCTTGTGCCATGTCTTTTCAAATCTACCAACACTGTCTGCCAGAAGATTCACTGAATGACTCAGACGCAGACACTTTCAAATCAAAAATACTCCAACTGCTATTTCCCCTCCAGAGCTGCTTCTGTTTCAGCGGTTCAATTGTGGACGGCATAATAATCCAACAGCCTCCTTATCAAGATTTTCCTCATGCACAGACAGCCTCTCCACTGCCAAAAGCAAGCCTGGTTGCTTTGCACAGTCTTGGACAATATGGTTACACAACCAGAAATCTGTAAACTTGCTAAAGTCTCGGTGCCTAACACGAAGAACCTTTTGTACATGAATGCTGGACACAGCCACTGGACCATGCAACCGAAGCCATAAACTAGCAGAGATCCAAATGCTAAAGTCTCTGGCACTACATGCCCTGCCCATTGCCATTTATTTTCCACCATGACAAATCAACAGAAACACTTGCCTAGAGCAAGCACAGACTTTTCAAACTCCAGCCTTTTTCTGCTGTACCCAGAAGCTGGGTTTCAAGCCTGAATCTCACTCACATTGCTAAAGCTCACTAGCTCCTTCAGCAAACCAGCAGTAATGCCACTAGTTCAACAGCACTGATACAACTGCATCAGTGTAAAGTTTGGGGTGGGGGCAACAGGGAGCCCTTGGTGTCTGGCTTTCTTGAAGACCTGATAGAGTTTAAGCTCCTATACTCATCACATTTCACACTTGAGAACCTGCATGTAATAGGTACAAATCTGTTGAAGGAATTTTCACCATGGAAGGTTTAGCTGAAGTGTGCCAAAAATACACTCTTGTCTTTCATGCCAGGTTGGAATAGAACAGAATTAACCAGGTTGGAAAATAACCTTTCAGATCATCAAGTCCAACCTATCACCCAACACCATCTAATCAACTAAACCATGGCACCAAGTGTCCCAGCCTAAACACCTCCAGTGATGGTGAATTATTCTTTCATACCAAATTTATACTCAGAAAGTACCCTTTTGAGTTGGAATGCAGTTTTTAACTCCTTCTTTACTTACTTTGATTTGGTACCATATCAATAACTCTTCTTCACTGTTCTCACCATGAAGCTGCCAACAACCTTATCCCTGGACTTTTTAAACCACACTTAGTTGTCAGCTCAGACAAGAAAGTTATTTCCACATTTTTTTCAACTAATCCTGCCCTTCCAATACAACAGTGAACTTCTTTCAAGTTGCCTCCTAACACACTCTCACAGTCTTCATACTGGGTTGTCACAGTACAGGTGAAGTTATGCCTGGCTATGGGCCACAACACAAAATCTTCATAACCAGGACTGGGTAGCAGCCCTACAGGAAAAGGCAAAGCAAACCCAAAACAAGATCACTTCCTTTCTTGTACAAACTGTATTAGCTCATAGCAGAAGATAACAAGGAAAACAGGCTGCATCGTGTTGCACCCATAAATCCCCGACACAACAGGAACACATACTCCTGTCACACCAACTACCACCCTATCTGAAGTCCTCTCACCAGAGTGAGAGCAGCTTGCTCCAGGACTCAGGATTTTTACAGTAGTGCTAAGGGAGAGAGGTCTGTGCAGTACACAGCTCATCACTGACTTCCAGAACAGCTCTGTAAAGACCACAGACAGAATGGAACCAAGAATTTAATACTGCCTGACAGTCACTACAGCAAGGGAGCAAAAACAGGAGTTTAAATTACACATTAAGGCCTCAAATCTTAAAAATGAGGCTGTGCCCAGAGGGCCTGGCCAGCATTATAAAACCTGGCCCATTTTCAAAAACACACAACACAGTTTTAAATACACAGCCAATTCAACTGCCTGAAGAACTTTGATGCTGCATGAAGAACAAAGGGTACCTTTAAACGAGGAGCAGCAGCCAAAAGCTTTTCTGCTACGTGACAGGTGCTAGGACAGCTTACACACACAGAGCGACAAAGCTTTTGTGCCAAAGAAGTTGCAACTTAATATTAATGGTTGTCTTAAACAAGTGCCTGCAACACCCACCTACTAAAGCCAACAACCTAACTGAATTTGAAGCTCAGACAGACACATAGAGAAACCAACACTGCTTGAGAAGCTCAGTAAGAACAACAGCTGTCATATCTTCTTTGTCTTCCAGTCGATTACCATATGTTTCAACATCTTTGTTGCTCTTCCTAAACAATTAAGAGATAAACATTTGATTCGAGCAGAAAAGGGGGGGAAAAAGTGTGTGTGTTTGGGGGGGGGGGGTTTAAAAAAAAACTTTTGCAGAAGTTTATGTAACTGTCACTTGGGAACACACCAATCGTGGTTATACTGGCACCAAATATTTACACTACCTACTGTTGGAAACTCTTGTGTTTACAGATACACAGAGTGCTCTGCAGGTGAGGCAAGTTCCCCTCCTTGTGCAAGCGCAGAGGTTATTTTCATCGCCTCCCTAAGATTTCAGGAGCAGAAGCAGCAGCAGATTTCCATGTCCTAACAAGCAACAAGTGTACAGAAGGCTACAAACGAGACCCACTTACGGCGCTCTTGACCCACTTACAGTGCTCCACTGGCCTAAAGCCTCCTCAAGCCGAAATGAAGTGCTCCTTGCTGTCCTTAGGCAAACACCCTGACCGCAAGCCCGGCTCGCTTCTGCCCCCGGTCAGCGGTCGGCTCCCCAGGGCCCACTCCCTCCGCGCCGGCAAAACCCGACCTCGGCCGAGGGCAGCGCCTAACGCCGCCGCCCACCCCGGCCACCCTGGCCACTTATTCCTGCCAAGGGCAGTCCTGGCCCCAACCTCCGCCCCGACACCGACCCCGGGAAGGGGCAGGAGAGAAGGGGACGTCCCCCCTGTAGCGGGGGTTCCCCCTCGCCGCCCCGCCGAGTTCCGGCGCTCCGGTCAGGCCGCGCAGCCCCTCTGGTAAGGCGCAAGGCGCGCAGGTTCTGCGGGCACTCACCTGGCAACGGCCGGCACCCACCCCGGCGCCCGCGAGGTGCTGCCCGCCGCCCCGCGCCGCCCCCCTCCTGCGGCAACTGCTGCCGCCACCGCCTCCCCGGCCTTGTCACCTCCTCCCTGCCCTACAGTGTCATCATCGCACGAGGCCGCCGCCACCAATGCGCGACACGCCACCGCGCCTGCGCACGGCGCACCGGAAGGAAGCGCAGGAGCCTGCCCGGCGGCGCCTATGGCAATGTAGCCAGGAAGGGGCGGCCGCCGCGCAGGCGCACAGGACAGCCGCCCGCCCCGGGCCGCTCAGGGACGGGGCGCGGGCCCCTCCACGCGCCCGGCGGCGGGAGTCGCCTCTGATTGGCTAAGGAAAGCGAGTGATGCTAGCGCGGGCTTTTGTTCTCCGCGAGCCGGAGCAGCGCGTGCGCGCGGCCGCGGGGCAGTCGGTGCCGGCTCGGGGCAGGGCCCGGCCCGGGGCTGCGCCTCCTGCCCCCGCGGGAAGGGGGTTCGGCCAACGGCCGGGCCTCGTACCGCGGCTCCCTGCCCCTCCTCTGCCCCAGCCCTCCCTTACTCCCCCTCTCCTACAGGGCAGCGGAGGTGCTGGGGGTTCCTCTGTGACACCATTTCCGCTGGGCCCTGAGCAGGCAGGAGTGCTTCACTCTTCCCTGCAGAAAGCGGTGCCACAGCAAACCCCAGGGCACGCTGCCCTTCCTGCAGGCGTGACAATGGGGCCCGAGGAGCCACCCGTGGTGACAGCTCACAGCCATCCAGGCTGAGAGAGGCACTGTGAAACGCACCCGGGAGGGGAATGTGAAGCGTGCCCCAGGGCCATAGGTCTTGCAGAGGGGAGAAGAGGCCCCATTGGATTGGGGTTTAGTGCTGTGAAATGACCTGTGTGCTCTGGGGCATAGCACAGGTGGAGCGGCCACAGCGGCTGCAACACCAGAAGCCAGTGTTACCAGGCCTGATGTCCCCGGAGGCAGCTGGGAAACTTTGCTCCTGGCAGGGCCTGAACACCCGTGTCTGGTGTAGAGGCATGGAGGGGCAACACTGAAAACATCACGTTCCTTTGTTAAGTAATGGGAAGTGTAGGCAAAGCAAGAGGATCTGGTGGTACTGGAAGGTGTCCAG
Organism: Dryobates pubescens; assembly: GCF_014839835.1. NCBI lineage: Eukaryota > Metazoa > Chordata > Aves > Piciformes > Picidae > Dryobates > Dryobates pubescens. Next base: position 26,014,512 of record NC_071626.1, read on the forward strand.
AGAAGGGCCACGAGGGTGAGCAGAGCGCTGGAGCTGCTCTGCTGTGAGGACAGACTGAGAGAGTTGGGGTTGTGCAGTCTGGAGAAGAGAAGGATTCCAGGAGACCTTCTTGTGGCCTTCCAGGATCTGAAGGGGGCTACAAGAAAGCTGGGGAGGGACTTTTGAGGGTGTCAGGGAGTGATAGGACTGGGGGGGATGGAGCAAAACTAGAAATGGGGAGATTGAGATTGGATGTTAGGAAGAAGTTGTTCCCCATGAGGGTGGTGAGAGCCTGGCACAGGTTGCCCAGGGAGGTGGTGGAAGCCTCATCCCTGGAGGTTTCTAAGGCCAGGCTGGATGTGGCTGTGAGCAACCTGCTGTAGTGTGAGGTGTCCCTGGCCGTGGCAGGGGGGTTGGAACTGGCTGATCCTTGAGGTCCCTTCCAACCCTGACAATTCTAAGAGGTTATGATTCTAGGTGACATGGAGATCTCAGCTTCTGAAATTGTGTCCTTGGAGAAAATGGGGGGAACCCTCTGCTTGCATGTTGTATAGTGAAGGCACTAAGGAATCACTGTTCTGTTAGAGGACAAGCTGAACAATTGCAAGGAGAACAATTGGCTGATCTGAGAGGATTTGTGTGGCTCTACACACTTCTGTGTTGAGCTGAGGCACATTCCAATCAATACACCCATGCAGAGATTTTAACTCAGTCTGGTGATGGTGAGCAAGATGGAAGCAAAATTATCCCTTTTGAATTTGAAAAGTTTTGATCCCTAATACTCACATGGATCAGTGCAGAGTCCTGCACCTGGGAAGGAAGAAGAAACTGCAGCAGTACAGGCTGGGAGAGCAGTCCTGTGGAGAAAGACCTGGGAGTCTTGGTGGACAACAAGTTCTGCATGGGACAGCAATGTGCCCTGGGGGCCAAGAGGGTCAATGGGATCCTGGGGTGCATTCAGAAGAGTGTCCAGCAGATCCAGGGAGGTTCTCCTCCCCCTCTATTCTGCCCTGCTGAGACCTCACCTGGAATATTGCATCCAGCTCTGGGCTCCCCAGTTCCAGAGGGACAGGGAACTGCTGGAGAGAGTCCAAGGGAGGGCTACAAGGATGCTGAAGGGACTGCAGCACTGCCTGGGGAGGAGAGGCTGAGAGCCCTGGGGCTGTTTAGTCTGGAGAGGAGAAGACTGAGAGGGAATCTGATCAATGTCTATCAATGTCTTAGGGCTGGGGGAGAGGCAGGAAGGGACAGGGACAGGCTCTGCTCACTTGTGCCCTGGGATAGGACAAGGAGCAATGGATGGAAACTCCAGCACAGGAGGTTCCACCTCAACATGAGGAAGAACTTCTTCACTGTGAGGGTGCCAGAGCCCTGGAACAGGCTGCCCAGAGAGGTTGTGGAGTCTCCTTCTGTGGAGCCTTTCCATCCCTGTCTGGATGTGTTCCTGTGTGACCTGTGCTGGATTCTCTGGTCCTGCTCTGGCAGGGGGGTTGGACTGGAAGACCTCCAGACCTCCAGACCTCTGGAGGTCTTCACGGCATCCTGTGATGCCGTGATCCTGTGAACATTAAATACATACTGCTCATTCCTCACAACTGTTTATAACTCTATGATTGCTGCATTATCTCCTTTAAAATATGTCCCACCTCACACTGTGATGAAAGTCTTTGTTCCTTCTGAGGGGAGAAGGCAGTTACTGAGGATCAGGGTTGCACTATTACATCTATTTACAGTTTCATCAATCAAACTGTATTTTGACAGCCGCTGGGCAGCAGCAGGGAAAGCAGCAGCTGCAGTGCCTGCTCCAGCTCCACCCTGTGCCTGTCTGCTGAAGTATTTCCTGTCCTGTCTTTCAGTAGTTCAGCTGTAAAATGGCGCTAATGATTTTAAAATATTTTGAGTTCCCTTGCCTAAAACCCTGTTAAAAGTGCCTGTGAGCTTCATCTGCCATTTCCTGCCACTGGAGCTTAACGTGTACTCAGCCAATTAAGAGGGAAATTGAGATAGGAATACTGTTTCATTATGTCCTAAATAAAAGGCCTGAGGGTGGTTTATTCAGGTCTGAGAGCCTGGAAATGAAAAAAAGGAAAAGCTGTGCTCTGCTCTCTGGGACAAACCTTTCATGCAGAAAGGAAGATTTGATTTCTTCTTGTTGTTGTTGTTAAATTCTCAGTTATGCCCTGCCTGGCCATGTTTAGATCATTCCTAGAGATTGTGGCGTTAATATAAACCCACAGAATCACAGAACATTACAGGCTGGAAGGGGCCTCCAGAGAGCATCCAGTCCAAGCCCCCTGCCAAAGCAGCAGCACCCAGGGCAGTCTGCACAGGAATGCATCCAGGTGGGGTTGGAAAGGCTCCAGAGAAGGAGACTCCACAGCCTCTCTGGGCAGCCTGCTCCAGGGCTCTGGCACCCTCACACCAAAGAAGTTTCTCCTTCTCTGTTCAAGTTTGTATCCATTGGTCCTTGTCTTATTGCTGTGCACCGCCCAAAAGAGCTTGGCCCCCTCCACTTGAACCCACCCCCCAGATATTGATAGGCATTGATCAGATCCCCTCTCAGCCTTCTCTTCTCCAGCCTGAACAGCCCCAGGGCTCTCAGTCTCTCTTCACAGGGGAGATGCTCAAGTCCCCTAAGCATCCTTGTAGCTCTCTGTTGGACTCTCTCCAGCAGGTCTCTGTCTGTCTTGAACTGGGGAGCCCACAACCAGACACAGGATTGCAGGTGTGGTGTCAGCAAGGCAGAGTAGAGGGGGAGAAGGACCTCCCTAGCCCTGCTGGCCACGCTTTTCTTGCTGAACCCCAGAATACCTTTGTGTCTCTTGGCCCCCAGGGCACATTGCTGTCCCATGCAGAACTTGCTGATGCCTTAATTCTCTCTCTGAATGGTATTGTCCTAAATACATAGCTTTGTGCTCTGTGAACTTTGGCAGTTCATTGGTTAACTCCATAGGTGTTCCCAAGCAAGAGAGAATTAATTTGTCTGTGGTAAATGGAACTGAGGACTGGCCAACTCATCACAGCAAATTGCAGAGGGCTACCACCCTGAAAACGTGGTCTGGATGTTTTCTCAGCCTGAGAAAGATCCTGGACAAGCACTTGTGTGGCTTCTGGGGACTGTGAACAAGGCAGGGCTACAATTAGCTCTGCCACAGTGGCTGTGACAGTCATTAAGTGACACTGGGCCTACACCACATAGTTTTCCCCCTGAAAAGCAGGATGCCAATGTGTCCTTGCGTGCCAAAACCTCATCCTGCTCATCCCGCATCACCTCCACGCGCTTGCAGCCACGTGAAGGAGTGACACAACTACCTGGCACTCGAGGAAGAGCCAACAGACAAGTTATGATTCAGAATAAACCTGCACTGGGGTAAGGAGGAGCCTGCACCTTTTTTCTTTTATTCCAGGATATGCCTTATAGCTGCAAGCCTTGGAACTGTTTCATAGAATCACAGAATGGGCTGGGTTGGAAGGGACCTCCAAAGCTCACCCAGTCCAACCCCCTCTGCACTCAGCAGGGACATCCTCCACTAGATCAGGTTGCCCAGAGCCCTGTCCAGCCTCACCTTCAATATCTCCAGGGATGGGGCTTCAACCACTTCCCTGGGCAAACTGTGCCAGTGTTCCACCACCCTCATGGTGCAGAACTTGTTCTTAACATCCAATCTAAATCTGCTCTGCTCTGGTTTGAAGCCATTGCCCCTGGTCCTGTCACTGCAGGCGTTTGTCTCTCTTCATCCTTCCAGTAGCCTCCTTCAGCTACTGGAAGGCTGCTGTAGATCTGCCAGAGCCTCCTCCCCTCCCTGGGTGAACACCCCCAGCTCCCTCAGCCTGTGCTTATAGCAGAGGTGCTCCAACCCCCTGATCATTTTGTGGCCCTCTTCTGGACCTGCTCCATCAGATCTAGGGCTCCAGAGCTGGACACAGTACTGCAGGTGAGGTCTCAGCAGAGCAGAGGGGCAGGATCCTCTCTCTCCATCTCTGACAATGCTGCTTTTGATGCAGCCCAGGCTGCCATTGGCCTCCTGGGCTGGAATCTCACACTGCCTGCTGATATCATCTCTATTGGCAAACAAGCAGCTCCCTTCTGAGCTCCCTAGGATGGCTGCCACCATGTGACAGTACCATGGGGCAGCACTAATGGGGAAAAGGCCTCAGGGAGGTATTACAAGTCCCTGTCTCCCAGTATAATGATGCTTGCTCAGCCTCTTTGTATTTCTATCCTTACCAGTTTTCTTCTCCCACATCACCTAGGGCCCGACTCCTGCTGCACACTCCCTCGTGCTGCCCAAGGCTGGTGCTTGCTGCAGCAGCCACATTCCAGACACCCCGGGCTGCTGCCAGTACCATAAGGCCATCAGACACAGCTTGCTTTGGGCAGGCAGCGTGGAGAGGTGACTATGACACTTGGAGCAGGTGTCCAGCTTGAGTGTCACAGGGCAGTATTTAGGACTCTGGTTTATGGCTGCTGCATTTTACCCCTGCTCACAGGGAGAACTCCTAACCCTGCTCTCTGTCCCCCCCTTTCTCCCTGCAGAAGACTGACAGTGGGTTGAAGTATGAGCATGTTGTGATCATTGTATTATACTGGGGGGCTTATTGTTGTCATTTAATTATTTACAATGACCAATCATGATTCTGTCCTTTCTGATCTATGTCCTGTTGGACACAGAAACCTCTTTGTGTATCTTTGAGGGTGGTTATATTTAGACTTCAGAACTGGTATGCTCACAATGTGGCCCAGTCCCAAGCTAGCAGTTATCTAGAGATGAAACTGGGGACAGGCCTACATGCTAACAGTCTCTGCATCCATCAGCCTCTGCACCATGGGGTATTGGTGCCTGCACTGCCCTAGCAGGAAGTCAAGACATGGCCTTGATGCACCTCTGGACCAAGGAGATGGGACACACCTCTGGGTTCCATGGATTAGGCATAGCCAGGTCTAACTTTGAGAAGGGGATCAATATTGTGCACTGTTCATGGTAAGAGAATTCCTTCAGAGCCTGCCTTTCAGAGAGCTTCAGTCACAGAGTGTCTTTTTAGCAACTGTTTTAATCTCAACTGCAGTTACAGAAAAGCCAGTGAAAGTGAGTGACCACATGTGCAGTAAGCTCTGAAAAACCCTGTGACAGGCACTTGACAAATGTTCCTTAGCTGCTGGAAGGTATTTCACGAGGTCTTCCTGGGATGTTTTGTGTCTGTGTCAGCTGATGGAAATACTGTCTGTATTTCTGGAGCCACAGGTGATTAGGAATTGCTCCCCCAGTGTAACTCAAACCCTCTAGGCTTCTCCCCAGACACGGCCGAGCGAGCAGAGCGAGCCCCTCGCATGCTTGATTTTCTGTGACCCAACAAGGCCTGCTTCACTTTTGTTTTGTCAGGGCTGCAGATCTTGGGTCCAGGACAGACGGTGGCAAGCTCCACTCACGCTGGGTGCCTGGGCCCAGGCACACTGTTTGCTGAGCTGCCAAAGGCAGCCAGTCTCTCTGTTACACTGAGCTCGGGGCAGGCAGGGACTTTGCTGTGAACAAAGAATGGAAGCCTCCAAAGAAGACTAATGGCCTAGAGTCCAGCCACTGTTAAAAGGTTCATGCAAAGTTTCTCACAACCCTGCCACTATCTCTTGACCATAACTAATATGAAATGACAAGTTTCTGTGTTGTCAGGGATCAGCTATTGCTGGGCTTACCTTGCAGCAGAACATACTGAGGCCTCATCATTCGAGGTTATAACTTATGTATTAGCAGCCAGGTGGAAAATGATGACAGATTTGCATCCTGTTCTGCTCCGTTTAGGAGCGCCGTTCACTGACTTTGCAAACCCAGGATTTGCATAGTGCCTTTAACTCCAAAATGTTTGAGTTTTACATGCCTTACGGGTGGTCCTTTCCATCAGCCTGGAAGTGCAGTGCCTTCAGGCCTGGAATGTGGCACTCAGTTACCAGCACACACCACATAATAGCACAGTGTGTGAATATCTTATCCATGTGCACTGCAAACACAATCACAGAATGCTCTGGGTTGGAAGGGACCTCCAAAGCTCACCCAGTCCAACCCCCTCTGCACTCAGCAGGGACATCCTCCACTACATCAGGCTGCCCAGAGCCCTGTCCAGCCTCACCTTCAATATCTCCAGGGATGGGGCCTCAACCACCTCCCTGAGTAACCTATTCCAGTGTTCCAGCACCCTCATGGTGCAGAACTTGTTCCTAACATCCAGTCTAAGTCTGCTGTTCTCTAGTTTGAAGCCATTGCCCCTGGTCCTGTCACTGCAGGCGTTTGTGAACAGTCTCTCTGCACCCTTCTTGTAGCTTCCCTCAGGTACTGGCAGGCTGCTGTTAGGTCTCCCTGGAGCCTTCTCTTCTCCAGGCTGAACACCCCCAGCTCCCTCAGCCTGTTCCTCATAGCAGAGCTGCTCCAACCCCCTGATCATTTTCGTGGCCCTTCTCTGGACCTGCTCCATCAGGTCCTTGTCCTTTCTGTATTGAGGGCTCCATACCTGTACAGAGTACTCTAGGTGAGGTCTCAGCAGAACAGAGCAAAGTGGGAGAATCCCCTCTCTGGATCTTCTGGCAATGCATCTTTTGATGCAGCCCAGGCTGCCATTGGCCTTCTGTGCTGCAATTACACTGCCTGCTCCTGTCCAGCTTTTCATCCATCAGCACCCCCAAGTCCTTTTCCATAGGGCTGCTTTCTATCACTTCCTCCCCCAGCCTCGTTTGATAGTAAGGATTGCTCTGGTCTGGGTACAGAACCTTGCACTTGCCCTTGTTGAACTTCATGAGGTTCACCTGGGTCACCTCTCCAGCCTGTCCTGGATGCCATCCTGTCCCTCTGGTGTATCCGCAGCACCACTCAACTTGGTGTCATCTGCACAGGTGCCTGGATCCTGCTGTCTCTCTCCAACCTGACCAGCAGGATGTTGTGGGGGACAATGTCAAAGGCCTTGCTTCAGTCTAGATAGATCATATCCAGAGATTATCCCTTATCCACTGCCATAGTCACTCTATCACAGAAGGCCACAGGGTTGTTCAGGCAGGACCTGCCCCTAGTAAAGCCATGCTGGCTGTCTTGAATCACCTCCCTGTCCTCCAGGGCCTCAGTATGGCATCTAGGAGGATCTGTTCCATGGTCTTCCCAGCCACAGAGGTGAGGCTGTCAGGTTGGTAGCTCCTGGGTCCTCCTTTCTCCCCTTATTAACACTGGCTGTGATGTTTCCTTTCTTCCAGTCCCCAGGGACCTCACCTGACTGCCAGGACTGTTCAAATATCATGGAGAGTGGCCTGGCAACTGCATCAGCTAATTCCCTCAGGACTCTGGGATGCATCTCATTAGGTCCCATGGCCTTGTATATCTTCAGCTTCCTCAGCTGATCACACACCTTGTCTGAGCTTAGAGTGGGAGGACTTTGTCTGCCTGGTCTCCAACTTGCAGGCTGTCAACATGAGAGCCATGAGGAGAGGGGTTGCCAGAGAAGCCTGTGGCAAAAAAGTTGTTGAGAATCTCAGTCTCCTCCTGGTCCATTGTTCCTAGTTTCCCACTGTTGCTCATCAGAGGGAAGCTTTCTTTAACCCTTCCTTTTCTGGTTGCTGTACCTGTAGAACCCTTCTTGCTTTTCTTTACATCCCTTGCAAAGTTCAGTTCCAGCTGTGCCTTGGCCTTCCTGACCTCTTCCCTGCATGACCAGGCAATGCCTCTATACTCTTCCCAGGATCCCTGTCCCTTCTTCCCTTTCCTGTGTAGCTCCATCTTGCCCTTTAGTTTGACCAGCAGGTCTCAACTCAGCTATGGTGGTCTCTTGTCCTCCTTGCCCCATTTCTTACCCCTGGGGATAGAGATCTCCTGTGCTCCATGGAAAGCATCCTTAAGGATCTGCCAGCTCTGCTCTGGTCCTTTCTCCTTGGGGGCTGTTTCCCATGGGCTCCAATTTACTAACTCCTTCAAGAGCTGGAAATTTGCTTTCCTGACAACACTTCTCATTGGCTTCATACCCTTTAGGACAGTGAACTGCAGGTAGGTATTTGATTCAGAAGTCAGGCTGAGTCCCTTCCTCTTGCTACAAGACCCTCAATACCCAGAAGTAAACAAGCCCCAAGTTGGTCTGTCTGGTGTAGGAAGGGCAGGTCCTGCCTGACCAATCTGATCTCCTTCTATGATCAGGTGACTGCCTGGTGGATGTGGGGCAGGCTGTGGATGTAGTCTACCTGGACCTCAGCAAGGCCTTTGACACCGTTCCCCATAGCAAACTCCTGGCCAAGCTGTCAGCTCATGGCTTGGATTGGAGCACACTGCGATGGGTTAGGAACTGGCTGGAGGCTGAGCCCAGAGAGTGGTGGTGAATGGTGCCACAGCCAGCTGGCAGCCAGTCACCAGTGGTGTGCCCCAGGGATCAGTACTGGGCCCCATGCTCTTTAACATCTTTATTGATGATCTGGACGAGGGCATTGAGTCCATCAGCAGTAAATTTGCTGACGACACCAAGCTGGGGGCAGGAGTTGATCTGCTGGAGGGTAGAGAGGCTCTGCAGAGGGACCTCGACAGGCTGGGCAGATGGGCAGAGTCCAAGGGCAGGAGATTGAACACATCCAAGTGCTGGGTTCTGCACATTGGCCACAGCAACCCCATGCAGAGCTACAGGCTGGGGCAGAGTGGCTGGAGAGCAGTCAGGCAGAGAGGGACCTGGGGGTGCTGGTTGATGGTAGGCTGAACATGAGCCTGCAGTGTGCCCAGGCAGCTAAGAGGGCCAATGGTATCCTGGCCTGCATCAGGAACAGTGTGGCCAGCAGGAGCAGGGAGGTCATTGTGCCCCTGTACACTGCACTGGTTAGGCCGCACCTCGAGTCCTGTGTCCAGTTCTGGGCCCCTCAGTTTAGGAAGGAGGTTGACTTGCTGGAGCGTGTCCAGAGAAGAGCAACAAAGTTGGTGAGGGGTTTGGAACAAGCCCTGTAGGAGAGGCTGAGGGAGCTGGGGTTGCTTAGCCTGGAGAAGAGGAGACTCAGGGGTGACCTTATTACTCTCTACAACTACCTGAAGGGAGGTTGTAGACAGGCGGATGTTGGTCTCGTCTCCCAGGCAAGCAGTACCAGAACAAGAGGACACAGTCTCAGGCTGCGCCAGGGGAGGTTCAGGCTGGATGTTAGAAAAAGTTTATACAGAAAGAGTGATTGCCCATTGGAATGGGCTGCCTGGGGAGGTGGTGGAGTCACCATCACTGGAGGTTTTTAGGAGAAGACTTGACGGGGTGCTTGGTGCCGTGGGTTAGTTGTTTGGGTGGTGTTGGATTGGTTGATGGGTTGGACGAGATGATCTTGAAGGTCTCTTCCAACCTGGTTTATTCTATGTATTCTATGTATTCTATGCTTTCTGTAACTCTTCCCTCCAGCACTGTGCTGGGGGTAGGGCTTTGCTTCAGCGTTCTCTGAGGCTCCTGCTGAGCCCTTGCAGCAACCACCTCTGAGCGTCTGAGTCGCTGAGGTGCCTCTGAGCCTTTGTCCCGAACTGAGCTTGTCCCCACACAATGGGGATACAGCTGTCTGCCTGCCAGAGTTAATGAGCATGGAGGATAGGCTTTCAAATACCATTTTTTCCCCTTTTGTTTTCAGTCCTATTTCTCAAAGATCTTTACAGAAGCAGGAGGTATTCTGCTCCACATTTTATACAGGAGGAGGCAGGAGGATAAAATGCAAAGAAATTAACTAACTTGTTGAAGATTACAAAGCAGATAATCAGCAGACCTCAGAATGAAGCTCAGCTCCCCACCCCAACACTTTACATATCTAAAGAGGCACAACTTCAAATTCACTTTTTAGCCTTCATGGTGAAAAAGAAGAAAAAGAGGGAGGGGGAAAGCAGTTCTGCTACAGTTTTCTGTTTGACTTTCTTTGGCTTTGCATCAAACCAAGCTGGCAGTGCTCTTCCTTTATACTTACTCGCACCCTGAGGAGGTTCCTTTTTGTATGGGTGCCACAGAAATTAAGTTTTAAGCTAGAGTGTGGCAGGATCACATTTCTGGATACAAAACTCCCAGCAAGTAAAAAAGACTGAACCCTGGGTCTTGTAAAAAGGGGAGGAAGGTGCTGGGAAGGAAGGAAATCCAGCGGTCACTTCTCTCTTATCTCTGTATGGTCCCAGCCCAATAGGAAATACTGGCTCTGAACAGGCTGCCAGAGTGCTGAGGTAAAAGGCCAAAACTCATCTTTTTTTCCATCCAGACAACAATTTAGGTGGAAAAAGGCCATATCCAGGAACACCCAGATGAGTAGCAGCCCTAACACTGCCAACTTTTCCACTCCCAAAGTCGTTTGCACCCACAAAATCCATCGTGGTGCCAAACTGCAAGGAGAGCTGCGACTCCCTTCAATGTGTGGCCTGGACTGGAAAAGGCAAATGAGGTAATTTTGAATGATGAAGACACATTAACAATGCCTGAGGGTCATATCCACCTTCACCTACCCAGGCAGCAAGGATGGACAAGAGCACGAGGTGAGGCTGGTGGGACGAAAGGTCTTTTTCAGCTGTGTCCAAGGTAGAGTAAGTTTTATTGGTGGGCCAGAAACACGCAGTGTGTCCCAGGAGTGAACAGCTCACACATTTGATCTGATTTTGGGCTCAGTCCAGCTCCCACTGAAGTTTAATGGGAGTTGGATCAGGACACTGCGCTCACATTTTTTCCATGCATGGAAAACTATTTCCTTTACTTTGAATTACAATACCACTGGCTTTGGATTTTACATAATCACATAAATCTATTCCAAGAAACTGCATCCTGGGATGCCAGCAAATATAGTGCCTGGTGGGTTAAAAAAAATAATTATATATATATATATATAAAATATATGTATAAAAAAAAGCCATAAAATCAACCCTGGATACATTGGTTTGAAAAAACCAACAGCTCCTAATTATGAAACATCATTTTTCTTCCCGATGGTTTTCTGGAGTCCTCAAATATTTGAAGTATGAAAGGTGCATATAAATCCTTCTCTGGTGGCTGAAAGGGTGGAATCTGTACAACTGCAATGCTTTATAAGAAACAGAGGTTTTCTTATGGAAATAATAACCCTCCTGGCTGGCTCTTGGCTTGGTGGCATAGCTCACACGCTGTGGAAATCCACAGGAGGAAAAGCAGCACCCTTGCAGTGTCGGTGGCAGAGGGGACAGATCTATTAGCAAACCCTTGCGTTTGGGGACTGGCTTCTCCTGCTTGTTCTGGCTGCAAATGAACTCTGCAGATGCCCAGAGGCACAGGAAATGTCTTGTGTTAGAAACAGCATTTGCTCCCCGCTTTAGGAAGGGAAGGCTCCCAGGAGACCTTCTGGTGGCTCATCCTGATGCCTGAAGAACCACAGATTTTCAACCCCACCACAAGCAAACCCTTGTGCCACCGTACTCAGGCTACAGCCACCCTGTTCCACTCGGTCTGATCTTCAGAGAGAAACTGGGAGCAGAGCTCTGATAACCTGGTAACAGCTGAAGTGTTGTTCTGCTGGAAATGGGCTTGCTGCAAGGGAGTCACCTTCCTGTTTCACAGGATGGTGTCCATGACATGGTTTAATCTAATTTTGCCACGTGGAGAGAGAGGAGCACACACAGATACTGCTTCCAGGATCTGAAGGGGGCTTACAAGGAAGCTGGGGAGGGACTTTTGAGGGTGTTGGGTAGTGACAGGACTAGGGAGAGTGAACTCAAACTAGAAGAGGGGAGATTTCAATGTTAGGAAGCAGTTCTTCCCCATGAGGGTGGTGAGAGACTGGCACAGGTTGCCCAGGGAGGTGGTGGAAGCCTCATCCCTGGAGGTTTTTAAGGCCAGGCTGGATGTGGCTGTGAGCAACCTGCTGTAGTGTGAGGTGTCCCTGCCCATGGCAGGGGGATTGGAACTGGATGGTCCTTGAGGTCCCTTCCAACCCTGACAATTCTGAGATTCTGTGAATTAGATTCTAGCAAAATGCTAACATTGTGAGACCCTTAATCCTCCTGCCCTGGTAGAGTTTTATTACCCTCTTTCATTGTGAAGAAGTAACACAGAGAAGTCTTCCATCTGTGAACACATGCTGGGAGCACACATTCATTGCCTGTGCTTAGCTTATGCCGGGGAAGAGCGTGGACCCTAGACTCTGAAATACAGAACAGCAAAATGAAAAGACACCCCCCCCCAGAGAAGAGAACAAACCCACACATACACACAAGCAACAGAGGGGGAGCAAGGTCCTTGAGGGATGTTTAATGTTAAAACTCTACATCTGGGATGGTGGTGAGGATTTAATGGAGCTGAACAAGGTGACCATCTGCATCCACTTCAGAGAGGAAAAGCAGCTCAGGGCGTCAGGTGCGTGTGCGTGCACGCAGGGCTTCTCTGCTGGCACAATGCAAAGGCTGTTGCCTTTGCAGACGTCCCTGGGGGCTCTCCTCTGTATTGACAAAGGAAGTTTCAACGTGGTATTAAAAGGGAGTAACTCTTTGTGCACATAGCCCTGTAGTCTGAGCTGGACACACTTCCACTTGACTGCTTGGGCAGTGCAAGAGCAAGGGGCTGGCTTTACAGGGACTGCCAGGCTGTGCACTGGTCAGCCAGAGGACACCTTTTCTTTCCTCACAACAGCAGGTTGGGAACATTCCTCCAGCACGCTGTGGGCTGTGTAGTGTCCAGGAGTGGTTTACAGGACTGCTGATTTTAAACCACCTTCTTGTATAGGAGCCTTGGTTAACCCTCCCTTTAGGAGGCATCAAGAATAGGTGCCAAACTCCCCAGTGGGTTCAGTGGGGGGCAGGGTTTGAAATTCAGACTCACCCACCGCTGGCTGTAGTTTCAGATGTGCAATAACTGCAAAACACTGAGACTTACCAATGAGAGAGCAGAAAGATCTCACCCTTCTCCTTCTTGCTGGCTTTTGTTTCTGTAATGACCCAGGGTGTGCTTGTGTGCAGGGGGGAGCTCACTTTGTCAGCACCTTAGCCTCTCCACTCTGACTAAAGCACCCTGTGGAGAGATGCACCCAAAGACAAATGCCCCTGCAGAACTGAAGGCATTAGGGAAGAAGTTCTTCCCCATGAGGGTGGTGAGCCACTGGCACAGGTTGCCCAGGAAGGTGGTGGAATAGAATAGAATAGAATTAACCAGGTTGGAAGAGACCTTCGAGATCATCGTGTCCAACCTATCATCCAACACTACCCAACCAACTAAACCATACAACCAAGCATCCTGTCAAGCCTCGCCCTGAACACCCCCAGCGACGGCGACCCCACCACCTCCTTGGGCAGCCCATTCCAGTGGGCAATCTCTCTCTGTGTAAACCTTGCTCCTAACCTCCAGCCTAAACCTCCCCTGACGCAGCCTGAGACTGTGTCCTCTTGTTCTGGTACTGGTTGCCTGGGTGAAGAGACCAACCTCCACCTCACTACAACCCCCCTTCAGGTAGTTGTAGAGAGCAATAAGGTCACCCCTGAGTCTCCTCTTCTCCAGACTAAGCAACCCCAGCTCCCTCAGCCTCTCCTCACAGGGCTGTGCTCCAAGCCCCTCACCAACCTTGTTGCCCTTTTCTGGACATGCTCCAGCAAGTCAACCTCCTTCTTAAACTGAGGAGCCCAGAACTGGACACAGGACTCAAGGTGCGGCCTAACCAGTGCAGTGTACAGGGACAGAATGACCTCCCTGCTCCTGCTGGCCACACTGTTCCTGATGCAGGCCAGGATGCCATTGGCCCTCCTGGCTGCCTGGGTGCACTGCAGGCTCATGTTCAGTCTACCGTCAACCAGCACCCCCAGGTCTCTCTCAGCCTGACTGCTCTCCAGCCACTCTGACCCCAGCCTGTAGCTCTGCCTGGGGTTGCTGTGGCCAATGTGCAGAACCTGGCACTTGGATGTGTTCAATCTCATGCCGTTGGACTCTGCCCAACCTCATGCCTGAAGGTTTTGAAGGTCAGGCTGGATGTAGCTCTGGGCAACCTGCTGCTGCAGTGTGAGGTGTCCCTGGCCATGGCAGGGGAGTCAGAACTGGACGAGCCTTGAGGTCCCTTCCAACCCTAACAATGCTACCATTCCAAATCAGCTGGCCTGACGGGGGGCGGGGAGGGAGGGAGGGGAAAGCTCGAAAGCCAAACGTCTCTTAAATAAGCTTCTTTAATTATTATCACCATCTGTTTATTTATACAAATATAAAATATATTTATATAGATTTATATAATATAGATTTGTAGCTTTGGAGGCTCCTCTCTCTCATTTACAGACGTACTGGTCGACGATCTCTGTGCACTTTTTACACTTGACGTAGCAGCACCAATGGAACTTGCAGTGGCACCGCTCCACCTGCACGCTCTTGAACTGGTCGTAGCCCCGGCCGCAGCACATCAGCTCGCACCCATCCATGCCCTCCGAGGTCTTGTTGCACAGCCGCCCCTGGGTGCCCAGGGAGCCGGTGGTCTCGTTGCGCAGGCAGTAGTCTGGGCTGGGGTCGACGTAGACCAGGTCCTCCTGCGTGGGCATGTTGAAGCGGTTGTTGACCAGCTCCAGCTTGCCCTTGCGGCTGATGCGCATGGCGGCGGCGCTGTCGTACTTCTCCTTCAGCAGGTCGCCCACCTTGCGGAAGTCGGCCAGCTGCAGCCAGCAGGTCTTGAGGCTGCAGGAGCCCGACACGCCGTGGCACTTGCAGGCCACATCCGCCAGCTTGTACACGGCCTGAGGGAAGAGAAAGGCGGTCAGGCGAGGCTGCGCCGCGCTGGCTCCCGCCGCACGGGTCGGTTACCGTCAACTCGTCGCCATCTGCAGAGCTGCTTTGGCTATCCCCCCATCTCCTGCTACTTCACCTTTCAGAAGAGACAAAAGTCTCTTCTTCCTCCTGCTCCAGTCCTGCTCCCTAAATATTTCTATTTCTGGTCACATTGCCTCCAAAAGTGATTTCCCCATCCCTTTGTTTTTCCTGACAGATTTCTGACTTGACAGAAGGGTCAAGAGCAGGAAAGAAGAGAAGGAAACTTCTCCACATGTACTGTAGAAATTCCCTAGTCTCATAACAGCTGGGGGTGCTCAGCCTGCAGGAGAGAAGGCTCTGGGGAGACCTAATAGCAGCCTTCCAGTACCTGAAGGGCTACAGGAAGGATTAGAGACCGCTGCACTTCTCCGTACGTTGCCCAATTTAACCAAGTGACAGGTCCAGGAGCAGTGGCTTCAAACTAGAGCAGAGCAGACTTAGATTGGATGTAAGGAACAAGTTATGCACCATGAGGGTGCTGGAACACTGGAATAGGTTGCTCAGGGAGGTGGTTGAAGCCCCATCCCTGGAGATATTCAGGATGAGGCTGGAAAGGGCTCTGGGCAACCTGATCGAGTTGGGCATGTCCCTGCTGAGTGAAGAGGGGGTTGGACTGGGTGAGCTTTGGAGGTTCCTTCCAACCCAGAGCATTTTGTGATCTATGATCACTGTGTTTTTCCATTCAGAGCTTCAAAAAGGGAACACCTGGGAGCCTGTCCATGTCCCACTACCTGCATCAGGAACCAAAGGTATCACTGTATCAGGAACCAAAGGTATCACTGTATCAGGAACCAAAGGTATCACTGCAGTGACACATCTGCATCCTTTTAAAGGAAATTCACAGCCCCACACCCTTCCCCTGTGTCTCTGCCAAGAGGAGCTCATTCAGGGGCAGTGCTACTGCTTTCCAGGGAGGAGCAATCAGGGGTGGCAGTCAGAATGAGAAAGATCATAGAGTTGGAAGGGACAAAATAACAGAACACATCCATTTGGAGGAGACCTCCAAGCTCATCCAGTCCAACCTTTGACCCAGAACTGAAGGGATGTCCCTAAGCACCAGCTCCACACACTGCTTAAACACCTCCAGGGATGGTGACTCCAGCACTGCCCTGGGCAGACCATTCCAGTGTCTGAGAACCCTCTCTGGGAAGAAATATTTCCTAGCATCCAGCCTGAACCTCCCCTGGTGCAGCTCAAAACCATTCCCTCGGATTCTGTTGCTTCTCACCAAGGTGCTTAAAGATCATCTAGCTCCAACTCCCCTGCCATGGGCAGGGACACCTCCCACTAGATCAGGCTGCTCAAAGCCACATGCATCCTGGTCTCAAACACTTCCAGGGATAAGATGTCCACAACTTCCATGGGCAGCCTGTTCCAGTGTCTCACCACCCTCAGAGTAAACTAGCATCCAACATAAATCTACCCTGATCTGGTTTAAAACCACTGCCCCTTGTCCTGTCACCACATGCCCTTATAAAATGTCCCTCTCCAGCTTTCCTGTAGCCCCCCTTCAGGTACTGGAAGGTCGAGGGAGGAGCAGCTGTACCCTGGAGGAGCTCCGCCGGCCGCTGACGGCGGCGTGCCCAGGCAGCCTCCTTGAGAGCGGCGCTGAGCGGCAGGCCCTGCCCGCACACCGGCGCCACCTGGTGTCTACACACGGCCCTGCACGGACAGGGCTCGCCACGCACCAGAGCCTCCCGCCCTCCCGCAGGGGCAGGACTGCACCCAGCAGAGCCGCCCTCCCTCCTGCAGGAGCAGGACTGCACCCAGCAGAGCCTCCCTCCCTCCCTCATGGACAGGACTGCACCCAGCAGAGCCTCCCTCCCTCCCTCATGGACAGGACTGCACCCAGCAGAGCCTCCCTCCCTCCCTCGCAGGAGGACCAGCAGCAGAGCCCCTCCCTCCCTCATGGACAGGACTGCACCCAGCAGAGCCTCCCTCCCTCATGGACAGGACTGCACCCAGCAGAGCCTCCCTCCCTCCTGCAGGAGCAGGACTGCACCCAGCAGAGCCTCCCTCCCTCCTGCAGGAGCAGGACTGCACCCAGCAGAGCCTCCCTCCCTCCCTCATGGACAGGACTGCACCCAGCAGAGCCTCCCTCCCTCCTGCAGGAGCAGGACTGCACCCAGCAGAGCCTCCCTTCTGCACAACAAACTCAAGCCTTCGCTGCTGTCTTTTCTGAGGTACTTTCAGTGACATTTTCATGCTGGTTTGGGTGGTTCAATGTGCATCACACTCCTGAAAATCCAGCACCAAAATGAACAGGCATTCAGGCCAGGGAGCGTTAAACCCTGAGCAGAACAAGTAGGTGATGTAAACAGTAACGGAGGCGACCTCTCTGGGGAGAGAGAGGAACACTGCAAAATACTCCAGAATAACAAACTTAAAGCTAAACTAAACATGCAGGTTGTGTTTATTCTTTTCATTTCAGAGACAACTGCATGCTGCAGATCTTGGCAGTGCTCACTGGCACTGTTGGCAAGTGACAGTGCTGGCAAAGGGAAGAGCTGGCATCCCCACGCAGACACAGAACCACAGACTCAGGGAATTGTTTCAGCTGGGAAGGAGCTCTAAGGCACTGAGTCCAACCATCGACCTGACACCACCATGGCTATCAGACCACGGTTTTGAACACCTCCAGGGATGGGGACTCCATCACCTCGCTGGGCAGCCTGCTCTAATGCCTGACCACCCTTGCAGTAAAGAAATTTCCCCCAATACCCAATCTGAACCTCCCCTGGCACAACTTCAGGCCATCTCTTCTTGTTCTATCACTCCACCTCACTCACTCCAACCTTCAGGTAGCTGCAGAGACAAACAAGGTCTCCCCTCAGACTAAGCAATCCCTATTCCCTCAGCTGTTCCTCACCAGCCCTGTTCTCCAGGCCCTTCACCAGCTTCCTTGGCCTTCTCTGGACAAGCTCCAGCAGCTCCATGCCCTTCTTGTAGTGAGGGCCCCAAAACTGAGCACAGTATTCAAGGTACAATGTCACCAATCCTGAGTACAGGGGGGCAACCACTTCCTCACTCCTGCTGGCCACACTATTCCTGATCCAGGCCAGAGTGCTGTTGGCTGCCTTGGCCACCTGAGCACACTGCTGGATCATGTTCAGCCAGCTGTCAGCCAGCACCCCCAGATCCTTTTCTGCCACTTTCTAGCCACTTCAGCTTTCCAGCCACTCTGCCCCAAGCCTGTGGT